>NW_020945237.1:6602727-6747819 GCF_900497805.2 Vombatus ursinus | reverse complement strand
CACACACACACACACACACACACACACACACACACACACACACACACAGAGTTTTACCCCAAGTAGCATGCATACCTTATTCCCTACTTGCCCAGCCTCCAGAGTTCTTCCCATGGCCTTCAAACCTACAGCAGATTTCTTGTTATTTCTTAGAGGTCTCTGGGGCTCCAACCCTGGGAATTCTCCCCGAGTCTCTCTTTCCCCTCCCACTCTCCTTGACCCACTCTCTGCATCTAGCTTACTTTGCCTGAAACAAATTCCATATCCCAGTCTGACTCTGCCCTTTAGATAAAATTTTGGCTATTTAAGAAGACGTTATTGGCCCCCTTCTCCCTCTATTCACCCAGCTACCATCTTATTTCAGACCTTTATCACACCCTTTTGCTAAATTACTGCCATAACCTCCCCATTGGTCTCCCTGCCTTGAGTTTCCAACTACTCCAATCCTTGAGGACAAGGACTGATTCACTTTTGCCTTTATATCTCCAGTGTTTAAAAAATGTTAGTTGATTAAGGGGATAAGTCAGGGAAGGAGCCCAGGTTTTTTGATGGCAAATGCAATGCTCTTTCTGCCATAGACTTAACCACTCACCTCCCACAGTTCTCAAGGGCAAGTCATTGCTCAAGACTCCTCCCAAGGAGAATAGTTAATGAAAACACAGGTTCTCAATAATTTAAAAAAAAAAGAAAGAAAGAAAAACCCTTAAACATACAGTAAATGGTCACGGCATATTCATTTGCCACCAATCATGGTTTTCCAAGCCCGCTTGCCCAGACAGAGCCACATCCCATTATACCCTTTGAGTGAGCTCATTCGACTGGGGGTAACACTGTATTCACTGATATTTGCTTGGCTCTTTTCTAACTTCTAGTTTCTCCTTAGCTGCTATTGATAGATGTGAATAGCTCGGAGACGTGTTAGTTCTCTTTCTTAAAAAAAAAAAAAAAAATACATCCAGAGAGAAACCTGAGGAGGAAGAGGGAATGGAAAGTTATACCCAAAATTCTAAAGTGGAATTCCAGGGAGCAAGGGCTCATCAGAATGGGAAAGCCTTATGAGTAGGAATTTTTTTTATTCTTTGTACTTGTATCCTCAGCACCTAGAACAGTGCCTACCTAGAACATAATCTTAAAACCATAGATCTAGAACTCAAATGGACCTGAGAGGTCATTTAGTCTAACCCCCTCATTTTTCAGTTGAGGAAACTAATGTCCAGAGAGACGAGGTGATTTCTGAACTTAATGAATGTTTGATGCTTAAATGCCTCCCACTGTGTTGAGAGAAAGTTAGGGTACATGTGATTGTGCCCACATCATTCTGATTCCTTTTATAGCAGGAATAGCATTTCTACAAAGGAAAGATTACCTCATGAAGTAGGAATGAGGCAGGGAATGTGTGGGTCCCTCCTCCCCCCCTAAAAAACATTGAGTCATCTGGTGATTTTCCAAGCCAGCCCTTCACCACCTTCCTTTAGAGATGCTACAGAGACGAAGGGATATAAAACCACCCTGAAAATGCTGCCACCCCTGTGCTGGGTCCAGTGGTCTGAGTCACTGTCTCCTTGTGGTCTGAGGCTGCTTTTGTTGTCCAGACCTCATTCAAGGTTTCAGTGGCATCCTAAAAGAAGCCTTTGACAATGGGTGTTCTATAAATAGAGACTTTACGCAGAAACATTACCTCAGGCCTGCTACCTGGTTGGTCATCTTTTACCCTTTCTGTTTGTCCTAGATATGGAAGAATTCCTTGGCACACATGATCCAAAATAGTTGGTGCAGAAGGATGGTTTTGGGAATGTGTGACACAGAATTAGTGGGATTAAATTGGGATCTAGTACTTTTCATAGGATTGCGGGGTCATCTAGACCCAGAAGGGTCCTCTGAGGCCAATTAGCCCAACTTATTCGTTTTAAAGATGAGGAAAGTTTGGTCCACAGAAGTGAAATTATTTGGCCAAAGTCAGACCAGAAGGTGCCTCAGAGGCTCAGAGATGTTAAGAGACCTGCCCAATGTCCCACAGGTTGGGGGTGCTCTCCACAGTACATTGGTGTTCTACCCATGTGAACAGGGATTTTGTGAAAACATTTTGATAATTACAGTTTTCCTGTCTAAGGTCTTAAGTATTTGGGGGGCATGTATAATGTATTTATGTAGGACATTTGGGGAAGGGGTAATGAAAATAAGCTATGTTTTTCCGTTTTACTTCAAAGTTTTTCTGACCCTCTCTATCCTTGGGGTATTCCAGACACTCAGTTCCCCCACACCAGCATTTGTGAATTCTGCCAATGTATCTCAAGTCCCAAAATGTTCATGGTTGAATTCATCTGGGTAATACTGTAGTAGTTATGTCCAACCCTGCTCTGGAAAGTAGAACACATTCTCTTTAAGTCATAACCTCTCTTCGTTGTGAATAAGAGTTTGGTCCATTTCATCTTCTCAGCTAATATGTGAACTCCTGTTGCCCAATTTTAGATCCACTTAGGTCAGAGGTCTGAAGCAGTGAGGGATGAAATCTCTAAAACACTTGATTTATGCTATTCCAGGTCCTTAGTTCACATTGTCAGAGTTGCTATTAAAGGGACTCTGATTTGAGCTGTATCATAGGCTGAATAAAAATGGATTAAAATAAATCATTGAGCTTTTGTTATTTATTATTAAAGCCATAACTAGTCATGGTTGCACATTGGCAAGTGATGGCTATGTGGCAAGAGGTCATGCACAAATGCCAATAGAAATATGCCCAAGGACACTGTGAAGGTTCTAAACTGCTGAAGGGGAAGGAAACCTGCCCCAGATAAAGCCGCTACCAGGGGAGGAGGCATGCCTAAGAGAGGGATTATTGGGGCCTTCTGAATTTTCAGTCCTGGTGAAAGCTCTAATCACCATGCCCCAGTTATAGCACTGATAAAAAATGGTCCTTCTTTCCCCATCTCTATATTTTTCAGAAGCATCGGGAAATAGTCTCCATATAAACAATAAAGAATGCTCCCCATACAAACACAGAACAATTTTCAGACTGCAAGGTTGATACTTTGCTGAAATAGGTTTTCTGGTAACCAGTCAGATGTATAAATTGGACCCAGGGAGGCGTGGCTAATGGGTTGCCCCCAAATGTCCCTCTGCCCCTTTAAAAAAAAAATCCCTGAAATGAATAAGGTTTTGGGACCTTAGTGATTTGGGAAGAGATAGAGAGATGGAGTCACTGACAGCAACCCAAACATTAACATCCAGAAGGGGGCCCAGGCAAGGTCCAGGAAATCAGGCAAGAGGTAGATTTAGTGAGGAACTTATTAATGTTCCTCATGAAGATGAGGTGAGAGACTGAGCCAGGAAGACTAGGAGCTAGACACCAATAGTCTGAGTCAGCCCCCAATTTTCAGCACCTCTTTGTGAGGTAATCCTTCTGGAGCAAGAGTCTGCAAACTATGGCAGGTGGGTCATGTTATCCTCCCCCAACCCCACCTGCAACAGGTCTGTGCATAGATTTCAGGGGGTCTAGGAACTTGATGGGGGGGAAAAACATATATTTTAATTCCACTAACCTTTGGTTTCCTTTGTAATTCTGCATATTTATTTTATGCATTTAAAAACATTATTCTGAGAAGGGCTCCATAGACTTCAGCAGACTGCCAGGCACACCAAAAAAGCCAAACCCCCGACATAGAGGGAAATGCTACAAATATACAAGAATTAGAGGAGCGTCGGTGGGAAATGCTCCATGTGTCCTGCAGCCTATGCAGTGGCCTCGCCAGTGGACCCTGCCCATTTCCTACTAAGAATCATGGGTCAGGAGGGATCCTTCACTCTACATATTTGCATTTATTCACTTTATGCCATGTATATTTGCATATGTACTTGTTTCCCCCATTAGAATATAAGCTCATTGCAAGGAGTGATTGTTTCGTTCTTTGCACTTGTATCCCTAGCACCCAGCAAAATACCTAGCACAGAGCAGACATTTGAGAAATACCTGTCGATTCATGGTTGTCTTCAACTAGTCTTCTTTGGGTTTCGATGGTTTTGACTGGCTCGGGCTTGGAGATAGATGCAGTAGGCAGAGGCCAAAGTAGGAAGGCTGTGAGCTGCCAGGGACTTCCTTGATAGTGTCCGACTATCTGTGTTATGGGCCCCAGAGGTGACCACATGCCAGTTCTGTTTGGGGTGTGCCGCATTTAGGGTTCCCCAGCCCTGCTCTGTCAGCGATGAGGGCTGAGCAATAGAACTGAGAGAGGATGGAGAGAATGGAAGGAACCCAAGTCCTTCATGGTGAGGCCAACACCAGGGGTAAGACCTAAAGGCAAGGTTAGAAGGCTGACGTCAGGCAGAGATGAAGTTACTGGCAAAGCAGGACAGAGCACCGCCAGGGTGAAAGTCTATAAATGAGGAATTAACCTGATGGGCCAGAACAGGGGGGAAGTGGGTTTGTGGTTCACTCAGAGCACTAGGGGCAAGCAAGCTGTTAATGAGCTCTGTCTTGAGAGGCAAACTTAGCAGCTGCAAATCTCTGTCTGTCTGTCTGTCACACTCTCTGTCTGTCTCACTCTCTCCTCTCTCCTCTCCCCATCCTTTCTCTCTCCCTTCCTCTCCACCCCCCTCCCACTTGCTCTGATCCCCTTTATTGTTTGTTGTTGTTCAAAAATAACAACCTGATCTCCTACAGTTCTAAATTCTCTTTCCCTATTGAAATTCCTTTATATTTATTTGTATATACTCTATATACTATCTTTTGCCTTTCTTTGCATCTCTAGTACTTAGCACAGTGCCACATACTAGATACTTAATAAATACTTACTGAATAACTGACTGAACCTGGAGTTAGGAAAATCTGAGTTTAAATCTAGCTTCAGATGCTTTTTAGCTGTGTGACCCTAGGCAAGTCATTTAACATCTGTCTGCCTCAGTTACCTCATCTGCAAAATGGGGATAAATAATAGCACCTTTCTGTTTTAAGAAGGCAAATTTGGCAGCTTTGTGGAGGATGGGTTAAGGAGGGAGGAGAGTGGAAGGAGGAAGGCCAGGTAGGAGGTCACTGTAACTATCCAGGAGAGAGTTCACCCCTGAACTAGGGTGGGGGCCATATGTGAGGGGCAGGGTATAGATATGAAATGTGTGGTAGCATGGTGAAACTGATAAGACTTTGCAACTGATTGACTTGGAGAGGAGAGGGAAAAGAAGCGAATCATGGGCCACAACAGGGGTGTAAATCTCTGTGACTGGAAGAGTGGTGATTCACTATTAAGAATGTACTTCACTATTAAGTAGACAAATCTACTATTGATTGAGGTTAGAAGCCCATAACTTCAGAGGCTACAGGATCAGAGCTTTAGAGGTACCAGGGCTATTGGAAGTTATCTAGTGCAACACCCCCCTCCCATTTTACAGATGAGGGATATGAGGCCCAGAGAGGATATGACTGGACCAGGATCACACAGGTAATAAGTGGCCAACTCAGCATTTGAACATAGGTCCTCTAGCTCCAAACACAGGATGCTTTTCACTATTTCTGGATTTGGGATACAGATGATGAAACCAGAAAGCCCAAAACCAAGCTCTCAAAATATTAGTAGATACATGGACTAGCATGAGACACCTTTCTAGTTTAGGTTTAGTATATGCACATACCCCATGCTCTATGAGGTGCCAAAGCAGGCTGCCTCTGGAGAAGGGGCAGCTAAGTGCTGTCTCTGGGCGTGTAACAGGAATCTCCAATAGTTATATAATGCTTTAAGGTTTGTAAAATGTTTTTATAAATTATATTTTAATGTTTTTATATTTTGTCATTGGATCCTTCCAACATCCCTGTGAACTGAGTGTTGCTATTATTCCCGTTTTACAGATGAAAAAACAGAGAGGTTATGTGATTGCCCAAGGTCACATAGCTAATATGGATCTGCAGAAGGATTCAAACTCTGGCCTTCCTGATGGCCCTTCCAGGACCCTATTAATTGTACCCCCTAGCTGACTAACATGGTAGCCAGATTCAGGGATAAACAGAAGACAAGGAGTAAACCAGAGGGCTGCCTGCTCCCTAAACAGCTGTAGACAAGATACATAGACTTACTGGTCCTTCTTAGTCGGTATTGGAGGTCTCTGGAGAGAGCGACTTTAAACAGATGTGCCCTCAAAAGGGTCTATTTAAGGGAAGCTAATGGAGAATCCCACTGAACTTTTTCATCGTCAAAAGGAAGCCAGCTCATGGTCCCCCCAAATGGTATATTTCTTTCCTGATTCCTGGAATTCTTAGTCAAAACTGCAGCTCCCTCTAAATGTCACAGTTTTCTCTCAGGGAGAAGAGAAGAGCAATGACATCGTATCTGTGGGAATGGACGTCTAGGGAGCCCTTGAGCCATGTGCAGTCAGGAGCATTTAGAGGACAGTTCATCCTATCACACTCTCTGAATATTTTAACGTCAGTCTCACCAGAGCAAGCCTGCTTTTCTAAGTGTTTGCTAAAGGGCTTCGTGTACTTGCAACACTGAACCTTTCATCAGTTATTCTGTCTTGAAAAATACAGTGTTTGTAGGTTTTCAGCTGAAATGCAGATCAAAGAGCCACAGTCTACGTTGATCTCCAAAATATGCTGCTATGAAAAGCAAAGAGAATATATGTGCTTCTTCCCCCTCCCCCCACCCTAATAGATTCTTTTGGGAAAATTGTTAGTGAAGTCGTCAAGAAGGATAGTTGGCATTCTTTCACTCAGGATCTTGGTTCTACAAGAAATCCTTTGGGTTATTAAAAAATGTGGAAAAGTACATGGAGACATGTAATGTATTTTAACTTTTCATATGAATATTAAATCTCTTTCTGACTTCAAAAAGGCAGTATTTGGGCTTCATGGAATTGAAAGTTAAATAAAAAAAAAAAACCACTTCCCAGGTTATTCACCATTCAAATACGACTTTAGCAGACATATATCAAGCTTCTGCTATGTACAAATAGAGACAGTTAGGTGGCACAGTGGATAGAGTGCCAGGCCTGGAGTCAGGAAATCCTAAGTGCAAATCTGGCCTCAGACACTTATTAGCTGTGTGACCTTGGGTAAGTCACTTAACCCTATTTGCCTCAGTTTCCTCCTCTGTAAAATGAACTGGAGAATGAAATTGCAACTGCTCCAATATCTCTGCCCCTCCCCCCAAAAAAACCCAAATGAGGTCAAGAAGAGTCAGATACAACTGAATAATTGAAAATGTGCAAATAACAGCACTAAGTGCTGGAGAAAATACAAAGAAAATAGAAAGTTACCATCCTAGCCCATGTAGATGTCATAATTCAAGAGGAATCCTGGGTCCCTGATTCAGCAAGGCTGGTTTCCTCACTGTCCCTTACAATCCATTAAACTCAGTCTCAACTCTAAATTCAAATCCAGCTTCAGATACTTGCTAACTGTGCTATCTGGGACAAATCACTTAACCTCTGTCTGCCTCAGTTTCTTCATCTGTAAAACAGGGATAATAACAGCACTTATCTCCCAGGTTGTTGTAAAGATTCAGTGAGATAATTTTTATAAGGTGATTACCACATATCCTAGCACATAGTAGGTGCTATAGAAATGCTATCTCTGCTTATCATTATTGTTATGACTGATCACTCCTATTGTCAATCATTGCTGGAATATCCTTTGGCTTCCCATTGCCAGTCTCAATTCCATCATAGCAGGCAGCTCCAGTTTAGAGACTAAATTTGGAGTTGTAGTCAAAGAACATGGGCTTGGGCAAGTCACAATGCTCTAGACCTGAGCACCGTCCCTGAAGTCAGGGGGACCTGAGTTCAAATCCAGCCTCAAACCAAACACTTGACACTTACTAGCTGTGTGACCCTGGGCAAGTCACTTAGCTCCAATTGCCATTAAAAAAAAAGATAGAAAGAAAGAAAAAGGAAAAAAAGGACATTGAACTGGAAAGTTTCTAAGGTCCCTTTCAACTCTGACTCTATGATCTTCTGAACCTATCCATACTTCAGGGCCCAGATCAAGTCCTCCCTTTACTTCGTCCCTATTCATCTTCCTCTTTGTCTTCCCTAACCCCTCCCCTTCCCCCAGCCCTTCATTGTCTATATTGCCCATTTTGGCTATTGATTTCATATCATTTTCTATTGTTGATTTTAATTGATTGTTCCGTGGTTTGTATCTTGTTTTCCCATTTACATTGGCATCTCTAAGAGGTCAGGGATCAAATCTGTGTGGTGCCTTCCTTGGACTCAGAAAGACCTGAGTTTGAATCCTGCCTCAGACATTTAGCAACTTCATGGCCTCGAGCCGGTCACTTCACTATTCTGTGCCTCAGTTTCCTCATCTGTAAAATGAGGGGGTTGGACTCAGTAACCTCCAGGGCTCCTTTCAGGTCTAAATCCATAGCCCTGTGATTCTCTGATCTTAGACTACTTAGTGATTCAACTGAGAAATGGAAACATGAAACACTTCAAAGGATGCTGTTCAGACCTTGATTTAAAGAGCAATGTTGTTTCATTTTATTTAATTGGAAACTACATTTCAGCATCAACAGATTTTTTCTCTTAAGCTTTGGTTTATCCACTAGCCACGTCCTCGGGCATGGAATCTGTGAGTGAGATTCTATTCTTTCCCCTCTGCCTCATGTCCATTGGCCCCGTTGGCTGGCCGCTGCTCTTCATGCTTTGCCACGGATTCCCCTTCTCTCCAATGGGGAGAGAAATGAGAATGTGCAGATAACAGCACTAAGTGCTGGAGAAAATACAAAGAAAATAGAAAGTTACCATCCTAGCCCATGTAGATGTCATAATTCAGGAGGAATCCTGGGTCCCTGATTCAGCCAGGCTGGTTTCCTCACTGTCCCTTACAATCCATTAAACTCAGTCCCAACTATAAATCATGTGGCCTGTGGCCTAGTTTAGGGCCTCTGCTGGTCCAAGGGCCTGCTGCTGTTCTTTGGAGGTTCCCACCAATTTCCCGTCTCTCTCCAATGGATGGTTCCATGGTCTAGTTTAGAGACATCCCTGAAATCCCATTCAATACATCATCCCAGTCTTTCTCTCACTGATTGGTCCAAAATAGTGTGGCTGAATGCCAGCTGCATAAGTTGCTGCTTTGACAACATCTTTGCTACCACTTCTGCAGTAAAATTCCACATTATATTTTAAGGTCTTTTTATCAAATTGTCCCTAATTTCATCACTTAGGATCATAGGATTTTTAGGGTTAGAAGGGATTTTCTAGCCCAACCCTCTTATTTTACATGTTGAGAAAGCCGAGGATCAAGGAATGTAAATGATTTAACCAAGGTCCCAAATTTAGTAAGTAGTCAAGCAAGGATTTAAACCCAGGGCCCTCATCTTCCTGAGTTCAAATCTGGCCTCAGACACTTATTAGCTATGTAACCCTGGGCAAGTTGCTTAATACCATTTGCCTCAATTTCCTCATCTGTCAAATGAACTGGAGAAGGAAATGGCAAACCACTCCAGCATCTTTGCCAAGAAAATCCCAATTGGGTCACAAAGAATTGGACTTGATTACCAGTTGAGGGCTTCTTCCGCTATAGCGTACTATACTCCATCACCAGCCATGAATCCTTTCTCCTTCAAACAGGTAAATACTGACTAGACTACCCTTGTTTCACCTCCCCCCTTTCAAATTGTGACCAGTTCTGGAGAAGGCTATTGCTTCCTGGCCATAATTGAAGTCAGTTTCCTTTCATTTAGAACATATTTCAAAGCTCACTTCCTTGAGGAAACTCATAACATCAATGGCATAAGGCCACACCTGTCCTTCAAAATAAGATAAATGGGATTTTTTTCTCTAGCAAAGAGAAAAAGAAATAGGGAGCATTTTCTAAAATTGTCATTGTTTTAGTGGCAAATTAATTTCCTTGCCTATTGTATCTTTAGTATAGTGCTTATAATATATAACGTTATGCTCTGTAGTATTATAGTATGTGGAAGCAGAGAAATAAATAGGGTGGGAAAATCAGAGCTTTGCATATGCTCCCTGAAATGTAGAGGACTCTGATAACACTTGACAGTGTTTCAGTAGCATAGAAACAATTGACTTTAGCAACTAGTTAACAAGAATCATTTGTTAAAATAGGGAGCTACTAGGTGAAAGCTCTTTGTCCACATGTCTCAACAGCTGCACTCAACTGCAATCTGGCCTTACCTTGCTTCACCTCTCCCCCTCACCCCCCAACTCAAAGTTTCCAGAGTCCCAGGGTTTCTTCACAACAAGGACTCTTAGGGTCGCTTTCCCCCAAAATAAGCAACTGAATTATCTTAAAAGTTTATTTACAGGCATTTTGTGAAGCTTACCCTGGACATGTGTATTTCTGTAGAAAGATATATGAGATGAGAACCAGTGTTACCTAGTGGGTAGAGCAAGAGTTCCTATCCTTTTTTTTTCTATCATGGACTCCTTTGTCAGTATCTGATGAAACCTATAGACCCCTTCTCGGAATAATGTTTTTCAATAAAATGGATAGGACTAAAAAGGAAAGTAATTTTATGCAAATACTTCTCAAAATTTAAGAAAAAATGTTTATGGACTCCAGGTTAAGAACTCCTGGTCTAGAGAGCTGCCAATGGAGCTGGGAAGATCTGAGTTCAAGTCCTATATCTGACACATTCTGGCAGTGTGACCTTGGATTATTCATTTATTCATTTCACTGATCTAGGGAACTCTTTGAATCTCTAAGTTTCTGAGAATGTGTTGACCTGACTTGGTAGATGGAGTTTCCCCATCTGACAGTCCTTGTACCAATTAAATCATAGGGTTTATCCTTATCTATCGGTCTCTATCTATCTGTCTTAGCTCAAGATGAAATAGATGTTTGCATACCTGATTCTGTGTCAATAAACTTCAAGCCCTCAGTGATGTGAATTCCAACCCTGACTCCCAGCTAAATGAACCGTCTCTTGTAGCAACAACAATAAAAACAAATCATTAAAACAATGCAGTTACCATAGGTGATGATATATACAACAATCCACACCTATATTCATCCACATCTCCACCAAAGGACAGAATTATTTACTCATGTCTTCTCTGGGGCCAAGACAATCATTCCAATTACTCAACCTGCGGCTTGATGTTAGGGGTCTTTGTGTTTCCATCATTGTGTTTGTTGTCTGTGGTCCTGGTTCTTCTTATTTCACTTTGCATTAGTTTATACACACCTTCCACAATTTCTCTGAATTCCTCACATTTTTCTTTTCTTATTAATATTGGATCTGGGTTTGAATCCCATCTCTGGTACTTACTGCCTGTGTGATCTTTGGCAATCCAATAAGCTCTCTGGGGCTTCAGTTTCCTCATCTGTAAATGAGAGGAATAGGTGACCTCTTACACCCCTCAGAAAACCGGTCTATGATTCTTTGGTCCATTACATTCAGACTCCACAGTGAGCTCAGTCATTCCCCAATCACTGGCATAAACTTGGTTTCATGGTGCCATCTCCTATGAAGCATGGGAACTGAAGTCAGAGAACCTGAGTCCCAGTCTAGATTCTGCTATTTTGAGCAGATCATGTGAGTTCAGGTACTTCAATGGGCCTTAGTTTCTTCACCTGCAAAACAAGATTAATCCAAGGAGTCTTTAAGTTCCCTTCCTGACCCAACAATCTGTGACCCATGCACTTAGCTCTTAGATATACACATGACCCTTCTCTCTACTGGTCAGTTTACTCCTTGAAAATCCTAAGGATAGCAGTATTTCTCCAATGTGTTGACATTAGTTTTTTGTTGTTTTGAGAAATCAGAAAATTATCTTTCCTCTTCCATTTTTAATACTTTCTGAAATTGCTTATATAGAAACCTTAATAAAGAAAAAGTTACATTTTTCAAGATCTAACCCAACTTTTAGAAGACTGAGCTGTGGACAAACCTAATCGATCAAGATAAAAAAGGAATATCCTTTTTAAAAAATAAATTGGGGTTGGCGTTATCCATCTTCATGTCACCTACATTTCCCAATGTATTCCCCAAGACTTCCCTTCCTAGAGAATCATCCTTTAAAACAAATTTAAAAAGAAAGAAAAGAAAAACAATCATAAAGCCAACAACACATCTAAAAAGTGTGATATTATATGTAGGATTCCACAGCTGTAGTCCCTCACATCTGCAAGCAATGCTTGCTAAAATCTCTTGTGGGGCCAATTGGTCATTATGATTTCACAACATTCAGTTTCAGATGTGGAGGGGTTTTTTAATTGTTGTTCTTTCCCCTTACATTGCTATAATTGTTATTTTCACTTTGTGTCAATTGATATAGGTCTTCCAAAGCAAGAAAGAAATATTTTTGTTAGCTTGGAAGGGTCTGAGGAGTCAGGACATACTGTTGTCACACCACATTCCCTGGAGCTGAAGGCTTCAAAGTGCTATGATTTCTTACTGCTAACCTTTGAAATGCAAATTAAATAATGACCTCCTCTTATTAGATCTTCAACTGCCCCCAGGATTATGAGATCATAGATTCAGAGTTGGAATTGACCTTATAAAGTTGTCAAGTCCTACTCCAACATTGTACAGATGAGGAAACTAAAGCACAGAGAGGTTAAGGGACTTAATCATGGTCACGCAGTTAGTGAGTGTCCAAGGCAGGATTTGAACTCATCTTTTTGACTCTAATTCAGTTTTCTTTCAACTATACCATCCTGCTTTTCCCACTCAGGTTTTAAAATTCCAATGGCTCTACCAGGAATTGGATAGCCTCAGCAAACCAGTAGAGAACAATTTATTCTTCAGGGTTGTAGCAGCAACAACCTTGGGGAAGAGAACCAGAGGACCATCTAACCTTTCTGATTCCCAGTTTCTACACTTGTACCCTCATAAATACACAACAGAATGTGATTTCAGCACTGTGAGGAGCTCCCTCCACCAAGGTGCCAAAAGTATTCTCCCTAACCACCTTGCAGGTTTGTGTGAGGTTCAAAAAAGAGAGCCCATATATAGAACTTTGTAATCAAAAGACAATGTAAAAAATACAAGCTATTATTCACTTGTTCAAAAATAAAATGCCTAAAAGAAATCAAAGCTATCTATAGTCACATGAAACATACTCTAAATCACTATTGATTAGAGAAATGCAAATTGAAACAAATCTGAGGCACCACCTCACACCTATCAGACTGGCTAATATGATAAAAAAGGAAAATGTTGGATGTTGAAGGGGATATGGGAAAACTGGGACACTAATGCCCTGTTGGTGGAGTTGTGAATTGATCCAACCATTCTGGAGAGTAATTTGGAAGTGTACCCAAAGGGCTATAAAATTGTGCACACCCTTTGATCCAGCTATATTACTGCTAGGTTTATATCCCAAAGACATCCAAAAAAAAAAGGAAAAGGACCTATTTGTGCAAAAGTATTTATAGCAGCTCTTTTTGTGTTGACTAAGAATTGGAAGTCAAAGGTATGCCCATCAATTGGGGAATGGCTAAACCCATATATGTGGTATATGTAGTAATGCGGTATATGATTGTAATGGAATATTATTGCGCTATAACAAATGACAAGCAGGATGATTTCAGAAAAGCCTGGAAAGACTTACATGAACTGATGCATAGTGAAGTGAACAAAACATTGTACACAGTAACAGCAATATTGTTCAATGAAGAAATGTGAATACCTTAACTATTCTCAGCAATACAATGATCCAAGACAATCCCAAGGGACTAATGATGAAGCATGCTACCCACCTCCAGAGAAAGAACTGGTATTGGTTGAATACAGACTGAAGTATGCTATTTTCACTTTCTTTCTTTCTTTCTTTCTTTTTCTTTTTATTTGAGTCTTCTTGTACAAAATTACTAACATGAAATATTTTACATAATTGCACATGTATAACCTGTATCTGATTGCTTACCATCTCAGGGAGGAGGAAGTGGGGGCGGAGGGAGGGCTAGAATTTGAAACTCAAAACTTTAAATAAAAATGTTTAAAAAATAATAAAATGTCTAGGTAAGAAAATGAGCACTGGAAAAATATTAGCTCCCTCTTAGCAGTCGTTTTACTGAGTCATAGCTTCAGGATGCAAAAAATACATCTTATTGATTCCAGAGGAGCAGTAATGAAGGCTGCTACCCTCATCCTATCAGATAGGTGATGAACCAAATATGCAGAATGAGGCATGCATTTTTGGACATGTGGGAATTTGATTTGCTTGACCATGCATATTTGATATAAGGGTTTCATTTCTGTTTCATTTAATTTTCCAAGGGGAGAAGGGGAGGAAAGAGGAAGAGAAAATAAATTCTTATTAATTGAGCAATAAAATTTAATTCAACAATGAAATGCATGCTATTTGAAAGGATACAGAAAGGCCAGAATGGAAGCACAGAATTTGTTTTTAACGTGCTGACATTATGTTACTCTAAGCTCAGTGTGACTGAGACAGGAGGCCCTGTGATAGGGGGTCCCCTGAGATTCTCAGCTGGTCCCTGATGCTTTTGCATTTGTTTCAAGGCCAGTCAATAATTTATCTTCATGGTCTGGGGCCTTTCCAGTTCTCTCTCTCTCTCTCTCTCTCTCTCGTCTTGCTAATATGAAAAGACAGGTCAGTTTACTATATATGGATTGTGTCTGGTATAATGTTTATCAAAGATGCCCTGAGAATATAGACTGTACTCTGGTGTCAAACACCAGAGTTTATATTGTACAAGGCAGTGTTGCACAAAAGGAAGAAACATATCAAAACAAAAACATAGCATCTAAGGCAATTAGTTTATAATCCAATCATATGAAATTGCCAGTAATGTGACCTGGACAGGCTTGGGGTTTACATTTTTGCATGACCTATGAAGAAAAAGCTTCCCAAAGAAATAGGATTGCAGGGAATATTTAACTAATGAAAAAGAACAAATCTTGACAAATTATCCAATTCAACAAGTATTTATTAAGCATCTGTTATATGCAAGATGTTGGGTTAAGAGTGAGGTAGACACAAAGACAAACCCAGAAAATTGTATGACCCTAGACAAGTCACTGAGATACTATGGGAAAAGCACTGGATTTGGAGTGAGAGAGCCTAGGTCCAAATTTTGGACCCTGTAAAACTTGGATAAATCATTTCACTTTCCAGGCCTCAGTTTCTTCATCTGTAAAGTTATGAGGTTGGACTGGATCAAAGGGTTCTTAACTTGAGATAAGTGAACTTTTCAAAAATATATATTTTTAAAATTATTTCAATACCATTGGTTTCTTTCGCAATCCTATGTATTTTCTTTTAGGCATTTAGAACATTATTCTGAAGGGTCCACAGGTTTCACTGTAGGGCCAAAAGGAGTCCATGAGACAAAACATTCTAAGAATTCTTGGGGGAGCAGCTAGATGATGCAGGGGATAGAGCATAGGCCCTGGGATCATGAGGAACTGAGTTCAAATCCAGCCTCAGACCTTTGACACTTACTGGCTGTGTGACCCTAGGCAAATCACTTAACCTCATTGCCTAGTAAAATAACAAATTAAAAAAAAAGTTAAAAAAAAAAAGAATCCTTGGACCACATGAGCTCTAAGGTCCAGTCCAACTATACATCTATTGTAATGGGGGTTGGGGGTGCTTGCCCAGACAACCTGAGATGGTGTCCTACATGTGGAAGACCTAGGAAACTGCTTTTGGGGGAATAAAGGACTGGACTATGTGTGAACATTCTAGGTTGGCCTCCCACACAATAGGAGTTTTCCATTGGCTGCAACACCCAGCCTTGATTCTTGAATTCCTAGATTACTCTGGCTCAGATTCCCCAGCCAGATCAGAAACTCTACTCCTTACACCTGGAATAGATCAAAGCAAACAAAAAGGTCAAGGACCTTTTTTTGTTTCAAGGTCAAATGGCCTGGGGGAAGGTGGGAAGAGGTAGGCCCTAAAGCTTTTTTTCCACCTTACCCCATGATATGAGTGAAGAAGCCACCTTCATCCTCAGACACAAGTGTACAACAATGACCCAATGCTGAGTCTGATTGCTGTAAAGATGCAGCTGAAAGGTCATCCTGAAATACATAGCAGACTAACCCAGCATGTTCACACATGCTCCTCCAGTCCCCCAGCCTCCCAAAAGCAGCTTAATTGCATCTTCCCTATTAACAATGTCATCTTAGGACATGTAGACATGAGCCAAACCTCTGTTACACTATGATGCTATGACAAACCCTCTGGGCCTTTGTTTTCTCATCTGTAAAATGAGAGGATTAGCCTAGATAATTCCTAAGGTCCTTTTCAGATCTAATGATCTCAGTCATGGGTTGAATTCTCTTTGGGTCCAATAAACCTTTGATCTATTCCATAGCCACAGACTGCATTCTTAACCCCTGGCCAGCTTTCTCAAAAATGCATTCTATTAGTGAAATGGAAAACCATTGAGAGAGTGGATGGATCAACATGAATTTATCCTCACAAACAACTCAAAGCACATGCCACACTAAATAGTCATGTATCGGCATAGAACCAAGGAATGTTTGACCTCAAAATTCCCTTAGATGTCATGTAGTCCAGACCTCTCATTTTATGGCTGGAGCCAAGAGATGGAGAATTGAATTGGTAGTCATAAGAGGATTCTAGCATGAAGCAAGTCACTTAATCACTCTGGAACTCAGTTTCCTAATGTGTGAAATGGGACTATTAATACCTGCCTCACAAGGCTAAAAAGACATAATACCTATGACAATCATTTATTATTATTGATGATGATTTTATTATTTAATAAAAAGCTGGAATTTAAACCCAGGTCCCTTGACTCTAAATCTAGTGTTCTTAATATTATTAATTAATATCACTGAAGAGAAGGAAAAAATACTGTCTGCACCAGAGAATTTCTTCAAAATCATACCTTGGTTAAGAACTGGATTTTTGTGTCTTTAGAAGCAGTGACAGAAATAGCATATAATTGGACTTGTTGCTTATCTTTTAATGTAGAATTCTGGTCTGTCTACCAAATAACTATGGGCTTCACGGGTATTCCTTCACAAACGTTCTTTTGCCTGTACCTAAAAGAAATGAGCTTTTTTGGGACCTACTAACGCAAATGGAAAGAACATGGGATTTGGAATCAGGGATATGGGTTCAAATCCTTGTTCTCCTACTTAGCACGGGTGTGACAATGGGCAAATCACTTTATGTCTCTGGGTCACACTTTCCTCCTCCGTAAAGAAGGGGTTGGATTAGCTGGCCTCTAAGGCCCTTTGAGACCTGACCAACCCCTGTCTTTTAGATGCTCTTATTCTCTTCAGCTTATGATTCTGAGAAGAGTAATGGGTAAAATAGATTAGGGACCAGTGCAGAGTTTTCAGTCAGTCAAAAAGCAATTTGTTAAGTGCTTACCATGTTCCAGGCACTGTGCTAAACACTTGGGATACAAAGAAAGGCAAAAGCATGGTCCCTGCCCTAGATCCATGGTTTCTTTAGCCTTCAAAGCTTTTTTTAAAGAAATTGATTCTTTTTTAAAAACCCAACCAGTATAAAGCAAGTTGCCAGAAAAAAATAATTAAATCTGTTCTTGGCTTTTATTTGTTTTTCTAAAGGAAATAAGAACCACAGAGAAAAGAAAATGAAGTTTCTAGCTCAATGACATCATTGTGCTTTTTGTGTTGTTCCCCCTTTGATTTTTCATAGCCATACTTTGGTAGTTCAAGGATTTATGATGTTATTGGAGTGGGCAGTCCCTCCACGGAAATGCATTACAATCCCTTTACAACTTAGCTCTCTGTTTTTGAGAGTTGCTGTGGCCAAAACACCCATGATCCCATGACCAATGTGATGACGAGTCTCTCTAAATTTAGGATGAGCTTCAGATAACACACATAGTCCATTCTCAGGCTCAAAGCCTTTCCAGCTTGGTGGGACCTACTAAATCTTGGGTTCTGCCATCAGAGCCTTCTAGGAGGGCAACCTCCATGGGGTGATGGCTGTTATCCAGCATGTCAGAAACAAGCCCCTCTTCTTTGTTGTTGCCTTCATCTACAGTAATAAGATAATGGTCTGTCAGTCAATACACGTTTACTAAGTGACTACCCCGGGTCAAGCCCTATGCTAAGCACTATGAATAGAAAGCGGCAAAAGATAGTTCCTGTCCTCAAGGAGCTAATACTCTAATAGGGAAGACACCAAGTAAATAAATAGAATCAATCCTCAGCTTTCCAGGGTAACCGTCCTAGAAAACAGTCCGAAAGTAAAAAATGCAAATGTTGATATGGTGAATCCAAGGGAAATTGGAGGTTAGGTTCCTGTAACCACCAAAAACTATAATCTTTCACTAGAAATTGCTAAAAATAAACTTTTTCTGCATACAATTCTTTTTTGTTTTAATTTGGTTTTTAGTTTTCAACATTGACTTTTATATAATTTTGAGTTCAAATTTTTTCTCCTTCCCTCCTTTTCCTTCCCCTTCCCCAAGAAGGCAAGCAATCTGATATAGGTTATGCATCATACAATTCTTCATAACAAAACATTAATTCTGATGATATGAGCTTTTCCTAACACAGTTAACCATGAAATAACCCATAAAATGCAGTACACAAAATAAAATTAGTAAAATACAAAACATTTTTTCTCACTAGTATTTCCCTTGAAGTCTGTGACCTTTTATACTAACATCTCAGTAAAAACAAAACAAAACAAAAACCTGTTGATTTCAGACAATATTCACTTTTTGTAACACACCAAATCAAGAGTATCATAAATACTGTACAGCAAATTAAAATTTTAAAACTAAAACTTTTTTAACATGACTCTTATCTTCCACTATGTCAAATGGTGGTGTGAGTGCATTTTTCCCTCATCTGCACTTGAGAGATTACTGTATAGTACTTTCTGGAGCGAATTCACCAACACTCCTATGAACACTTTTCTCCTTTTTTGCAGATATAATAAATCTTCAGTTGGTTAACACTAAACTCTCAGTAACAGCAGCTGTTGGCATTTAATCTGGCACAAAGTTTATCTGATACCTTTATTTTCTCACTAAACTATACCACTGACTTTTCACTCTTGGACTGAGAGCCCAAAGGACTTGCACTATTGTACTATACTTTGAGGACACAATTGCAACACAAAACTTGAGTTTTGCAGGCAAATAATGAAAAGATACAATGAATGCACTGGAAGCTCTTTACAACAGTAGGGTCAACAAGACCAGTAAAGTGCCTGGTAGGATACCAACTGCTCCACAAACTTGCCCACATGGCACCTTCTCTTTTATTTCTTTCCTGAGGATAGCTGTGAATGTGTGCCATTGCCAACCCAAAAGTTAGAATGAGGTTACTAATAAAATCATACAAATGTTTAAAGTCATGAAAGTTAAACGTGCAAATATTGAAGATCAACTGAAGGTGTAAACAAATTATATAAAGGAAGGCACTAGAATTAAGATAGATTGGGAAAGGCTTCCTGTGGAAGATGAGATTTTAGTTGGAACTTAAAGGTAGCCAGGAAAACCAGTAGGTAGAAATGAGGAAAGAGAGCATTCTAGGTATGGCGGACAGCCAGAGAAAATGCTTAAAGCTGAGAGATGGAGTATCTTGTTTGTGAAACAGCCAGAAGGCCAGTGTCACTGGACTGAAGTGTATGTGGTAGGGAATAAAGTGTAAGAAGACTGGAAAGGTAGGAGAGAGCTAGGTCATGAAGGGCTTTGAACACTCAACAGAAGATTTTGTAATTGATCCTGGAGGCAATAAGAAGCCACTGGAATTTATTGAGTAGGGGATAGTGCACTATAGGAAAGTCACTTTCGTGGCTCAAAGGAGGATGGATTGGAGCTTGGAGAGACTTGGGGCAGACAGACCCACCCGCAGATATTGTAGTAGCCCAGGTGTGAGGTGATGAGGGCCAGCAGCAGAAGAGTGGAAGTGTCAGAGAAGAGTGTGTGTTGGAGCAGCTAGATGGTGCAGTGGATAGAGCACCAGCCCTGGAATCAGGAGCACCTGAGTTCAAATCCGGCCTCAGACACATAACACTTACTAGCTGGGTGACCCTGGGCAAGTCACTTAACCCCATTGCCTAGCCAAAAAAGAGAGAAAGGGAAGAGTGTGTGTTGAGGTCTAGGAGTGCTGGGAACCCAAAATTCAAGGGCAGTCCTGCCTCAAATGAATTTGACTCAAGCTTTCTTTCAGCCAGAGATAAATAAGGTTTAGTAGAACACCAGACAGGGTGGTTGAAATTTTAAGAATCTGCCCTATTGGCCAGATTTTTTAAGAATCTGAGCCTTTGTAAAGAGAGTACAAATGGGCCAGACTCTTTAGGAATCTGAGCGATTTAATGGGGCAAAATGGACACTTATATACAGTGGTCAAGGAGTGGCCAAATAGTCTGGAGTGACAGGAGAAAGGGTCTAGCAGGAATTAAGGGTGGGAAGCAACCTGGGGCCATCCAGACAATGAAGGGCTGCACTAGATTAGAGGTAAGGGCTTCAATGAAAGGATTAACTGGGAGGGGTGGATACCTTTGCCAGAGAGTTGGCCAAGTGGGAAAGTTCAAGGAAAGTTCAGGGTGGAGGGGGGAGGTTTCCCCAGGGCCCATACCCCATCAGAAACAGAGCCCACCTCAAGGAGTTTACAATCTACATTCTAATTCTTGCAAGTAATTCAATGTATTGTTAAATTTTGTTTTGTACTAAGAGAACTGCAGTACAGTTAATTCTTAGTTCCTAGCTGCTTTTACTTGCTGGGAAGGTCCACAGCCACTACCTAGACTAAAAACTTGGCAACAAGGTAGAGAAAAGGTAGATTTGTAGTTTCTGTAAGGCGGGGGAGTATCAGTGCAATAATGCTCGAAAAGAAAGTAATAGTGCTCAATTCTGCTCTGCCATCATTGTGGCTGCACCCAATCTCTGTTACCCTTCCCTATGGCCCCCAGCCATTTCCCACCCTTAATCCTAGCTAGGCTCCATTGTCCAGGTCCCAGGAGTCCTGTTCACCCCAATTTACTGGCCACTCCCATTCAGATCTTCCTAAGACCCCTCCTCCAGTCACCCCAAACTACTTGGCCACTCCTAGATCCCTCCAACAGTCTTTCTGTATATAAGGTCAATCTTGTCTCCATTAAGGGGCTCTGATTCTTATAATCTAGCCACTGCTGAGATTTTTACAATCTGGCCACTAGCTCGTGGCTGCTCAGATTCCTTAAGAGGCTGGCCAATATGGCGGATCTTTAATAAACCTTGTCTTTGGCTGAAAAAAGACTTGGGTCGAATTCTTTCAGGCAGGACTTTTGGGGCTCCAGCACCCCTAACCTCTAGACCTCATCACTATCATTACATAATGTTGTGTTGGCATACAGGTCCTTTTCAATGTCATTGTCTCATTTTTTTAAAATGGGATTCTAAGCAATGCAGTAAATCTCCAGAAAACAGACTCCCTCATTGCCAATAACAATGACCTCTCAGGTCACTCATGGCTCTTCTCTGGAGAAGCTGCAATGTTTGGACTAGGATGGTAACAGGGAGAATGGAGAACAGGCAAATTTGAGAAATGTTCTGAAAGAGGAAACTGATAGAAATTAATGAGCCCAAATATAGGTGATGAAGACTATGGAAGGGGCAAAGATGATTCCAAGACTATCTCTTAGTCTGTAAGAGTGGCAGAAATGAGGGCTTTGAGAAGGAGAACTAATTTATCAGATAAGATGATGAGTTGAATTTGGAGATGGCATTGATGTCCTAATTTGCTCCTCGAACACGGGGCCCTAAAAACTTACCTGTAAATAAACTTTGCATTCGGATGACCATGTTAGATTGATGTCTGCTCTATTACTTAACCCACTTATACCTTTTGCATCAATCAAGACATTCAATCTGTTTTATGCAGCCATGCTCAAGGACACAACAAGAGGTCTGGAATTGGATATTAGACTCTTCTGGTCCTCTGGGAAACAAACTCTTATTTCAGCAAGCAATAAACATAATTTAAGATCCTTAGGCAATAAGTCAAGAGCTCCTGTCTTCTTGCTCCTGCTGATTTGACTGTGGAAGCATGCAGATGAAAAGTCATTTAAAAGGGCATAAGCTACTTTTCAATTTAATTCAACAAGCGTTTATTAAGTGCCTACTATGTGTAAGGCATCATCCTAGGTGATGGGGTTGGGATCTGGGCCCCAGAAAGGAAAAACCCTGGACTTTCCCACATGGCCAAAACTCTGACGTTTGCCAGAGGCTATAATCCCACCAACTGGCCTTTCACTGTGGCTGCACCCAATCTCCCCTCCATTGTTTTACCTCCCTATGGCCCCTGGCCATTTTCCACACCTAATCCTAGCTAGGTTCCATTGTCCAGGTCCCAGGAGTTCTATTCACCCCAGTTTACTGGCCACTCCCATCCAGATCTCCTTAGGCCCCTCCTCCCATCACCCCAAACTACTTGGCCACTCCTAGATCCCTCCCACAAGCTTTCTGTATATGAGGTCCATCTTGTCTCCATTAAGTTGCTGGGATTCTTATAATCTAGCTACTGCTCAGATTCCTAAAATCTAGCCACTGCTCAGATTCTTAGAATCTAGCCAATGCTGGCAGACTTCTAGACTCCTTAAGAGTCTGCCCAATATGATGGATGTGCTAATAAACCTTGTCTTTGCCTGAAAGAAGGCTTGGGTCAAATTCTTTCAGGCAGGACCCGCGTGTTGTGATTTTGGGGTCCCAGGACCTCTGAACTCCTAAACCACATCACTAGGCACTGGGAACTGGACACAAAAGACAAATAGAAAAATAAGATGTGCCCTCAAGTGTCCTTCCCCCTGCCCCAACACCCACTCTTTCCTTCTTCCTTCTGATGCTTCCCTTCCATTTTTCTCCAATCCCTCCTTTTCTCTCCCTCTCAAGAAAGGGCCAGAGAGATCCAACCCTTAACCAATGTGGATCACATCTCCCTGACTTTCCTGTAGTCCCATCGATGGTAACAAGGCCTCTGACAATATAGCAGGCTGTTGAAAGGCACACTATTCATTTATAAAGTTATTATTTACTCTGCTTGAGGAGGGCACGCTCCAGTGATGCACTGATTGACCAAGAAATAGAAAAATGAACCAGAGTCCTGCATTTCTTGGAGCTTGGTAGGTGGTGTGTTGCCAAGGTGACCTCAAGCTGAGGATTTTCAGAGTGGTGGTGATTTCAAACCTTCCCTGAGATTGCAGACCCTGCCCTAATGTGGAAACCCCATTCATTATTGTCCTGCATAATACACAAGCTTTTAAATGGCCCAGCAGAATAAGCAAGATTATGTCTCATCCCTAATCCAATGTTGGCTACTTCAGAGTCCACTTTCTTAGATAGGTGTGGAGAATGTACAGCAGGCTAGCAGAGCCTAGAAATGAAGAGGAAATGGAGAAATCTGGCAACAGTGAGAAAGACAAGGGACTGTCTGCTGACCCAGAATAATGGAGTATGCAGAAATTCTAATTGGGGAGACCTTAAAACAAACAAAAGGTTTCAAGAACATGTGGCTGGGGCCAGGTGCTTCCTACCAGTGACAGACTAAGCAAACAAAAGCTGTGATTCCAAACCAAGGGATCATCCATACATCCTTTGAGGAATTTGCTGATGGGCACTACAGTGGGTCCAGCAGGAGTCTCTTTGGATTATACTGGATATGCCTGGAGAGCGGTCACCATCACATCTTACATCACATTCATCTATGAAGAATGATGACAACATATACGCTTGTGCTCATTAATTCCTCTCTGACTTTTGAGAGTCCCTGGTACAGCAAGACCAAATTAATCAATACTTAAAGAAATTAATTCAGGCTAGCCACTGGAAGGTCAAATGCTGAAGCTGAAGCTTAAATAATTTGGCCACACAATGAGAAAACAGGACTCATTGGAAAAGACCCTGATGTTGGTAAAGATTGAAGGCAAAAGAAGACAGGGATAGCAGAGGATGAGATGGATAGAGAGTGTCATGGAAGCAACAAAGATGAACTCGGACAGACTTTGGGAGACAGTGGAGGATAGAAGGGCGTGGTATGCTATATTCCATGAGGTCTCAAAGACTCAGACATAACTGAACAACTGAATAACAACAATTAGCCCTAGCAAAAAGATATGAAAGGACTAAGATTAGATCACTCCATAGTCCTCTTTGGCTCAAAAAAAAAAAGGACAACTTATTTGTGTTGATGTTCTTATTTTGACATTGAGATATTGTATAAATATCAAATGTTCTGGTTTTTATAAGTGATTCATTTATATTCAACTTGGTTGTATGGGATCACAAGTGGTGCTCTTGCTAGCTAGGCTATTTTTTCCCTACTGGCCTTATTTCCTTTGTCTCCTCCAACGGACAGTTTATTTGCCCTTTCACCTCCTACCCCTTTCCTTAGCTTGTGCTTCATTCCCATGTTTTCCTTTTATCTATTATTTCACTGACAGACTGACACTCCATTCAGGCACTTAGCCATATGAGTAGATCCCCTCTTCTTGCAAGAGAAAAGGTTCTACTTCTTCCTGAAGTAAAGTACCATAGAAATGCAAACTTGTGAGCAGCACTTCATCCTACTCTTTTCTTTTTTGGCAATTGGGGTTAAGTGACTTGCCCAGGGTCATACAGCTAGTAATTGTCAAGTGTTTGGTCTGAGGTCAGGATTTGAATTCAGGTCCTCCTGACTTCAGGGCTGGGGCTCTATCCACTGTGCCACCTAGCTGCCCCTTTCATTCTACTCTTTTACTCCAATGAAGCACACCTGCAAAATCAGGAATGTGGCAGGGACCTTATGTAATGGTTAATGGACCAAGTATGTAAATAGGTCAGTTTCCTAGTTATTTAGGAGTTGAATCTGGTTTTGTGTGTTTATTAAATGAATAATTGAAAGAGGAGAAGGGAGAAATGGATTTTATTGTAGGTCACAAACTGAGAAGCCCAAATAGGTTTTCTTGGTCCTACTATTCATCTCTTACAAATGGAAAAGTTACAGATTGAAAACCAACAACTTTCCTACTGTTGGTTGGTTAGTCTATTTAATTGCATGCACTATTTTAACTCATTGTTCAGATGGTTTGGGGGTCCTCTTAATTAAGATGATCTTGCTGAAGGATATCAATCTTATTTTAGCTGATGTTTGAATAATGCTGTTTGGAAAAAACAAAAACCATCCCCTCCTTCCCCATAATTGCCTCTAACTTTTCAAGTCATGATTTTCACTAAGAAGATATATTTAAAACCATTTCTAAACATACAAACAAAGTGGAACTGTGAGTGCATCTCTTCGCTCAGAAAGATGCCAGCTGTTATCAATTATCATTAAATTTTCACTTGAACTATTTTCCAAATCCCAAGCACGAACCAGGAACTAGTTACTTAGGAAGCTTTAAAACCTAAAATGGGAATGTAGGGGTTCTCTTTTCTTTAAAATAGCAATCAACAGTATTTCATAGTATTCACTCAAGTGAGTTTCTTCTTATTTTAGTAGAAACACAATGTAGGGGGGGCAGCTAGGTGGCACAGTGGGAGCCCTGGCCCTGAAGACAGGATGACCTGAATTCAAATCCGGCCTCAGACTAAACACTTGACACTTACTAGCTGTGTGACCCTGGGCAAGTCACTTAACCCCAAAGTTTTAATTGCCAAAAAAAAAAAAAAAAAAAAACCAAACCAACACAATGTAGGGTCTGGGGTACGAGTCCCAAAGTCAGGAAGATAGTACCTGGCACATAGTAATAGCCTAATACATGCCAAATAACTGACTAATTGTGGAGTATTATTATTATCTTATTAAACAAGAAATCAGCCAAGCCAGGGAATATTAGGTGCTCTGAAGGAATATCATTAAAAAGTCTTCAGTTACACTGTTATCTAGTGCAGACTAAGAAAATGTCTTCCCACTGCAGTCAGACTTGTACTAGAAAGAACCCTAGACAAGGAGACAAGAAGGTGTAATGGATGAAATGTTCAACTAGGAGTCAGGGATACTTGGGCTCAAATCTGCCTCTAATGAAAGCTTTTTTTGTGTTATGGACTCCTTTGGCATTCTGACAGAGCCTACAGACACCTCCTTTCTCAGAATAATGTTATTAAATGCATAAAATAAAATAAATATCATTGTAAAAGAAACAAATTATATTGAAATATAGTTTGATTTTTTTTAAGTATGCAGATCCCAGGTTGAGAAGTCAGGAAGACCTGAGTTCAAATCCAGCCTTAAACACTGCCTAGCTTTGTGAACCTGGGCAAATCAGCATCAGCTTCCTCATTTGTAAAATGGGGATTAATAATAAATAGCACCAGTCTCAATGGGTTGCTGTGAGGATTAAATGAAATAAAACATGTAAAGTACTTTGCAAACCTTGAAGTATTATCTAAATGCTAGTTATTGTTGTTATTGTTAAGAAGCCCTGCTCTAATGATAAGTTACTTTGTGACCCTGGGCAAGTCACTTAAACTCCCTGAATCTTTGTTTCTTTTTCTGTAAATATGAAAAGTATTGATGAAAAGTATTACTTACCTCCCAGACTTGTTTTGAGGTTCAAATCAGATAACACATACAGACATAAAGGGCTTTGCAAACATTTAAGTAACATATAAACATTATTATTTTCAGGTGCTAATAATGCCAGGTCTATCATTGCTTGAATAATTTTAGACAAACTACATCTGCTCCTCGGTTATCAAACTAATAAAATGGTTCTGTCTCCTATGGTGGTGGTGAGGATTGAAAAGGACCTTATAGGGGCAGCTAGGTAGTTTAGGGAATAGAGTACCAGCCCTGGAATCAAGATGACCTGAGTTCAAATCCAGTCCCAGACACTTGATGCTTACTAGCTGTGTGACCCTGGGCAAGTCGCTTAACCCCATTGCCTAGCCACCCCCCCCCAAAAAAGAAAAAATAATACTTTTGTACAGTGCTCTGCATATAATAGGCACTCAGTAACTGTTTATCAAATTGAATTTCTTGGCTTTTGTCAGTAAGACAACAATTTTTATTTAATATGTATGAGTGACATTTCTCACAAGCATGACTAAAATCAAAGTAACCAGAGTCCTGGACTTTTGAAATTCCTCCCACTCTTAAATCTAATTTACTTCAGAGTTCAGAGACCTTTGGATCCACCATTATCTTACTGATAGAAATGCACTGATAATATAAAAGATAATTTAAGTATTACAATGTCATACATTTTACTGTGTATTTTAAAGAAATATCAATAGTCCAGTTTCTTTGTATGACTTTCAGAAGAAACATGTCATATGTTTTCTGGACACATTAAATTTGATGTAAGGAAAAAATATATATAATAAAGGGATGTCAATTAAAATAAAGGATATTATATATGAAAGTACTTAGAAAGGCACACACTTCATATGAATGTTCATATTTGTGTCAACAGAAATCCTAGAATTTTGCAGCTGGAAAAGATTTCTGGAAGTAATTTATTATAGCTCCCTACTTCAGGTAGGTTTGCATTGTAATACTCAAAACCAGCTGGTTGTCAGTCCAGTTTTTTTGTTTTTTGTTTTTGTGGAGGCAATCAGGGTTAAGTGACTTGCCCAGGGTCATACTGCTAGTAAAAGTCTGAGGTTATAGTCCAACTCAGGTCTTCCTGTCTCTAGGGCTAGTGCTCCATCCACTGTGCCTCCTAACTGCCTCTGTCAGTCTGGCTTTAAAGGACCTTCTCTTAGTAAGCAGCTTGTTCTAATGTTTAATACATTTAAGATATAATAGTTATTTCTCTTCCCTAAGTGAACTACACCAACTACCAAGCAAATTCCTTACAAAATGAGCTCATTTCTCCTGGCCACGATGGAAATGGAGAACAATAGGTCAACATCCACCATCTTGATCTTGAAAATATTTGTCTCCCCTCAGTATTCTGTTGTCCAGGCAAAATTGAAAGAACTTCTTCGACCTTTCCTTCTGAGTTCTATTTTCAGTCTCATTTCATTGCTTCTTTCTAGTCTCCCTCCCATTTCTCCATATTCTCAATATTCAGAGATCAAAACAAGACAGAAGAACCTAATGAGTGTCAATGTCAAACAGAGAGGAAGCATGACTTTACAGCCATTTCATAGCACGCTGCTAATAAAACACCATAGAATCATGTTGACTTTAAAAAAAAAAAAGACAAAGTTTATCACTTCAAGTTCATTTGTATTCTATGGAATTATCTCCAATTTCCCTTATTTTGTATCTGTAAGGAATGGCACATGGTGTTTCTTTGGGGACATTTTTTTTTTTTTGCATATGTGTTACAAGCTCATAGATCTCAGGATGCAGAAGTCTTCATCAAGAAGATTGCCTTTATCAAGGACTGCTGATGTTATTGCTAATATTTTGAGTTGGCAAGGTCTTTCAGAAGAATTATAAGCACAACTTCCTGATTCCTTATGGCTTCAAGCATGACTGTGTAAAATAATCTCAAAAAGACCAGACCAGTCTCCGCTGCTAATGGGGTATGAGTCAGTCAGCAGGGAAGATACAAGTGTTTTTCCTTCTGTCTATACTTACTCCCCCATAAAAACACTGAATCTGAAATCCAAGGAAATCCCACTTTGTTGCAGCATCACAAACCTAGCAAAGAAAAACCAGGGAAGAAAGGAGAAAAAGGAGGAGGAAGAGGAGGAGAACAGGAAGGAGGAGGGGAAGGGGAAGAAGAAGAAGATAACCACAATAACCTTTTGAGAAATAGGGTAAATGTAGTGGTAAAGTCTGCTTCCTCTATATATAGGTGTTATAAGACACTTAAGCCATCAGCAAACCTTTTCACCTTTCCAGTGACTAATATGATAAATATATTACATAATGCCAACCCCAGAGTTACTGGGTTGATTTTCTTTTCATTCTGGGGAGCATATGTTCACTATGGTTCATTGTTTTCTAGCCCTTAACTGGTTTTTAATTTTTCAAACATTTGTCCCCTAAGGTTATTTAATTTCTCAGTGTCTTTCTGAGGAATCTTTAACCAAAGCTTTATGGAAATTCAGACAAATCATATCTACTGGATTCACTTTGCCTGGTGCATTTTTATCTTTTCTTTAAGAACCCCAAAATATAGGGAGGAAAGGGTGGGATTCAGGGTGAAATTTAGGCAATATAAAAACAAAACAAGTTGACAAAAAATATTTTTAAAAATAGGTTGAACAGCTGTGTTTGTTTCTACAAATTCATTCTGGTACTGGTATCTGATAGAAAAAGACCTGGTTGAAGGCTGGCCTTGGCAAGTTACTTAACTTCTCAGTACCCCCAGGTAACCGTATATGTCTAAGACTCTAAGTAGTTCTAAGACCCTTGCTGTCCTGCATTGGTAACTAGTGTTTCCTCACTGGGAGTTTCTTCCACTAGTGAAATCAGAGGTATCGGAAAGAAAGAAAGGAAGGAAGGAAGGAAAAGAGAGAGGGAGGGAGAGAGAGAGAGAGAGAGAGAGAGAGAGAGAGAGAGAGAGAGAAGGAGGAAGGGGGAGGAGGGGAGGAAGGAAATTACAGGCTCTCAAATCCTGATGGTGTCACAAGAAGGTCTGATGCTGCTGGTTTATTATTCTACTGAATCAGAGCTATGCAGGTGTTTATGTCAGAGAGATAAACCCCAGATAAGTTTTCCTGAACAATAATGGTTTCTGTCTTCAGATTGGAATATGAAGGCCACAAGAGTAATTTTCTGCATCAGTGGCAACTGTGAAAGAGAGATCACATTTTCTTCCATGTTTTGTCACTGTGTTGCACTTCTTTTAAAAACCTTTGGTTGGTTCCACATCCATGGGTCACAAGTGGCTGACCATGTTCAAGGTTTGGAAATTGCCTCTCTGATTTTCTTCTTTAGCTACCTCTATCTCAATCCTATTTTAAGGCTCTCTTACTGGCCCCTTTCAAAAGTATCTGCAGAGTAGAAATGTTCCCAATCACTCAGACAGGAAAGGCCAATATAAAATTTTTTAGCAAGCCTTCCTTCCTTCAGTCTCATTTTCCTCCTCCATACAGCCCTGACAGCTGTGGCCTACATCCCACTGCCTTCCAGCAAACAATCCCACAGCGAACTCATGGCCTGGAAGGGCCTATGGACATTGCTGGTCATAGCAAAGCCCAAGGAAAAATAGTGTATAAAGGTTGAAGTAGGAAATGGGCAATGGGGATTCTGAACTCCAAACTTCCACCTCCAGCTTTCTAAGACAATTACTAATTTCTGCTTGGTGAAGACAGGATGCTCATGTAATAATGATGTAATAGTGATTATAATTCATGTTTTCTTGGAGCCCTGTTCAAGGAGAGGGATAAGGGGGTTGCCATTCCTGAAAATTCTAGTTTTTTGGGAAACGATTTAAAGCAAGAAGAAACCTTCATGATCATCTAGTTCAATATCTTCATTTTACAGATGAGGAAACTGAGGCCCAGGGATGGAAAGTGCCTTCCCCAAGGTCCTACAGCTCTGAGACCAGAACCTAAGTGGCAAATCTGGAATTTGAACCCCAGTCCCCCAGAGTTTGTTTTCTTTGTTTTATATTGCACCAACCACCTCTTTATTAACAGAACTTTTCTTTCTCTTTTATGGAAGTTGTCCAGCCGTAACAGGCTCCCCACTGCTGATTTTGCTCCGGGCCACTGAGAATCAGGCACCCTAAGTCAATCATACTTCCCAACACCACTAGGAGGAGAAAGAGAACCCCGCTGCAGCTCTTCCAGGGTCCTTACAATCACAGAATTCCGAGAGCCTAGAGATCAGCATGGTCGACAGTCAGTCAACGAGCATTTATTAAGCACTTAACTATGTGGCAGGTACTTCACTAAGCACCTAGGATACTACTAAAGGCAAAAACATGGTCCCTGCCCTCAAAGAGCTCACATTCTAATGGGAGAAACCCTGAAATAACTATGTAGATACTGGTGTGTGTGTATATATGTATATACCAACAAGATATATTGGTATACATACATACATACATACATGTAAATGGAAAGTCATCTCAGGGGCAAGGTACTAGCAACGGTAGGGTAGTGCTGGAGTTGGAATCCGAAAGCCCTGGATTTAAGTTCTGTTTCTGACACTAACTTCACATGGCCTCTGCTCCTGCCCTCTCTCCTAAACTACCTGGTATTTAACTACTTTGCTTATATTTGTATTTATTCAGTTTATGCAGGCTGTCCCAAAAGTCTTAATGCACTGCATGTGGAGGGATTTTATAAAATGCCACACTTCTATGATGTGTGTGTGTGTACTTCTCGTCTCTCAATTAGAAGGCAAGCTCAGGGAATCGCTTCCTTCGTTATCCTTGGACCTCAGCGCCTGGTACAGTTGGCGCCTAATAAATGGCTGTTGACTGATTGTGCCGTGAGCTTCGGTTCCTTCTGGAACACAGCTGGGTTGGGAGGCCTGTGCTTCGGAGCCTTTTAAATCGAATTGCGACGATTATCATTAGCCCACCCCCTCGCCCCCTTTCAGACGGGAAACAGAGAGGGAGGAGGAGTTGCCTGAGGGTGCTCCCTGCGGGCTGGGCCAGCTCCTGGCAGGGGCTCCCCGCTTCTCCGCGTCCCCCTGGCCTGCCCCCTCCACCCCAGACCCAGCGTGCGCCCGGCCGGGCTCGGGGGCTGCGGGGCGGGGGCGGGGGCGGGGGCGGGGGCGCGTGTGCGCGCGCTTTCTCCCGAGCTCTCCCCAAATTCGGAGGAGGGGGGAGGGGAGGGGGAGAGGAAGGAGGAGGAGGACGGCAGCTAGAGGGAGCTCCTGGCGGCTTCGGGCGCCCGCGCCCGGGCTGCGCTCACACTCCCACGGGCGGTGCTCCCTTTGCCGCCGCCGCCGCCGCCGCCTTGTCACTCTCTGCTCTCCTCGGCTCCGCTCGCCCTCGCCCTCGCCCTGTCGCTCGCTCGCTCGCCGCGATGGCGGAGGACAGCGAGTCGGCTGCCAGCCAGCAGAGCCTGGAGCTCGACGACCAAGACACCTGCGGGATCGACGGAGACAATGAGGAGGAGACGGAGCACGCCCGCGGGTAGGGGGCCGGGCGGGGCGCGGGGCCGGGGCGGCCGCCAGACCTGCCCGTGCCCAGCTTGGCCGAGGCTCGGGCGGCCGGGCTGGCGGATGTGTGTGCGAGTGTGTGTGTGTGTGTGTGTGTGTGTGTGTGTGTGTGTGTGTGTGTATGTGTGCGCGCGCGTGTGTCTGCCTCCCGGCCCGGGCCCCACCCCCACCTCCTCCGCAGTCTCTGCTGCAGCGGGGCGTGGGGGGGTCCCACCTCGGGCCCCCGGGCCGGGCCGTGGCTGTGACCGTGGACGCGGCCAGCGCGCTGCGAGCGTGTCGGCGGCGGGGGAGGGCGAGCTGTCTAATGTGCATTTTGCCTGGTGCGCTGGGCTGGCCCCGGGACTATTGTGCCCAGCTGGCCCTCCCGGAGCTGGCTGGCTTTCACCCCCATGCAAGCCAATCCTCGGCTCCTGGAGGCGTGTGTAGAGATGCATGTGTGAGTATGTGCATGTGTGTGTGCCTGCATGGGGTGGGGTGCGGATGGAAGACACACCGCTGTCACCCAGCTGACGGCCGAGCCTTTCTTTCTTGCCTTGGCTTCAGGATAGAAGCTGCCTCTGGCTGCCCCAGGGCCGGTGGGGCTCAGGTCCGGGTTTCTGTCCTGCCTCTGGGGAGGCGGGGGGGGGGGGGGGGGCTGGCTGGGCGTCTTTATCTATCCCCCGGGAAGGTGGGGGTTGGGGGGAGGTTGCTTTCTGCAGTTCTCAGCATGTGATTCTGTCCGTGGGAACCCAAGGCAAAAAAGAAAGATAGAGACAGAAAGGAGAGAGGAGAGAAAGGAGGAGAGAGGGAGAGAGAGAAAATGAGAGAGAATATGAGAATGAATCAATCGCATTTCCTTTGTGGTCAGCCCCCATCTTCGGTTCTGCTGCAAATGCCTTATTTGTCATGGATCGTCCACATACTCTTCATCTCGTCTTTCCTCTATTCTCATGCCCCTCACCCCCAAACATAGGCGTCTTATTATCTTTTTAAAAGGCGTTTTTGGCCGGAGGTAGACTATAGAAAGTTCAGCCTTCTTTGGCAATGGTGAAGTACCCCAACCTAGAAGCAACAGCCCCAACGGGCGTGGAGAAAGATGCTGTCCTTCTCCTGGGCTAAGTCCTTGAACCAGGGGTCATTCAGTCAGTCAACAAGTATTGAATGAAGCGCTATGTGACAGGCTCTGAATTAAGTGCTGTGGATACAAAGAAAGCAGTGCATGAATCCTAGGTATCTCCCTCCCAGAAAATGCTTCAATCTTTCAATTTTCCATTTTGCCCTTCTTCCTAGGACGCCCTGAGCTTGTCTTTTGAACAGTACAGGCTTACATCGGTAGAGCCTGCCTGTGCATATGTATTTCGGGTAGGCCCTTCTCACCTAATTTCAGCTCTCTTTAGAAGATGGTCTTCAGTCTTGTGGGCACCTCCCACAGACTTCACCATATCCTGCTTATAGAGCTTATATTTGATATCAAAAGTCAAAGGGTGCAAAGTATTGAATACTTGATCAGAGCTCTGCTTTTTTGCTTTAACTTTCCTCCTATCGCCCTGCAGATGTGATTTCCTCTTCTCTTTTCCTATGAGAGAACAAATTGTTTCAGGTTAGGCACAGACCGGATCTCTGAACAGGTCTGTTTTCTGAGGCTGGCTGATGGAGCAATTTGACATGAAGATGGGGGGGGTGAGATGAGGGTGGGGCGGCAGTCTTAAATGTATTACATTTCTCTGGAAGCCTGCTGCGTTCAGAGAATGTACAGGCAGGGAACAATTACTGTTGCACCTAGAAGTGAGATTTTGTGAACCAATATGACTAATGTGGAAGTGGGTCAGCTTGAAAAACATGCTCCAGAAGTCTTAGTCAGAGGTGGTTTTCTGATTCCTCTGCTACATAGGCTTCTCCAAATGTTTGATGTTTTCAAGTGTGTGGGGGCGGGGTAGTGAGGGGGGAGGAGAGACCCACGTGTGGTTTTACTGTCTCTGAGGTTTGCTTAGACAAGAGTGAGGACTGAGCATTGAGATGGCTATAAAATACAAAGTGAAAAATTAAGGGGAAACTGACAAGTGTATCTCTCCCCTTCATTGGGTTTTGTGTTTGGCAAGGTGGGCTCTAACCTAACTGTTAGGAAGTCCGTTAGATTTTTGTTTCCAAGACAAGGAGGGAAATGCTATGGTGATCCTGAGCCTGGTTACGCTTACCAAGTAATGGGAATTTGCTTATGATGGCTACCTACAAATAAATAGCCATATGGAAACAGTAAGTTGTGGTAGCTAAAGTAAATGCTGAGGGCTGCCCTAATGCTTTGGCAATAACTACCTCACTAGAGAGGGTTTTGATTCTCTCTGTTGCTCACTTGTGGTCTCCTTTTTAATATTCTTCTGTTCATCTCCTGGCTGTGCTTTATTTGATATTTTAGGCAGGGTGTTTGTCTCCTTTAGGGCTGTTTACCAAGGTCTTCTTTTCTGCTTATACAACACTTGGCCTTGGTACCAGGGGTGCCAGGAATTACCAATCTGTGTGCTGATTTGATAAATTACTTCGTTGCTTCCTTCCCTGCCCACTCCCCTGATCCCCACCCCAGTCCTGGAATCATTGCAATGGGCTGAAGGAGGGTCTCAGAGCAATCTGTTAAATATTCAGAATAGTTCTTCAGGCAGGTTCTTTTAATATACCTCACTGGTTAATAAAAAGAAAGAATGCCCAAGAGACTAACAACTTTTAACTGACACCAGTTAAGGTAGCCATATCAGTCACCAGTGGAAAAAATGGAATTGAGATAATTAGTTGCTGGCCTATTAATGTGTGAGATGTTGGGTAAAATTCTAAGTTTCTACTCTTCTTGTACCATTTTGGGAAGGGAGTATGAAAGTCCCTGGGCCTCAGTTTCCTCCCTTGCAAAATAATGGGGTCTGACTAGATGACTGTGAGCACGTTGATTTATTTAGTGCGTAAGGTTTACCTAGCATTTTCTTCCTGATCCTGTGAGCTAGAAAATAGCCCAAGAATTGTTTTTAAGGGGCAGCTAGGTGGCGAAGTGGATAGAGCACTGGCCCTGGATTCAGGAGGACCTGAGTTCAAATTTGGCCTCAGACACGTAACATTCACTAGCTGTGAGACTCTGGGAAAGTCACTTAACCCCAATTGCCTTACCAAAAAATAAAAAAATTATTTTTGACCCCCATTTTACAGTTGAAGAAACTGAGGCTGTGAGCTGAGTTGACCGTGTTCAGTCAGCTGGTAAAGCATCAGATCCAGGAGAGCAATATATAGCAATTTATATTGCATAGTCTAAAGAATGCTAGAGTGAAAGTCAGAGGGCCTGGATTCAAATCCCAACACCGCCTCCTATTCTGTCATCCCGGGCAAAGCACTGAACTGCTCTGGGACTCAGTTTCTTCATTTGTAAAATGAGAGGGTTGACTTAGATGGTATTTCAATTCCCTTCGTGCTCTAACCATGTAATCCTATTATTTCATTTGAGCCCCTCAACCAGTCCTGTGAAGGTATTATGTGTTAATGGTGTTGTTATCCCCGTTTTCAATTTGAAGAGGTAAAGTGATATTTATGATCACCCAGTTAATAATAATAGCTAGCATTTATGTAGTGCTTTAAGGTTTACAAAGCTTTACTTGTTATCTCAGTTGATGCTTACAAATGCCACATTTAAGAGTTGAGGAAGCTGAGGCTGAAAGAGATTAAGTGACTTGCCCAGGTACACGGGGCTAGTAAATATCTGGGTCTAGATTTGAACTCAGGTCTTCTTAACTCCAATTCTGTGTTTCTTCCTATATCAAGCTGTCTGTGACATCCGTGGCTCCTTTCACTTATAAGAGTTTCAGTGGAAAATATATCATTTGAAGGAGTAATTTTCTTTCATCTGGCTGTAATACATACAATATTTTTCAGTAAAAATTTAAGATTTTCTTTCAAGTTGGCTTGAGGTGTGATGCTAAAATATAAGACAATCTTTTATACGTACTTTCTTCACTCTTCATCAGCTCCAGAAAACAACAGTGAGCCTTTGGGTATAATAAGAAGTAAATTGTTCACCTTCTTGAGGTGAGCTCTCTGAGGCTAGTGGGCTAGGGCAAAGGAGTCATTTACTAAATGGAACTCCTGTGGCCTGAAAGTATTCATTCACCTCCTGAGCTTTATTCTCAGATACTTTATGGCATATGAAAGTAGTGCCTTAAATTAGAAGAAAATATGCAATGGAAATTTTAAATTTATATGCCACAGATGTTACTTTTTTCCTATTTTTATAGACTTTCTGTGAGATAACTAAAAATGTGTTGTTTTTTTTAAATTTGTGGCTGAGGCCTAGAGTACATGAATGAATTATGAAGTATTTATAGGATGTTTTCCAGTGAACAATATGGCTCTCTCCAGTATGTTGAAACCCACTGTAGAGTTATAAAATACTTGAATTGAACTATTTCAGGGGCCTTGTTTTCCACAGAAAATGTGGTTTTACATAGCTTTGGCCCATCTAAATACTGTGGTAGCATTTCCAATAAAATCTCACCAATTAAAGCTAGATTGGCAACAAGCCAGTCTGAATTAGTGAACCTCATTCAGCCCTGTGCAAACTGGCTTTTGACCTCATCACTCAACTAAAACAGCTCTCTGTAGAAGTTCCCAATACTCTCTTAATTGTCAGATCGGATGTCTTTTTTTTCCTCAATGCTCATCCTTCTTGACCTCAATGCAGCATTTGCCACTGGTGATCCCCCTCTCCTGGATACTCTTTCTTCTCTGGGTTTTCATGTCACTTCTTTCTCTTGGTTCTCTTTCTACCTGAGAGCTCCTTCTCTGTCTTCTTGGATGGATCATCATTCATATTTCATCCCCTAACTGGGTCCTTAGCATATCACTTGGCACACAGTAGGCACTTAATAAACGTAATTTGTCTGACTGACAATATGCCCCAGGGTTTTGTCTTGGGCCCCCTTTTCTTCTCTCCTAATACTCTGTTGGTGACTTCATTAGCTCCCATGGGTCCCATTATCATCTCTAGCCCATATCCTTTATTCCCAGCCCTAGTCTGTCTTCAGTGCCAATCCCACATCACCACCTCCCTGTTGGACATTTTGAACTGTATTGAAAACCCAACCTGTCAAGTTAGCAAGCCTTTGTTAAGCACCTACTATGTGTCAGGTACGGTGCTAAGTGTTGGGGTTACAAAGAAAGGCTAAAGAAAAAAGGCCTTTTCTCAAGGAACTCACCGTCCAACGTTGCAGCTGTATACAAACCAGAGATGGCCTAAGTTGAAGAGAGTCTCAGAGGTACTGTCTAAGATTACGGAGGACTGGGAAAGGCTTCATGCAGAAGATGGGATCTGAGCAGAGACTGGAAGGAAGCCAGGAGGCAGAGATGTCCAAAACACAGTTTAGAATCCTTTCTCAATAATTACTCCTATTCCTAACTTCCCCGTTTTTGTCAAACAGTATCACCTAGGATTGCAGCAGACTTTTCTCACTCTTGCTTAGCCCACAGATCCAAGCAGGTGCCAAATCTCCTTTCCTCTCCTTTCATGACAACGTTTACATTGCCCTTCTTTCCACTCACAGGTCCACCAGCCTATTCCAGTCCCTCATCTCTCACCTGGGTTGTTGTAAACAGTCTCCTGATCCTCTCCCTTTCCCGGTGTGTTCTCCATTTGGCTGCCAAAGTGCTATTTCCAAAGCACAGGCCTAACCATGCATTCCCTTTCTTAAAACTCCATTGGCTCCTTCTTACCTTTGTGATCAAATAGATGCCTTCCTCAGGTCGTTGTTTCAGCCTTATTATACGGGATTCCCCTTTGTGTACTTTGAAGTGGAGCCAAAGGAACCATTTTGCTGCTCCTCACACACAAGATTCCATCTCTCCTGTGTGTCTCTGCCCAGCAGAAATGCAATATTTCCATACCTCCACTTTGGAATCCTTAGTTTCCTTCAAAAGCACCACCTCCTACCTAATCCCCTCCCCCTCATGTTAATGCTTTTCTTCCCAGATTTTTTTGTTGGAATGTAAACTTTCAGGCATATTTGGTTTCGTTTTAGTCCTTTGATCCCCTATGCCTGGCACATAGTGGGGGCCGTGTGAGGATTAGGTTGAAGGGCCCCCCCCAGATGTTTGATTAGCTTAAGATTTAGTTTGGGAAATGGTATGTGGGCTGTCGTCTCAGACCTGGAAGGTTGTCATTTGGAAGTAAGATTGCATTTGTTCTGTTTGTTCCTGGAGGAGTCTATGGGTGGAGGCAGATTTAGACTTGATGGAAGAAAACGATTTCTAACAATCAGTGTTCTCCCGAAGTGGGGTGGGCTTTCTTTAGAGGCTGCAAGTCATCACCATTTTCATCCTCATCACCATCCTTTGCATAAGTCCTTAAGGTTTGTGGAGCCTTTTGTGTGCATTATTGCTGATCCTCATAACAACCCTGAGAGGTGGGGGCTGCTGTTATTCCCATTTCGCAATTGAGAAAACTGAGGGCCAGAGAGATTAATGATTTACTCAGGGTCATACACAAGCATATGAGTCAGGATTTGACCGTGGGTCTTCTCTTGAGACTAACAGTTGATCTGCTGTGTCACTCAGCTCCCCTTTCAAGCAAAAATTGCATTGCCCTTTGCCTGGTACCTTGAAATAGGGATTGTTGTTCCTGCATGGGCTAGATTAGATGGCATTTGAGGTTTCCCTTCCAGCTTGTATTTAAGTTTATGATGATTAGAATTAGGCTAACAAAGTGTTGCTTGTTTTAAGAAATGGTTGTTAACCAAAATATCCGTGGTCTTTGTACACTGCCTCGACATAGGTGCTTCTAAAGTCCTTGAGGGTTGCTTGAAAACTGTTCTCCAATGACTTAGACATTTTAGTACAAGCTTGTTTTCATGAATAATTTGATTAGCCAATCCTTTCTCCCCAGACTTTACCGAGCTAAATAACCTTCAGCCAAACCCCTACCTGGATGGCCACAGAAAAGGCATGAGTTGGGTCCACTCGAAGGAGGTTTTTACTTAAGTAAAGTTTTTACCCTGAGCACCCTAAGCGTTGACAACCCCACTGGCAGTGTTCTAAGTAGTCGAGTGATTCCCTAGGTCTTCCATGATTTATAGAAAAGAATATATCACATCATAGGTACCAGAGTCCTCAATTCACTTTTATTTTTGTTGGTTACAAATCACATCATAGGTACCAGAGTCCTCAATTCACTTTTATTTTTGTTGGTTACAAATGCCCTGCTATATTCTACTTCCTACTGAAAAGAAAAAATGTTTCTAAAATCATTACGAAGTCAAGCTGTTTAAGATGGAAGTTTTTAAAGAACTGATATCATTGACCATTTCCAAAGTGTTTTATTACCTTCATTATCTGTAACTTTTCCACGGCATAGTATCATGCTTTATACGCTAAAATGGAGATCATGATCTTCACCCCCAAACCCAGGCCTCTTTCTAACTTCCCTGTTTCTGTGAGGGCTACAGTCAAACTGACCTACTTGCAGTCCCCCATACTTATTTCTAGCCACCATACCTTTGCCTCCAGGCCTCCTTTGTCATCGATGCTTCTTGGAACACTTGGCTCCTTTTAAAGGTCATCTCAACAGCCATCTCCTGATGGCCCTAGATATTAGTGGCTCCCACCCCCATACCTTTGCATTTATTGGGCTTGTGTGGATCCAATTTTTACTTATTTGTGAAATGCAAGTTTCTTGAGGGCAGGATTGTCTCATTTATATTTGTGTTCCCTTTGTTAGCAGTCAATTGGTAAACAGTTTATTGATTTCCTCCTATGGGCCAGTCACTGAGGATACAAAGACAAAAACAAAATATTCCCAACTTGGCGTCATAATTTAACATTCACAGACAAGTAGATATGAGGTATGTATACAATAAATGCGTAGGAAGGGTGTGTGTGTGTGTACATTTACAACTGGAGCAACCATCAGGAAAGGCCTCCAGGAGGAGATGGCATTTGGGACTCAGCCTTGAAGTTCCAAGAAACTGCCAGAGGAGGAAAGCTTTCTCGGAATGGAATTTCAAAGTCCGTCAAGGATGAGGATGGGTGGGGTGTTGGGATTGGGGAAGGTAGTAAGCAGGCTAGTTTGGCTGGAGTTTAGAATGTAATGTGAAATTAACCTAGAAAGATGAGATTATTGATCTAGAGCTAAAAGAGATCTGAGGTCAAGTACTCCACCCCTCCCTGTCTTTGTACGGAGAAATAAATTGTAGCCTAGGGTAGGCCACTCTGCCGTTCTAGGCAGGATTTGAATCTGGCTCCTCTCTGACTCCACAGCTGGTGCTCTTTCTCTTGTACCACAGTGATAAGACCTAGATTCTAGCACAGAGCAAGAGATTAACAAGTACTTACTGATTGATCTGAAAAGGCAAAGAATGAAACTAACTTACCAGCTGCAGCAGAGGAAACCAGACAGAGTCACAACCACTGCGATGATCTCTTCTTGGGCTTGCCCTTGGGGGCTCCTCATTTCCTAAACAAAGTGTGTTTCTTATACCCTGGGAGTTCACTGTACTCAGCTTTGTCTTAAAGGTTTTTTTTGGAGGGCTGGAAAGAGAAGCAGCTACGTGAAGTTTTCTGAGACTAGAAACAGTAAACATTTGAGGAAAAACACTGGTAAAATAAATTCACAGTGGCCAATAAGCAACAAAGTGTTCCCTGGGGCACTTTGATACAAGGGAGTCTGAACATTTGAGCAGTACTCCCTGTAGCTACAAGAAGCTTGTAAATCTACCATAAACATTTTTCTTAGCTTTGTAATTTGGCACAGGTATGAGACTTGGATTCTTAAAAAGGGGAAAATAATATGTAGACATAAGTACACATGTAATACTATGTTCATACATGATTTATATGTATGGATTTATTTGTATATGTGATTTACATGTATAAATATGTATGTATTGATATATGTGTATATACATACATGTATGTGTATGAATATGTGTATATAATCACTTTGGGCTCCCTCAATGTTGTATTAGTATTAACAAGACTGTCTTTAAGTCAGCTGTATGGAATCCATGGGAAAACGTGAGAATTTGGTTGGCTCAGCAGATTTATCTAACTACACACAAATTCAAAGGGGAATATCAAGCTTCTCAGGCTGAAATTTGATCTGTTAACAGCTTAACAAATTTAAATGGGTAAGTCTTGAAGGGTAGGAGGAAGGATTAACAGCCCCTTCACTTAGGGAAGCCCCTAAATTCCAGAAATACATTTTGAAAATGCCAGTGATGGGCCAGGATTTACATGGACAGTGAGTAGGATAGAGTGCTCATGCTGGCTCATTTCTAACTCACAACGAAACAACTGTTTCCAGAACTGGACTGGCTAGCTGAATTGGTTAGGATTTAGAAAATTGTTTTTAAAAAATAATTTTTTGAGGGTTGATGTAATTTCATTAAAGTAGGGGACTCCCATGAATCTATAATTTGTAGCCTTGGAAAGTTATCTGGGGGCACTGAGAGATTAGTTGACTTGTCTAGGGTCCTTTAGGCAATATGTGTCAGAAGCAGAACTTGAGCCCAGGTCTCTTTTGACTTCAAGGCTGGTCTTCTATCTATTACTCTGTTCTGCCTATCAAATAATACTGATATTTCTACAGGAAATATTCTTTCAAACCCAAACTTCACATTCTCATCTTTCAGTATGGGTGGTTTTCTTCATCCTGATATATTATTCTAAGCTATTTTTTAGCTAAAATGCAAGCATAACACCAAAACCACCCTGTTGACTACCCTTTATGACTCCCCCTGCATGTCGTCAGTCAGACAGTCAAGCACAATTAAGCACTTGCTATATGCCAGGCACTGTGCTGAGATTACAAAGAAAGGCAAAAAGAAGCCCTGTCCTCAAGAAATTTGTGTGGTGTAAAAGGGAGATGATCTCAGAGGGAAAAAGGATGTAGGGGGAGGGAGATCAAGAAAGACCTCTTGCAGAAGATGGAATTTGTGCTGAATCTTGAAGGAAGCCAGGAGGCCATAGTGAAGAGAGAGAATTCTAGGTATGGAGGTAAACCAGTGAAAAGGCACCAGGTCAGGAGGTGGAGGGCCCTGTGTGCATGGAGCAAGGTAATGGATCACAAGGTCTGTGGAAGGGTGAGGAGTGAAGTGTTAAAAAGCCTGGAAAGGTAGGAAGGGACCATGTCTTGAAGGGCTTTAATTGTCAAACAAAAGACTTTATATTTGATCCTTGAGGTCTTTGGGAGCCATTAGAGTTTTTTGGAGGCAGGGAGAGGAAGTGTCATGACCTTATTTGATGGCCTCAATAGCCCCTTAACAGGTAGTGATTAGTCTTATTTCACAGACAGGCAAACTGAGTGACTTGCTCAACATCCCACAGCTAGTCAGTGTCAGAAGTGGCACTCAGGGCCCAGTCTTCTGGCTCTACATCTAAGTTTCTTTCTCTATAGCATATGCCTTGGCACCTGGAAGTCATTGCTAATCTAAAGCTCTGGGCCATGAGAGTATGCATGGTAACAGTGAAAGGCTTAAAATCTTTGAAGGACATAGCTGGGTGCTGGAAATTAGTTTCAGTGAAAACTCAAGGAAAAAAATTTTGGCAGTGGATCATGCCATTGATGAAGTGAACAAAGTTTTGTTTTTAAGTGGGACTCCAAGAGTGAGGCCCCGTGACATGGAGCTTCCTCATGAACTGTTTTATTCCATTCCGATCAATACTGCCCAGAGAGAAGAAAGTCAGCTAAGCATGATTAGTCAATGAGTAACCTGGGAGAAAAGGTAGCCACATCAGCCAGAATAGACAGATAAGATACACTTGTTTTTCTTCTTAAAATACCCCTCTGCCAGGTACCGTAGAACATTTGGTGGGCTAGAACCCTGCAGTGGAAAGAACATTGGCTGAGAGTCAGGAGAAGTGGCATCAAGTCCTAGATGGGAGGAGATTTGGGCAAGCCACTTCATCTTTCTCTGACCCTGTTCCCTTTTCTAGAAAATACACAGGCCCCCTTCTATCCTGGGGGCTTCATGCTGTGATGCACACGGTTACCAGTAAGGACTGGCTCAGAGCAAGTAAATATTTGGACTTGGTTAAGAGACAAGCAATGTTTGGGGTGGGGGGGGTGGGGGAGCAATGGTACAGAGGGTTGGAGAGGTAATATGAGCTAAACAGCTCGGTGGTCTGGAGCAAGCAGAACACTGCTGAGGGTGGCCAGCCAGATTAAAATGTAATTGGGAAATAGCAAAATAAAAATACAATAGAACATTTGTTGTTCAGCCGTGTCCAGCTCTGTGTGACCCCATTTGGGATTTTCTTGGCAAAGATACTGGAATGGTTTGCCAATTCCTCCTCTAGCTCATTTTACAAATGAGGAAACTGAGGCAAACAGGGTTAAGTAACTTGTCTAGGGTCACACAGCTAGTGAGTGTCTGAGACTGGATTTGAACTCGGGTCTTCCTGACTCTAGGCCTGACACTCTATCCACTTCACCACCTAGCTACTCCTACCATTGAACATAGATAATGTTAATCCATGGTTTTCTAAGTGACTGTGTGGCTGGCAGGGATCTTTATGTGTGGCTTAGTGGCATCATTTCTATTTGAGTTTGACATCGCTGCTAGAGGAGCAGGAATTCTTAATCTTTTTTGTATCATGGATCCCTTTGGCAACTGCCTTTGGTGAAGCCTATAGAACCCTTCTCAGAATAATGTTCTTAAATGCATAAAATAAGATACATAGGACTTTAAAAGAAGCTAATTATATGGAAATAATTATCAAAATATGAAGAAAATAAAAGGTCATGAAACCCAGGTTAAGAATCCCTGGGATAGAGAACCAGGCCAGGAGTCAAGGAGATCTGAGTTCAAATTCAGCACCAGATAGTTTAATAGCTGTGTGACCCTGGACAGATAATTTAACCAATTTGCCTCAGTTTCCTCAGCTGTAAAATGGGGATAATAAGAACACCTTTCCCAAAGAGTTCTTTTGAGTATCTAGCGAGATGCTTGTAAAGGTGCTTAGCACAAGTGCCTGGCATATAGTAGGCAATATATATAAATGGTTATTCCCTTCCCTCCCCAAAACCATAGAGTGGCACCAGAAAAACCCTGCTGTCAAAAAGATAAACCTTCATTTCAGGGAGGAGCTTGGGGACATCAAAGGCACTGCACAGTTTCCCAAATACAATTCAGATTGTTCTCTTCATCCTATTCAATCCTGACATGGTTCATTGCCATTCCAGTCCATTCAAGGAATGTGCACCAACGGACCTACTCCGTGGGTGCATAGTGCTGAATCAGCCTGTGGTACCCTCCTCCCTCCCTTTTGCAACCTCTGAAACAAAAGGGGAAAAGCCATAAGAGTTGAAGCAGCTGAAAAAAACCCCACTCCAAAAGATGTCACAAGACGGTCTGGAGGCCAAGTGAGTGGTAGTGACAAAGTTCTGATGTCCATGGGTTCTGATGAGGGAGACAAATCACTTTTATTAACCAATCCCAGAATCTTGGAGTTAGGCGAGAGCTCAGAAGTCATCAAGCCCAAATCGTGCCCAGAGCCCAGATGTCCTCCATCAAAGCCTGGGTGAAGGTTTGTGTGGCCTTGGTTCACTCACTTCCAGGGATGGGGGACTCACTGCCTAAGGAGGCAGAAGCTACAGTAACAGTCTCATGGATCTTACTCCTTTGACTACACTGACATCAGAATGGGGAAAGGGACCAGACCAGGCATTTCCCTGGGATAAGTAACTACCAAGGCAGACAGATGGGCACCTTCTCTGCAACTTAGAGACCTCTTGGAGAGCAGTGCCCAGGTCACCAAGCCAGTTTCTGTCAGGCCGAATTGGAAGCCAAATCTGCCCAGCTCCCAGGCCAGCTCTCTGTCCAGTCTGCTATTGTGTCCCGTGTGCAAAAGATAACAGACAAATCAGCGTGTTCTACAAGTGTACAAAAATATGAAGACATCCAGAGCAGCATTTCTCTTAACTTTTCATTTTCAGAACTCCTTTACACTATTAAAAACAGGTAAGGATTCTCCCCCCACCCCCCAAGTAGCTTTTGTGTGGATTATGGAAATGAAAACATCTCATTATAAAAAGTTTTGGCCTTGCAGGCCCCTATAAAGAGTCTCAGGGACTTTGGATGGGGTCTCTGGACCCCATTTTGAGAACCTCTGGTCTGGAGGAGAACCCTAGGATGTTGAGGCGGTCCCTATGAAAGATTTATGGGAAGGCATAGACAAAATGAGATCACCAATACATAGACATGTTATCAAATTGTGGAAATGTTATTGCTTTGCTTTTCAATATATATGGTAAAGGTCTTCAACCAGGATGTGAACTTCTTGAGCATAGGAACTTGTCTCATTGTGTCCTCCATATGAGGTACACTGCCCATCATTGGCTCCCAATACATATTTGTTGTTGGAATTCATTCATTTATCTCTCCTAATTCCTATAAGAAAGCTAATTTTGTTTTTTCTCCCTTTCCACCCCCTTTTCTTCCCTTTTACTCCTTTCTCCACCTCACCCTCCTTCACCTCCTTTTCCTCTCTCTTTCTTCCTCTCCCCAAGGACAGTCGATCATTCTTAGAATGTTAAATCCAAATAGGAAGCAACTTGGTCTAACATTTCAGCTAGAGCCTCACTCTGGTAATGATGGGGTATGGGCCCAAGCCAAGACCTTTTCCCCTTGCCCCAAAAAGAATTTGGATCTAGTAATTAAGGATGACAATAACTTCAGCTCCTCTTCATCAACCCTTATAGAAAAAGTGGCCTGCCTGATCAGCATAGGAACTAAATCTCATTGGTTTCATTGACAAAAATTAAAATTTTTTTTTTACCAAAATCTTTCTGTTTTGGGTTGATGGGAATTTTTCAGTTATGTTATCATTTTGGGCTCTTCAAAGGACACAGTGCTTTAATTGATTTAATTTAAATGATGTAATTGATATGTTTTGTAGTGGTAATTTTGTCCTTCCCTGGTTATTTCCTGGTCCTCAGATCTTGTTCTAATGTGTGGCATGCAGCCCTAGGGCCATGGGTTGACTACTCTGGCTTTTGAGGAATACCTGAATATGGGGGGGAAAGGGTGGGAGTTCAGAAACCTTTAATAATTATAACAATCAACATTTATAGAGCTCTTCAAGGTTTGCAGAACACCTTGTGTACAAATTTGTTTGAGCCTCACAACTCTAAGTGTACTCTAAGTGGGAGTCATATCTCCCATTTTACAGATGAGAAATCTGAGGCTTAGAGAGGTTTTGGATTCCCAGGGGTCATAATGTGATTTGGGATTGCAGGGAACCCGGAGATGTCAAGGTACTGGGTGGGCGGCACCTGGAATGAATTCAGGCACTCAAACCTTCTTCCAGTCAAGTGACAAAGTTTATTGTAATGCCAATAGTAGCTGGCTAGATTCTTTGGGAATCTGCAACCTAATGGGGGGTGAGACTGATGCTTATATATAAAAAGGACTGTGAAAGTATCTGGATGGGATTAAGGAGTGGGAAGTAGAATGGGGTGGGCCAGGTGCAAAATGGTGAAAGGACCATCAAGTAGAGGCTAATTAGGCAATCCAAATGGGATTAAGGAGTGGTGGGTGGCGGTAATGTGCAAGTAGTCTGGGGTGGGCCAAGAGCAACAGTGAAAGGAATGTGGAATAAGCTAATTAGGCGATCTAGGTGAGCTGGGGTGGACCAGGTGCCTTGGGCAGAGGCCCAGTGATATGGGCTGCTGAAATGTGTGGGAAAATTCAGTGAACCAGTTGCTTTTTTCTTTCAGGGGTCCAGGTCCCATCACCCCATCAGTCACACAGTAAGAGTCTGAAGTGGGATTTTAAACTGGGTTTTCCTGACTCCAAGGCCAGCATCCCATCCATGCTTGCTGTTTTAAGAGTCCAGTGTAGGCTTGCTGCCCTTCCTTGTGCCTTGCTGCCTTGACTGACTTTGCTGGAGTCCAAGGTACCAAAGAGCTAAATCATTTGTATGTGGCCAAGTTGGGGATCAGGGTTCTTGTTACTAAAGGTAACCCTTTTGATTTTTGTGAGGTTGTTTTGTTTTTTTTTTGGGGGGGGGCTAGGTGATGGGGTTAAGTGACTTGCCCAGGGTCACACAGCTAGTGAGTGTTATGTGTCTGAGGCCGGATTTGAACTCAGGTCCTCCTGACTCCAGGGCTGGTGCTCTATCCACTGTGCCGCCTGGCTGCCCCAAGGTAACCCTTTTGGTGCGAAGCCTCCAAAGGTGCCAGCACTGCTGCTGCATTTCCTCTTCCTCCTCTAGTTGCAAAGTGATAAAAACAAGAAACTTCTGCTGAAGCTATCACTATTACTCTTTTCAATAGATTACACATGTTTGGGGGCCAACAGCTCCGAGAGGGGTTGTTTTAACCTGGTTTTTCTGGTTACTTTGACTTAGGGACCTGCAACCTAACCCAGAGGCCATTCTGCTGCTATTTTATACTTGTACCTACACTTCGTGTTTCTAGCTTGCCTTGTGGTGACTTTTATTTCATGTCAGTGGTATTTTTTATTAGCATGTGTGTGGCCAAGGGTGGGGGAGCGTGGGAGTGGTGGTGATGAGGAGAAGAGTTAACCTCTTTTTATAGATCAGGAAACCAGCAGCCAAGCTCTCTGATCAGGGCCACAAACGAATGAACTACAGAACTGGGATTCAAACTTCCCAGCTCCTGGCTTTTGTTTCATTCACTGGGTCACACCTATCCTAGGCCTTTGGCAGTAACTAAAGCTCTCTGCTTTTAAAGAAAAACAAATTCAGAACTGATTAGGGAAATCTGATCTCTTAGCTTATGCCTAACTACTGTGCCCAAGCCCTGGTATAAACCAGGAAGGTCTTTTCCCTATGAATCAATGTGCCAGGCACTGTGTTAAGCACTGGGGCTACCAAAAGAGATACAAAGAGGTACCTGCCCTCAAGGAGCTTACAATCTAATAGGGGAGACAACATGCAAACAAATGTATACAAAGCAAGCTCTATGCTGAGAGGGAGGGAAGGCACTAGATAAGGTAATGTTTTTAGTTCTGATAGTTCCTACATTGTCTTCCTTTAAAAAACCCTGATCTATGGGTACATCTTTTGGTTCTTCCTATATTTACTGATATGTCAGAGGAAAATAATGAAAGCATGATTGTTTTTACACTCAGAATTTCAAAACTGGTCAAATCCAAAAATAAATATTTGTTGAGTTCCCTGCCTAGAATAGTTTGTTTTTATGTAGGGCTTTAAGGTTTACAAAGCACACTACTATGTTATTAGGTAGACGTTATAAAGCGTTATTATCATTCCCATTTTACAGGTAAAGATACTAAAGCTGAAAGAAGTGAAGTAAGTCATATGACTAGTAAGCTACAAAGGCTGGACTTAGAGAAAGGGCTTCAGGCTCCCAGGCCAGTGCTCACCTTACTGTGCCAGGCTCTGGGCTAGGCACTATGGGAGGGGTAGGGGGTTGGGGATGGGGAGAGGAAGACTAGCCTTGGTGTTTGGAGAGGGACCCCAACTGCAGAGCAAGAAAGGAGGGGGAGGCTTACATACCTTCCAGTCTTGGCTGGAGAAGAACTTGGGGTGAGGCAGTTTCCCCATATGGACCACCAAAATGTTGAGGTTTAGGGGTACTGGGACTCCAAAATCACAACAGGAGGGTCCTGCCCAGAAGAATTCGACCCAAGCTTTCTTACAGCCAAAAATAAGGTTTATTAGAACATCCAGTCATATTGGGCAGACTCTTAAGGAGTTTGAATGTTAGTGAGCTATTGGCTAGATTTTAAGAATCTGAGCATCTCAATGGAGACAAGATGGACCTTATATACAGAAGAACTGTGGAGGGATCTAGGAGTGGCCAAGTAGTTTGTGGGGACAGTGAGGTAATAGAATGCCAGGGACTTGGACCATGTGGCCAAGGGAGAATGGAGCCTAGCTAGGATTAAGGGTGAGAAGTGGCCGGGGCCATGGGGAGGTAAGACAATGGAGGGGAGATTGGGTGTAGCCACAATGAAAGGCCAGTTGATAAAGGATTATGGCCTCAGGTGAACACCAACAGATTTGGCCATGTGGGAAAGTCCAGGGTTTTTCCCTTTTGGGGTCTAGATCCCATCCTCATCAGTACCACACCCCATGTGTGAAGTCCAGGAGTGGAGTGAAGTTCCAGGGTGAAGACGTTTCTATGGCATAGTAGAGAAAGTGTGGAGAGTCAGGAGTACAGACTGAAGAATAATGAAAACATAGCTGTCCTGGGCATCCTCCTTAAAATGGAGACTCTAGGAGGAACCAGCCAGAAGAACCAAAGGCACCACATGTGGCTAGTCTAATTATCTATACGAGGTAAGAACTTGTGATGGTTTTGTGATCTGAATCCATTGGAGGGACAACCAGTAATAATGAGGTCACTGAACCATTCAAATACAGTGAGTAGATCAAGCAAGCAAACAATTATTACTGTCTACCATGGGGGAGGTAGTAGGTACTTTGGGGATGCAAATACAAAAATGAAACCATCCCTACCCTCAAGGAGCTTATATTTTAAGAGGGGGATGCAACACATTCAGGGGCCTGGTAATAACCAAGGAGCAGAGTTTTGGTCTATGCCAAGACTTTTTAACAGAGGTTCCACAGATCCCTTAGTGGTCTAAGGATAGATTGGGGAGGGCAGTCTGTGAACTTTTCCAGGAAAAAATATACATACTAATTTTTACCAATCTAACTCAAGGATTCTTAACCTTTTTTTTAATGTCATGAGCCCCTCTGGCAATCTGGTGAAGCCTTTGAGCCCCTTCTCAGAATAATGTTTTAAAATGAAGACAATCAAATGCATAAAATTACAAAGGAAATGAATTGTGTTGAAATACATTTATCAAAGTAATTTTTTTTAAGTTCACAGACCCCAGGTTAAGAGCCCCTGCCTTTTCTAAAATTTAGCATTTCCTTCAATTATTTAAGACCATTATTCGGATAGTGAGTTCATGTGCTTCACCAAACTATTGGTCCCAGAATAAGAATGAAAGGTTGAAGAAGGTCTAAAGGTGCAGGTCAGAGATGGCAAGATGCCCATGCTGGGTAGGCTGTGATATTCTGATAGTTGGCTAGATGGGTATTTGTGAAGCATGGTCTGGGACTGGCTAGATATAATGGGTTAGAATTTTTTAGTCACCCACCGGTCAGGATAGCTCAGCCATAGGAAAAGTTCCAAGGGGAAGTAGATTAGCTGGTCTTTGAAATGTGGTCCACCTTTGAATGTCTCTGTTCCTGGTGACAACTAAAGGACAGATGGGGAGATGCCTGCCCTGGGGAGGCCCTGACTTCCTGATAGACAGCTTTGTTCATCATGGTTGGCACTAAAGAGACCTCCCTGCCACAAGCTAATCATTTCTTCAGTCACTTTGTGGTGTGGTTCCTAATACTGTGACAAATGTCAAAAGGGTTTTCCTTTTTCATTCATTTTCAGTAGATTTTTTGGTTTGCCTTTATCAGTTTGAGAGAAATCTAATGGTATTAAGGGCCTTTTATTTTCAGGGAAGCCCCCTCCTAGAATATTGGAAGATAGAGTTTGATAGGTGCCTTTGAGACTTCCTCTGGGACCCTAAGCACAGTAGCAGGTCAGAGTCACATAACAGTAACCTCGGTGTAGAGCCCTGAGGGTGCTGCCTTGCAATGGCTGGAGCATTTTCCCAGGAAGTTGGTTTACCCACATTCAAAGCATTCAGGGTCTGAGTGAGTCTGGATGAATCATTTAACTCTTTGCTTCCTCATCTGTAAAATGAGGAGTTGAACTTGATAACCTTTTAGGTCCTTTTTAGGGGCCTAAATCTCCAAGGTCTCTTCTTGCTCAAAATTATGATCCTATGAGTAGTGCCATTTGGAGCGCACCATCGTCTTGGTATGGCAAAGCTAATAAGAGAGAATAAGCTCCATCTTATTCCATGACGATTTGGCCCGCCATTCACCCTGCCAACACCTGGGATTCTCATTCTGTCATCTTACGTGTTAGCTATCACTCCCAACTTCCTGGCAGTGAAAAGTGGTATAAGCATGCTTTTGACACGTGGAAGGTACTTAGGTACTTAGTGATTGATAGATTGATCTATGCCTTTCTCTAAGTCATTGCTAAAATGTTGAGAAAATAAGGCCACGGACAGAGCCTTGTGATACCACAATAGAGATGTTTCTTGATATTGCTAGATGTTGATCCATTAATCACCATTCTTGGGGTCTATATTCTAAACCAATTAAAAATCTACTAACCATACGATGATCTAGCCCACACCTCTCTCTTTTCCATAAGTATTTTAGGAGACTTTCCCAAATACCCACATTGTAAACTATGTTTATCATATTCCCCCGAACTGTACCAATTTAGTTGGAAGGAAATGAAGTTTGTCTTATCGGAAAAGAGGACTTTCTTTGGAATCAGAGGATTTACACCCTGTGTGATGTTGGGCAATTTTCTTAAGCTCTCTGGGCCCCAGTTCCTCAGAGTAGAAAGTAAAGGAGTCCAACTAGAGAGCCTCTAGGGTCTCTTTCAGATTGAATCTATGACTGTGACTTTGCTCACCCAGGTGCCCTTTCTCAGTCCTCACAACCAGTTCCTTTAACAAAAACATTCTGGAAATTGCAGGATCACCAGCCTGTAGTTTAAGCAATCTACCTTTGTGCCCCCTTCTTAAAAACGAGAGCTGCTGAGCTGACTCCAGGACTGTGGTACCTCTCCAGGGTCCCAGAATATTTCCATGAATTTTTAAAGCTCCCTTGCTTACCAATGGTCTCAGGGTTCATAGGAAACAAAATCTCTAGGCATTTTTGCTCCAGGTTGTGGACAATTTGTGTCCTTCCAGAGCTGCTTTCCCAATAAATAAAATGATCTGTAATTAGTATGCTCATTGTTTGTATGTAAGAATGTGTCTGAAGAGACAGAAGGGCTAGAAATTGCTTTCTTCGATATTTTAAGCATTCTTCCCTGCAATCTGGTTTATACTCTTAATTTAGACTACCTATAAAAGGTTTACTTAGCAAAACTGAACTTCTCACCCCCTCCCCATTCAATTATCTTTATTGAAGTTTTATTATAATTGAAACATTTAAAAAGCTCTTTCTAGTTCTTACATCAAGTAGGCACTCCAGGGGTTTGGAGAAAATGAGATAATCTTTAGCAAAAATGGCTTCCATGATAGGGTGTTCCTAAATTTTGGTTTACAGAAAAAAGTTATCAACTCTTCTTTAATCATTAGCAAGAGATTTTCTGGCACTCAGCACTTAGCATAGTGCCTGGCACATAGTAGGCACTTAATACATCCTTACTGACTGAATGGCATTATACTTATTTAACTGTTTATAACAATTTAAAATTCTTGAACTGTTCAAAAAAATTCTTTTTTGTTCTCTTTGGGGCAGTCTATTTACACAAGTTCTTCACACCCCTATTCTGTTGTATCCCATAATTCTGGATATATTGATACCACTTACCTGTGATTCTCATGTTTTTTTTTTTTTCTTTTAAATAGTATTTAAATTTTTTCCAATTACATGTAAGGACAGTTTTTAACATTCATTTTTTAAAATAAAATTTTGAGTTCCAAATTTTCTCCCTCCTTCCCCTCCCTCCTCCCTACTGTGGTAAGCAATTTGATATAGGTTATATATGTGCAATCATGTAAAACATTTCCATATTAGTCATGTTGTAAAAGGGAAAAACTACAAAAAATAAAGTGAAAATAGTAATGCTTTGATCTGCATTCAGACTCTATCAGTTCTATCTTTGGATATGGATAGTATTTTCCATCATGAGTCTTTTGGAGTTGTATTGGATTATTGTATTGCTGAAAAGAGCTAAGTCAGTCATAGTTGATCATTGCACAATGTTGCTGTTACTCTGTACAATATTCTCCTGGTTCTACTCACTTCACTTTGCATCAGTTCATGTAAGTCTTTCCAGGTTTTTCTAAAATCCACCTGTTCATCATTTCTTATAGCATTCCATTACATTCTCATAACACAACTTATGCAACCATTCCCCAACGGATGGATATCCTCTCAATTTCCTATTCTTTGCCACCACAAAAAGCTACTATGAATATTTTTGTACACGTTGATTCTTTTTCCCTCCTTAGACTAGTGTCCTGAGGGCCTCTTCATGTTATTTTGATGGGAAAATCTCTAGTACTTTTTATTTTCTTCTTCTTGATGCTTGAATAGTTCAGATTAGCTCATTAAAGAGCAAATATTTTTGGAAACTAAGATTCCAAATTTCACTGGATGTTTCCTGTTTTCCTCTGGAGGCAAAAGCAGTGGTCCAGATGCTGTCCAAGAACAACCCAAGCAGAAGTTCTGCTACTGATGGAAACACCCAAGACAGGAAGCACAGGCATGAACAGTCCCCCTTTTCATTACAAAAGGGAGATGTATGTAATACTGTTTGAAAGGATACTCACTTATACAGAGGCATTCTCATTCACCTTGCCAAAACTACAAGTTTCTTTTAATATTTATGGACAACAGAGTATACTTGGACTCTTTTTCCTATCCACATTGTTATATTTTAGGTAATAATAATAATAATAATATTAATGGCTTATTTCAGGTTGATTTAAAAGAATGCTGAATAGGAGTTATAGGATCATTATAGTTGAACAGGACCTTAAAGGTCATCTAGTCCAAGCCCCTCGTTTTACAGATGATGAAACTGAGGGCCAGAGAGGTTAAATACCCTTTTCAAGATCATACAGGTAATAGAGCTGAGATTGAAACCCAAGTCCACTGATTCCAAATCCAGGACTCTTTCTGCTTTGCTGGGCTGGATCCTTGGGTTCAAATCCTAACTCTGCCTTTTAGTTACCTGTGCTCTTGGGTGGGGCATTGCCATTCTCTGGCCTTCACGTGGCTTATCTGCTGGGATTGAACTAGGGAGGTGAAGTACCTGGCTCTACACCTGTGATCCCACGTTGGAAGCTGGTAATAGCTAACCATCCATAATGAAGTCTTAAGTGGTTGCCGGGGAGAAAAATTGAATTTTGTTTTTGTTTGTTTGTAACTTGAATGTTTGGAGCTGTTATTGCATATTCAGTGATGTCTTGATGCTAATGTGCTTCTCCTCAAATCTTCCCCCATTCTCTTGTGTTGATGACCCAGTTCAAACACCACCGCCTGCAGGTGGTGTTTCCTGATGAACCAGCTAGGTGGGATCTCTCCCTCCTCTGGTCAGCTGGCTGCAGTACTTCTCTTAGGCACTTAGCATATTTTAATTTAGAAAAGCAGATAAGATAATGCCTGGGAAGTGCTTGATAAACTTTTAAATCTTGACACAAAGGTTTATTGTTATGCTAAAGTTTTTCTGTAAAGGAGTTTTTAATCTATTAGGACTGATAAAACACCTACCGTTATAACAACAATAATAATAAAGTTAATGATCTGTATATGTGTTTTATTGCCTCTAATTGTAAACATTTAAACCTTTTATTTATTCCTGCATCTGCCTTAGCACCTCATGCAGTGTAGTCTACTTAGTAGATGTTTCATAAATGTTTGTTGAATGAATAAATAAAGGCCTCACTGTGAGAAGCGATTCAGTGTCTCTGGTTAGGACCTGTGAAATCTAGGCTGTTCAGTTCTTCAGAATCTGCATCCAGGATTAATCAGCCTCTTTCTCCTTGAACAAAGAGGCATCAGTTGCATCTGCTTCTGGCTTCTTGCTGATCTCCTCTGGAGTGAGGACAAGATGTTTGCTTGGCTCCGACACACAAGATTATTCTTTTTTTTTTTTTTTTTTTTTGGTGAGGCAATTGGGGTTAAGTGACTTGCCCAGAGTCACACAGCTAGCAAGTGTCAAGTGTTTGGTCTGAGGTCAGATTTGAACTTAGATCCTCCTGACTTCAGGACCTTGCTCTATCCACTGCGTCACCTAGCTGCCCCACACAAGACTATTCTTCATGGTTTTGTTTGGCTGCTTGATATGATGACTGCGTCTTTTCCCCCAGGATCTTAGATTTAACGCTGGTCTTTATCGACCCTCTAGTCCAATCTTCTTAGTTTACAGATGTGGAAACAGAAGTTAAGTGACTTGTCCAAGGTCATACAGGTAGTAAGTAACAAAGTCAGGATTCCAAATTCAAAATGCAATCCACTGTACCATCCTGCTTTCTCCAGTCTCGGTTTACTAATGGCTCAGCATTTTTGTAGCTGTGTTTATTTTTGAAGGCTAAATTCCTAGACAGAAATAGTTTTATTGGTTCAAGTTTTAGTTTTGGATAAACCTTGGTATCTTCATAGATTCAGAAGCAGCATTTCTCAGATTGATTCTCCAGCACAGAATCACATTAGGTAAAGCACTTTACCCAATGGCAAAGAATTTCCATACTCGCCAAGTTGTCATCTAGCATCAGAGTGAGGTCCTCCAAGGAGGGGGAAACCTATCATGTTCCCAAGGAAGCCCAACCCACCCGTGGGCAGATCTAACTGTTAGGCAGTTACCTGCTGCCATAGCGATGGTGAGGGTTCTTTCTGTGAATGGCTTTCAAAAGACATCTTGGGAAAGGAAAAGGGGAACTTCTGTTTTCAAAGATTTATTTATTTATTTTTTAAGATAAAAAGCTAGCCATAGTGTCCATGGCTAGTGTCCAAGTTTCTGGGGCCTATCATCTGCTCTTCTGATGACCTGAGTCAGTTAGGTTTATTAGTTCTGGGAAAGTTCAAAGAGAGATCTTGAGTCCCCATCTAATCAGTCAACAGGTATTTATTCACCTCCCATATGCTAGGCACTAGGGATAAAAGAAGTAAAACGGTCCCTGCCCTTGCGGGGAGGGGTTAGATTCTAATGAAGACAATATAATAATGAAAGTATTTTAATAGCTGGTTTGCAAAGTGCTTTACATGTTCGTTTGATTTGTACATATATTAGTATAAACAATATATACATAATGTTTGGGGCAACAGAGGACACTAGCAGCTTGGGGGATCAGGAAAATCTCCACCCAAAGAGGTAATGCTTGAGATGACTGAGGAATCCAAAAGGCAGAGGTGAAGGGGGAGGGCATTTGAGCCACTTGGGTGCCACCAGCACAAAGGCCTGGGTCAGGAAATATTTTGAAGTTTTACCTGGCAGCTCTCTAACCCACAGTTGCCGATGCCATGGCCTTATTAGCTAAGCTCCCTTCAGGGCTGTGTGCCCTCATGATGAAAGGGGAACCCAGCTGGCAGACAAATTCCCTCCAAGCTTTGCTTCACTCCTGATCTCAACGTTGCTAGAAAATAAAAATCAATAAAGTGTGGACCCCTATTATGGGCAACCTCTCACACATTCCAGGTGATGGATGACAGGTGATGAGGTAAAACATGCCTCAGCTGCTCAGCCCTACGTTGATTGTGTCCATAATTGTGTCATACTCATTTGAATGTTGGTGTGAGAGAAAGTCATAGATCGATATATAACATTGATCAGAACCTTAAAAAAAAACTAACCCTTACTTAGAATGTTTTTCTTTATTTACAGTAGTATCCAGTGAGAATTTGTGTGTAGAGTGGTGCCCCTGAGGTCCTATAAAAATTAAAACTTTTTTTGGTTGGTGAGGCAGTTGGGGTTAAGTGATTTGCCCAGAGTCACACAGCTAGTGTTATGTGTCTGAGGCTGGATTTGAACTCAAGTCCTCCTGACTCCAAGGAGGGTACTCTATCCACTGTGACACCTAGCAGCCCCAAAACCATTTTTTAAAGAGATTAAATTATATTTACATTGCTTAGAGTGGGCTAAAGACTTTTAGAAACATTTTCCAAAGTGGTTTGAAATATCAAGAGCTGTGCACCTTTCTACACCAAGTAACAAAAAGAAAAAACCAAAAACTCAATTCTGAGTACCTTGATCATTCTGGTGAATTAAACTTTTATTTATAGAGATTTAGGAAGTCTAAAGAATTACAGATTAAATTCAGTTTTTTTTTTTGCCTTCTTTACATGTGCTATTTCTTAACCAGTACCAGATTGTTTTGATAATTACCACTTTATAATATAGTTTGATATTTGGTATGGCTCAAGCATCTTCTTTTGAATTTTTTTTAATTGATTCTCTTGATATCCTAGAACTTTTGTTCTTCCAGATGAATTTTGTTACTATTTTTTCTAGCTCTATGATAGTTTGATTGGAATGGCACTGAATAGATAGGTTAATTTTGGTAGAATAGTCATTTTTACTATATTGGCTCATCCTCTCCATGAGCAATTAATGTTTTTCCAATTGTTTAGATCTGACTTTATTTGTGTGAAAAGTGTTTTCTAGTTATGTTCATATAGTGCTTGAGTTTGTCTTGGCTGGTAGACTCGCAATTTCTCTATCTCTTGCTGCTGGGCTTTGTTGGTAATATATAGAAGTGCTGATGATTTATGTGGGTTTTATTTTGTATCCTGCAACTTTACTAAAGTTGTTAATAATTTCAAGAAATTTTTTTGTTGATTCACTAGGATTTTCTAAGTATAACATGTAAAGAATGATTTTTTTTCTCTCATTGCCTATTCTAATTCCTTTAATTTCTTTTTCTTCTCTTATTGCTAGAGCTAACATTTCGAGTATCATGTTGAATAATAGAGGTGATAATGGGCATCATTGCTTCACCTCTGATTGTATTGGGAAGGTTTTTAGTTTATCCCCATTACAGATAATGCTTGCTGATATTTTTAGATAAATATTACTTATCATTTTAAGGTAAGCTCCATTTCTTCCTGTGTTCTCTAGTGTTTTTAATAGGATTGGGTACTGTATTTTGTCAAAGATTTTTTTCTGCATCTATAGAGATAATCACATGATTTTCGTTGGTTTTGTTATTGATATGGTCAATTATGCTGATATTTTTCCCAATATTGAACTAGCCCTGCATTTCTGGCATCAATTCTACCTAGTCATAGTGTATAATATATAGCTTGTGATATATTGCTGTAATCTCTTTGCTAGTATTTTATTTAAAATTTTTGCATCAATATTCATTAGGGAAATTGGTCTAAAATTTTTTTTCTGTCTTGGCTCTTCCTGATTTAAATATCAGCACCATATTTGTATCATAAAAAGAATTTCTTGAATTCCTTTGCCTATTTTTCCAAATAGCTTATATCATATTGGGATTAATTGTTCTTTGAATGTTTAGTAGAATTCGCTTGTGAATCTCTCTGATCCTGGGGATCTTTTCTTAGGAAGTTCATTGATGGCTTGTTCAATTTCTTAAAGATTGGGTTATTTAAGTATTTTATTTTTTTCTTTTGTTAATCTGGGTTTTATTTTTATTTTTTGCTTTTTGGTGAGGCAATCAGGATTAAGTGACTTGCTCAGGGTCACACATTAAGTGTCAAGTGTCTGAAGTTGAATTTGAACTCAGGTCTTCCTGACTCTAGGGCCAGTGCTCTATCCACTGTGCCACCTAGCTGCCCCAGATGATTTATATTTTTGTAGATATTCATTCATTTCATTTAGATTGTCAAATTTATCGGCATATACTTGGGCAAAATAGCTCCTAACAGTTGTCTTAATTTCCACTTCTTTAGTGGTGAAGTCACCCCTTTCATTTTTGATACTAGTAACTTGGTTTTAATCTCGCCTTTGATTTTCAGGATTTCCAATTTGGTGTTTAATTGGGAATTTTTTATTTGTTCTTCTAGTTTTTTTAGTTGCATGCCCAATTCATTGATCTGCTTTTTCTCTATTTATTGATGTAAGCAATTAGAGGTATAAATTTTTCCCTAAGTACTGCTTTGGCAGCATCTCATAAATTTTGGTAGGTTGTCTTTGTAGTTTTCCTTAATGAAATTATAAATCATTTCTATGATTTGTTCTTTGACCTACTTATTTTTTAGGATTTTATTTAACTTCCAATTAATGTTTAATTTTTTTATGATTTGTTATTGAATGTAATTTTCATTGCATTATGATCTGAAAAGTATGTGTTTACTATTTCTGCTTTTCTGCATTTGGTTGTGAGGTTTTTTATGTCCTATTACATGGTCATTTTTTTGTGTAGGTTTCATATACTGTTGAGGCAGTATTCCTTTCTATTCCCATTCTGTTTTCTCAGAGATCTATCATATCTAACTTTTCCATAATTTTATTTACCTCCTTAACTTCTTTCTTGTTTATTTTTTGGTTAGATTCATCTAGTTCTGAGAGGAGAAAGCTGAGGTCCTCCACTAGTATAGTTTTATTATCTATTTCCTCCTATAACTTGTTCAACTTCTCCTTCAAAAATTTAGATGCTATACCATTTGGTGCATATGTATTTAGTATTGATATTGATGGGGTTGGGATCTGGGCCCCAGAAAGGAAAAACCCTGGACTTTCCCACATGGCTAAATCTGGCATTCCCCTGAGGCTATAATCCCATCAATTGGCCGTTCATTGTGGACCTCCCTATGGCCCCAGGTCACTTCTCCATTCTCCCTTGGCCTTGTGGTCCAGGTCCCTGGAATTCTATTACCTCATAGACTACTTGGCCACTCCTAAATCCCTCCCATAGTCTTTCTGTATTTAAGGTCCATCTCACCTCCATTAAGATGCTCAGATTCTTATAATCTAGCCAAGGCTGGGATTCTTATAATCTAGCCACTGCTTAGATTCTTATAATCTAGCCAGTAGTTTACTAATTTCAGATTCCTTAAGAGTCTGCCCAATATGACAGATGTTCAATTATACCCTGTCTTTGCCTGCAAGAAGGCTTGGGTCGAATTCTTTTGGACAGGACCCGCATGTCATGATTTTGGGATTCCAGGACCCCTAACCTTTAGACCTCATCAATATGACTTCATTGTCTATAGTACCTTTCAGCAAGATATAGTTTCCTTCCTTATCTCTTTTAATTAGATCTATTTTTGCTTTTGCTTTGTCTGAGATCATGATTGCAAGCCCTGCTTTTTTTGCTTCAGCTTAAGCATAATAAATTCTGTTCCATCCCCTTACCTTTATCTTGTGTATATTTCTCTGCTTCAGATGTGTTTCTTATAAACAACTTATTGTAGGATTCTGGTTTTAATTCATTCTGCTATCTGCTTCTGTTTTGTGGGTGATTTTCATCCCCTTCACATTTATAGTTATGATAACTATTTCCTTCCATGCTATTTTCCCTTGGTTATCCCCTCTCTCTCACCACTCACCTTTTCCCTCCTCACAAGTGTTTTACTTCTGATCACTGCCTTCCACAATCTACCCTCCCTTTTAGCAGTCTCCCTTCTATTGTCCCTGTCCTTTTTTACTTCCTTATAGGGTGAGATAGATCCAGCTAAGTGTGTATGTTAATCTCTTTTTGAACCAATTTTGATGAGAGCAAGGTTTCAGCCTCATCCACCCCCATTCCCCATCTTCCCCTCCATTATAATAGCTCTTTCAGGCCTCTTTTATATGGGATAATTTATCCCATTTAATCTCCCCCCTTCTTTCAGTGCAATTCTTTCTCATCCTTTTTTTTTGTATCATCCCATCAAAGTCACCTTATATCTACACCCTCTGTCTATATATACTACTTCTAATTGCTCTTATAGTAATAAAGTTCTTAAGAGTTATAAATATTATCTTGACATATAGAAATATAAGCAGTTTAACCTTATTGAATTTCTTAAGTTTTCTTTCTATTTCTTTTTTACCTTTTTATGTTGCCCTTGAGTCTTGTATTTGGAGGTCAAATTTTTTATTGAGCTCTGGTCTTTTAATTAGGAATGCTTGAAAGTCCTCTCTTTCATTAAATGTCCATTTTTTCCCCCTGAAGGATTATATTCAATTTTGCTGGGTAGGTGATTCTTGGTTGTAATCCTAACTCCTTTGCCTTCTGGTATATCATATTCCAAGTCCTGCAGTTCTTTAACGTGGAAGCTGCCAAATCCTATGTAATCCTGATTGTAGCTCCACAATATTTAAATTGATTCTTTTTGGCTCCTTGCAGTACTTTTTCCTTGATTTGTGAGCTCTGGAATTTGGCTATGATGTTCCTGAGAGTTTTCATTTTGGGATCTCTTTCAAGCAGTTATTGGTGGATTCTTTCCCCTGATTCTAATATATCAGGACAGTTTTCTTTGATAATTTCTTGAAAGATGTTGTCCAGGCCTTTTTTTTTTAATGACTTTCAGGTAGTCCAATAATGCTTATGTTATCCCTCCTGGATCTATTTTCTAGGTCAGTTTTTTACAATTTCACATTTTCTATTTTTTTATTTTGTTTTATTGTATCTTGATGTCTAATAGTCATTAGCTTCCACTTGCTCAATTCTAATTTTTAAGAAATTGTTTTCTTCAGTGAGCTTTTGGACTTCCACTTCTATTTTGCCAATTTTATTTTTAGGGAGTTATTTTCCTAGGTAAATTTTTGAATATCTTTTCCCATGCTATTGACTCTTTTCATGATTCTCTTGCATTACTCTCTTTTCCCATTTTTTCTTCTACTTCTCTAATTTGCTTTTAAAAATCCTTTTTAAGCTCTTCTAGGAATTCTTTTTGGGCCAGAAATCAAATTACATTTTTTCTTTGAGGCTTCTCCTGTAGCTATTTTGACACTAGTGTCCTCTTCTAAGTTTATGCCTTGCTTCTCTGTCACCATAGTAATTTCCTATAGTCAAGTTTTTTTTTTTGTTTTGTTTTGTTTGCTCATTTTTTTCTGCCTTTTTTTTTTTTTTTTTTTTGTGACTTGGTGTTTTCATGTGAGAGTTGGGCTCTGGTCCTGCACTGTCCCAAGCTTATTGTGCTGGGCTCAGGGTCTTACTGCTGGCTTTCACTGGGCTTCAGGGCTTAGCTGCTTGCTTTCACTGGAGGGTGGGCTTCCCTTTTGCCTTGTACTAGGGAGTGGGGCCTCCCTTTTGATCTCCCCTGGGTTATGGGGGTTAGCTGCTAGCCTGCCCTAGGGGTGGGGGCCTTGCTACTGGGTTGCTATAGTAACAGAATCTTTCTGGTGGCTGGCCCTGGAGGAGGAATCTTGTTGCTGGCCTGCCCCAGGGGCAGGACCCTACTGCTGGGCTGCTATTTTAACAGGTCTCAGCTGGCAGGCCCCAGGGGTAGGGTCTCACTATTGGCCAGCCCCTGGGCAGGGCTTCACTACTGGTCAGCAATGGGGTCAAGGACTGGCTAGTGGCTGGTGCTAAGGGTGGTAGGGTTGCTGGGATGGGGCCTTGTTGTGCAACAAGGACTGCTCTCTTGCCTAGGGGGATGAGGTGGGGCCTCCCTGGTGGATTGCCCCAGGCTTAGAGTCTTGCTGCCGTCCCCCTGCTGTGAGGCCAGGCTGCTGCTGCTCTTGGACCTTACTCCTCTCCCATCCCAATGAGATAGACCTTTCTTGCCCCCTAGTAAGCTGCCTCCTTGCTCCTAGACCAATTCTGAGGTGGTTCTCTAGTTGTCTGGAGGGGAATTTGGGAGGGCTTCAAAGGGTTCCTTCCTCACTCTGCCATCTTAGCAATTCATTTTATATTTTAATTTATTTTTCATTTGGCAAACATTTGTTTTCTTTCCCTCCCACCCTACTTCCATTAAAAACAACAACAACAACAACAACAAAATCCCTGCAACCAATAAGCATAGTCAAGCAAAAAAAAAAATTCCCATATTGTTCATGTCCAAAAATACATGTCTTATTCTGTAGCTTGAGCCTATCACATATGTCTCCATCAGGAGGTAGGCAACATGCTTCATCTTCCATCCTCTGGAATCATGGTTGGTCACTACATTGGTCAGAGATCTTAAGTCTTTCAAAATTGTTTGTCTGTGCAATGTTATTATTGTATAAATTGGCTTTCTGGTTCTACTGACTTCTGTTAGTTGCCACTCCAAAACAAACATCCTATCTCATTTGTTAGATCTCTACTATAACTTGAAATGCTTCTTGTTTTCCATGTCAAGTATGTCCAGAAAGTGAGGGCCTCCTGCTTATAATTTGTTACACTGTAGACTCCTTAAAGTGGAGGCTGGCACATATGTGCCTAGCACATAGCCTTGGTTTATTTTTTTTTGTTTTATTTTGTGAGAATATTTGGGTTAAGTGACTCGCCCAGAGTCACACAGCTAGTAAATGTTACGTGTCTGAGGCTGGATTTGAACTCAGGTCCTCCTGACTCCAGGGCTGGTGCTCTATCCAATGTACCACCTCGCTGCCCCCTAGCACATAGCCTTGTACAGAGAAAGATTTGTGCCACTCTTTGCATTTGTAGACAGCCACACTAGACTTTCTTCTCTTCAGCCACTCAGTGCCTAATTACAGGATTATTGGAGATCTGGGGACTATGTTGTGTAAATTGGGCCTCTTCATTTTTCCATAGGGAAGAGCCAGAGCTGTTGGTAGTTAGAAGTTGACTGTCAAATGATAGTGACAGGGGTTATGCTGGGTTAAAACGTGGTCTTCTTTAGTTCAGGGCAGAGATGCTTCATGTCTTAATGGTCTTCTGTGGTCCCCACATTACTTAACATTGCCAGATACGTAGCAGATGCTCTAACTCTCCTTGTTGGTTGGGCAGAATGGGGTAGGGTTCCTTTTGAGATCTCAGGGACATTGTAGGTCTCAGTGGTTTTGCTGCCCATCGGTGGATGGCAGGGTCAAACCTCAAAAGCAGGATGTGGAATGACCCTGTTCAATCAGTTGGTCAATAAATATTTATTGAGTATTCAGTATGTTCCAGGCCCTGGGCTAGGTGCAAAGAATGTTGTTGTTCAGTGGTTTCAAGTTGTGTCCAAATCTTTGTAACTCCATTTGGGGGTTTCTTGGAAAAGATCCTGGAGTGGTTTGCCATTTGTTTCTCTAGCTCATTTTATAGATGAGGAAACTGAGGCAAACAGGATTAAGTGAGTGGCCTAGGGTCTGAGGCCAGGTTTGAACTCAGGAAGATGAGTCTTCCCAACTCCATGGCTGGTGCTCTATCCAGTGTGCTCCGTGGATGCCCAGTACAAAGAATGAAACGATCCTCTCGAGGATCTTAATTTCTACAGGGGCAGACAATAAGCACGTGTGGAAATGTAGACAGCATAAACAGAAAGCAAACAAATACAAGAGCGCTTCAGAAGAGCCCTAGCAGTTGAGGGGATAAGGGAAGGTTTTGTAGAGAAGGGGCTGCTACAGCTGTGCCTTAAAAGTAGAGAGGGGCTCTGCAGTGCAGAGGTGAGAAAGATGTACATGCCACGTATGTGAGATGGCCCCTGCAAAGGCACAGAAACAGATGAGGGGTGTGTCATCTGGGAGGAACAGAAAGATCAGGATGGCTGGCTCACAGTCAGGGAGGGAAAGTCATGTCTAATAAGGCTGGGGCAAGTTATGAAGGGCTTTCTGAGTCCAACAGGATTTTATATTTTATCCTAGAGACACTTGGAAGCCGTTGGAGTTGACTGAGTAGAGCAGTTAGATGGTTCCACCTGTGCTCAAGGAAAATGCCTTTTGCCAGCAGGGTGTAGGCTAGGTTGGAGGCAGGCGATCCTCAAGGCACAGAGAGCCATTTGGAGGGTGTTTGTACTACCTTAGGCTTGAACTCAGATGGTAGCTTCCTGAGTGGAGAGAGAAGGGGTCAGATGGGAGATACTATGAAGATTCCTATATACACATGCTCGAGCTCCCAAGCCCCAGCACATGGAAAAGTCCTATTTTCAATGAAAGCCCAGTTCTGGATGGAGTGGGTGGGATGTTTGTTTAAACCCATCTGCCAATCAGGTATTTGCAGTGTTAGTATTCACCTAGGGAAAACTGCACAAGGCAATGCACATGGCCATGGTGGTCTAAAGCCCTGCTTCATGGACTGAGGAACCTGAGAGGTCTTCCAGCCCAAGGGCGTCATTTTAGAGGTGAGCAAACAGCTGAGGTCAGTGCTGAGAATGATGCCCTTTCTGTAAGGCATGAATATTTTTAGGACTCTAGGGTATCATTCAGTGTCCTGGGAGAGGTGGTTTGATAAATAGAGTCCTAATGGCTCAAAGCTTAATGCTTCTCAAACTATCATTGATTTCTACTTTAGGGTAGGATTAGGACCAAGTCTGTATGGGTCTACTCTGCTTAGGCTTTTATCACAGTAGAGGAAGCTATTACTTTAAAAAAAAAAAGATAACACAAGAAATGTCATGTTTTTCTCACGTCCTTTTACACTCCCCTTACAGTAAGAATCAGTTCTACTAAATTATATCCAGAAATAGAACATGACAGGTACCTTCCAGGTCTCCACAGTTTTGAATTTACATAGGAATGAATTGTTGAGTTTTGAACACTGAAATTCTGTTGTTTTATCCCATGAATAACAAGTACCTAAGAGCCCCTAGAGGGAGTAGGCATGAAAGGGTGGGGCTAACATGGCTCCTCCATTTAGTTACTGAATATAACTCCTTGAGGGCAGGGAGTGTTTTCTTGTTTGTATTTGTATCCCCATCGATTTAACATGTATGTGGCACATGCTGGGCACTCGGTAAATGCTTGTTGACTATTTGAATCATAAAGTCACTGAATAAGAACTGAAGAGACTTAAGAAGTCACTGAATCCAACCTACTTATTTTATAGAGGAGAAAACTGAGGCCCAGAGAAGTTAAGTGATTTGCCCAAGGTAACAACTAGCAAAGCAAGATTTGAACTCAGGCCAGATGAGAGGCCAAGTTTTTCTCTTAAAGCATTTTTTGTTTCATGTTTTGGGTCACATGATTTGGCCCACATTTCTCTCCAGATTCCCTTAATAACAAGTTGTATTATGATGAGAGTCTACTGTGTCACTTTACTTACTTCACTCACTTACTATTGTCTTTTTAAACCTTGGAAAATAGAGTTTACCACATCCCCACCCTAGAAAGTATCAGATCCAGTGGCACAGCTGGGCTTTAATGTAGGATGGTTCTATAATAACCCAATGAAAATTTCTCCCAGACTTTTAATGCATCTTCTGGGATTTTTGCAGAAGTCTAAGGCCACATAGAAGGAAAATTTAAACTCCTTTTGGATTTTTTTCCCCTGTTTTCCTTTACTCTTAGAGCATTAAACATGTAAGACATAGATTCCAGACTCTGTACAGTTAATGTAGTTCTTGCCATTAAAAGTTTTAAAAATCATTATTATTAAACTAATGAGTGAAAATCTTTATCAGAAATTTTATTTTCTTTTTCCAGCAGAGAAAGCTAATTTCTTTAGCTCTAGTGCATCAAAATTAGTGGTTTGTTGTGCCCAAGAGAGATGTTTATAATGGAATTTCTTTCTATGGGTGCCTCTTCTTAAAAGGCTCTTAAAAAATTGACAAAAACTGGGTCAGTAGAGCAGTGAAAATAAGACTTGGAATTGTTTAACATGCATTGACATAGTATATCTGGATTGCACAGAATGGCATTCAGACAATCGGTCAGCAAGAGTAAATCTGGAATTGTCATATGTCTCTCTTTGCTTGTTTTCCATTAATTCATTAGCCTGGCAGATTTTATTTTCTTCTTACTTCCTAACCTCAGTTTCCACAGTTAGAACTTACAGTTTTTCCTCAATGATTAATTTCATGCCCTTCAGGCTTTACAGTAATGGCTTTTCTCATTTCATCTTCTTTGACTTTTCCAACAGAAGTCCTGGAGGGGATTTAGGAGCCAAAAAGAAAAAGAAGAAACAGAAGAGAAAAAAGGAGAAACCGAATTCTGGAGGCACGAAATCAGATTCAGCATCTGATTCCCAGGAGATTAAAATTCAGCAGCCTTCCAAAGTAAGGTCTTTGATTTATTTTAACTCTTGAGGTTTCCCGTCCAAGGAGAGTGACTTTTGCTGCCTAGCACTGAGAAGAATCAGAAGCCTAGTTTAGGGCTTTTGTCATGGCCACATGTTGAATGGTAGTGGTTAAGTGGAGGAGTCTTAATGGTCTCCGACACCTAGATAACATAAGTACATGTACATGTATGAAAGGCAGCATAGAGTAGGCAAGATTGCTTAAGATAGGGCAATCTTGGAATCAGGAATAATAGCTCAACTGTAGATATTATATGAGCAACTAGATGGCACAGAGAGATGGATCTGGAGTCAGGAAGACTCATCTTTCTGAATTCAAATCTGGCCTTGGTCACTTACTAGCTGTGTGACCCTGGGCAAGTCACTTAACCCTGTTTGCCTCAGTTTCTTCATCTGTAAACTGAGCTGGAGAAGGAAATGGCAAACCATTCCAGTATCTTTACCAAGAAGACCCTAAATGGGGTGACAAAGAGTTGGACATGACTGAAAAATGACTGAACAACAACAAAAGTTATTATACAAATATGCATATGTATAAACATATATGTGTGGGCTGTCATTCCATATATTAATAGTCCACAGTATAACACACACGTACATATACACACGCATATTTATACACATGCATACGTGCACACATGTGACTTAGAGACTGTTTCATTTGTGTCTTTGGGTCCTCATTGCCTAACACAATGCCTAGCACATCTGATTGATAAATATTGTACTTTAAGATCTGTAGAATGATCATTTGTTTCTCACGACAATCCTTGGTGACAGGTGCTATTATTATCTGTTTTCTAGCTGACGACTAAGACTGAGGCAGCTTGTTCAGGGTCACACAGTTAGTAAGTGTCTGAGGCAGGATTTGAATGCAGGTCTTCCTGCCCTGGCTGGAGTTCAGTGCTCTCTCCACTCTGCCATGCTACCTCTCAGCTGGGCTCAAGTCTTGACTTATCAATACTAGCCATGTGACCAAACACAAGTCATTTGACCTCTCAGTGCTCCGGGCAACTCTGAGACTCCAGGTTACAGAAGACCTGCCTGTCTACCCATGGAAGGAGTTTTCTAGACTTAATCTGTCTGTCTATCTATCTGTCTGTCTGTATGTACGTATATATGTAGTGTTTAAGGTTTTTTTAAAAAAAAATTCTGTAAGTTAATATTTTTCAGACAGAAGAAAGTCTCAATGTTATAGCTTGACAGTCTTTGGTTTTATTTTTAAGGGTTAATCTGTTAATTATTTTTAGTTTAGAAGATAGTTCCACTTTAATTTTTCTGGATGCTTGTCAAATTACCTGAATAAGCACATCCACATCTGGCAGCAGATTTCAGCAGGCGAGGCCAGGGGTAAATCCACACCCATCATGAAACAGACCATTCGTCAGTGTCCAGCCTTTAAATCTCCCAAAGTGGAAAACTACTCTAGTGTTGCCACTGGAGAAGCCTTCATTGCTGCAGTCAGTCAGATGTCCGGGAAGAGCAGAGGGCTGTACTCAGAGTGCACATGCTGGGACAGACTGCAGCTGCCGTGTCTTGTGGACTAGTGCCTCAGGAAAACTGGGCCATGAAGGATATGGTCCTGGTGCTGCCACGGAGAACTGTGGCAATAAATAGTCTGTCAGCATCATAGAGGTCAAATCACGTCACCCATCAGGATTAAATAGGAGCACATATAGGGCAAGAAAAATAGAAATGATTTTGTTGATGCTTAAGTGAGTCATCAGCTGGGTCTTGTGAATATTGTTCTGAGGCGGCTTTTGTTGTAAGGAGATGAGGTCTGTGTTCTGTACTATGAAAAAGAATCTGCAGCAGCTCTCCACATTACAAATAAGGATTTGGAGTTACTGAGGAGACACTTCTTCATTCACTTACTTGGTGGGGAGGAAATAAGAATTCGAGCTCTTGGTGCAGGTGTGAAGAGACAGGCTCACAGGATCATAGAAGTTGAGTAGGAAGGACTTTAGATTCAACCCCCTCATTTTCTAGATGAGGAGACTTAGTCTAAAAGAAGTCAAGTGATTTGCCTAACACCCCACAGGTAGTAAGTGGCAGGGTCAGGATTCTAACTTGGGCCCTCTGATGTCAGGCTCAGCACTTCAAGTTCATCTTTCTCTCCACTGCCATATAGAAAAGAAACTTTTTCCTCGAAGGCAGTGGGAAAAAGCATGAGGAGGTCAGGAATGGTTTTATATCCTGCCTTTTGACATTTAATACCTGTGTGACTTTTGCCAAGTCACTGAAGCTCATTGAGCCTCAGTTTCTCCACTTGTGAAAGGTGGGAGTTGAACTGAATGACCTCTGAGGTCCCTTCCAGCATTGTAGCCATGATTCTATGACCTTCGTCTTTGCCTGTCATTTCCCTCCTGGCTCTGATCCTGATTTCTGGACCTCAAGATGATACCTCAGCTGGTGTCCCATCCTAGAAGTTCCCTTGGCACGTGGGGCTTCCTTGCTTACTTAATCCAATTACTCCTAGGGCCTTCTCACCTTGGACTGTCCCTCTGCCAGCCCAGCTTCCTTCTCGTATTGGTGAGTGCTCTGTGAAGGCCTGTTTTGTGAGGGGTTCAGGTTGGCTGCCTCATTCCCTTCTTGATGATGATCCTGTCTTTCAGACTTCAAAACCATGCCTTTCTGCAACTGAGTACCTTCATCTGCCCCCGGATCCCTGCTTTTTAGCTCTCTTTTGTACACTGTCTTCTCTCGTTTGAGTACGAAAGCGTCTAGAGGGCAGGGTCTAGCTTTCTCTTTGCTTGTATTTGTATCCGAATCACTTAGTACAGTGCCTAGTACACAGTAAACACTTCATAAATGCTGGTTTACTTCCTCCCTTAGATAGGTCATTTATGCCACTTGGGTCTTGATTTTCTCATCTGTAAAATGAGGGATTTGACTTAGGTGGCTGCTGAGTCGCTTGCAGCATGACATCTGTGATTCTGTGATAGGAGAGAAAAGTATGGATTCAGATTCAGAGACGTTTTGATAGGTTAAAAGAACTCATGTTGTAAACCTTTGATTTTTCTCAGCATCATGGAAGCAGTCTTGTCTGCCATGCGTATGGGGAAGTGAGATTAAGTCTGAGGGCTTAAAGAAAGAAAAACTTTATAGAGTAACTGTTCTGGGGTGCATCGTAGGGTGTCACAGAGAGTAAAAGGAAAAGATTGGCTGAGCAGCAGTGAGAGCCCAACAAGGTTATAAAGGATGAAACGAGGGCAGTTCATGGCTTTCTGTTGTAACTCTCAAATGGAACTGCTAGATTTCTTGCTGATGCAGGATTCAGGTGTGCAAAGATCTTTTCATCATCTCAGTACTTCTAGAATTTGCTTCCCTAGTCCATATCGTCAGGTGTCTAAGCCCTAGGCCAGTGACAGGGAGGGCGGGGAAAGAGCGCTAGATTTGAAGTCAAAAGACTTAGGTTCAAATCAGCTCCACCTCATAGTTTGCAGCCTTGGGCAATACACCTAACTTCTCTGGGCCTCAGTTTCCTTATCCATAAACTGAGGGTGTTGGACTTATTTGCCTCTGAGGTCCCTTTCCTTTAACATGTCTTCAAAGATTGCCCTCCATTTACATGTATGTATCTTGTATGTCCATAGTTGTGTGCATATTGTCTCTTCCACTAGAATATGGGCTCTCTGAAGGCAAGGCCTTTGTTCTTACCTTTCTTTGTGTCCCCAGAACTTAGCCTGTGTTTGGCACATAGTAAGCACTCAATGAATGCTTGTTGACTGATTGACTTTCAGTTCTAAATCTATGATCTTAGGATAACCCTTTTCTAGGGCTTACCATGATGTTTTTTCTTCAGCTTCCTGTCTTCAAGAGACCTACATGCATCTCTTTCACCCTCAACCTACCAACTGTGATCCTGGCAAAAAAAAAAAATAGCCTTTCCATTCTTGGCCACCAAAGATCATTGTCCTTGGGCTTTGACTTTACTCAATTACCTATTGAACCATCCTTCGTATTTATGGCTCTGGCCTGGAAACCTTCTGCCACCTAGAATCCATTCCTTCCATTATGGGGTCAGAAGACTTAGATTCTTCCTCTGACACTTATTATACCTATGTGGTCTTCTTTAATTATTCCCCCTCTTTGGACCTCAGTCTCCTCATCTAAGCAATGGGTTTTAAATCTCGGGCTGACATTCTAAAATAAGAGGGTTGAACTAGGTCACCTCTGAAGTCTTCTTCCTTCCAGATAGGTTTGGCTGAAAAGCACATTCATGAGCCATTTGCTACAGGTTTCCATTCTTGGGGGAAACTCGGGGAAGTTCATTTCTCTTCTCCACTGTTACAAATGGACACATAGTAGCTCTTGCTTCTGGAGGTTGTATGATTCTGGAACACACGCACTCGTCTCTCAGCTCCAAGATTCTGGGCTACTTCTAGAGTAGTAGACAGTGGTGAATTTGGGGTGAGGCGAGACCTGGATTTGAATCCTTACTAGCTACATAACCTGCTTCAGAGGGTTGCGGTGAAACATGAGTGAGACAGCATTTAAAAAGATCCATGTCAATCTTTAAGCCTCTGTAGAAATATCAGCAATAATTACTACCTTCTCCAGATTTAGTTTAGAAAATGATGAGTATTATTAAGTTGATTCTGGGAAATCTTCATAGGCACCAGTGGAGAAACTTTATTCTGCTATGGTGAATTACTTGCCTTCTAGGAATAGAGACTCAACTTGTGATTTCATTACTGTAGGGAACTGCCAAGTGATTAAACTCCCTCTACCAGTGGAGGTTGGCAGTTTCTAGACAACTTCTAGTCTTAAGAGCAAAGGTTCTTAACCTTAGGTCAATGGACCTCCAAGAGATCTGTGGATAAATTTCAGGGAGTCTATAATAAGATCTGAGTGGAGAAAAAAATACATTTTTATTTCACTATAATTGGTTTCCTTTATGGTACTATATATTTTATGCATTTAAAAACACCATTCTGAGTGTCTATGACACACACAAAAAATGGCTTAAGAATCCATCTTAGAGAGTTTCCTAGAGCACTAAGAGGTTTAAAGTGACTGGCTAGGGTCACATATGCCCATATGCCTTGTGAGCTATGCCTTGAGGCCAGTTCTCTATCCACTGTGCCATGGTGTCTGTAACAGAGTAGAATACAGAATCTGGCAAATCAAAATTGGGGTGACTACATGCCCAGCTTTCCCCCGGGAAGTGCTTTTGTGCTATTGGAAGATGGATAGGTTTAAGAGTTTGTCCTACACAGTCACTCTTTTTTTGGGGGGGGGGGTTAAGTCACTTGCCCAGGGTCACACAGCTAGTGACATTTTGTGTCTGAGGCTGAATTTGAACTCAGGTCCTCCTGAGTTCAGAGCTGGTGCTCTATCCACTATACCACCTAGCTGCCCCTAAACCTGTCATTCTTATTGCCACCTTCCTTGACCAATTTAAATCCTGTATTCAACTTAGAATTCTACCTTGAGAAATGTTTTGGACAGTGAGGATCAGTGTACTCATGGCATTTTGTTTCTTGAATGATAAATTTTTGTTTAGTGAATTTTTGTTGGTCAACATGATAGAACTAACTTAAAGGTAAACTATAAATTTCCAACAGCCCTCTCTTATAGAGTTGTGATGTTATTATCAACTCGGGACAAAGATGTTGATTCTTACTTATTTCAAAATAGTATAGCTTTGATAGATTTTGCTTAAGGGAATTTTACCTCAAAAGTCAGGGAAAAAAAGATGGCAGCAAGACAAATGCACAGCAGTAGCATTGTACACTTTATAAGGCTGGGTAGTACTTCATCTCAGATAAACTGACAGATATGTTACCTAGGCATGCTTTGTTGAAACGTGCCCGACTCTTTTCTTAATAAGTTGCGTTGCAGTGGGTTGAACATTTTGTATGGTTTAAAAAGTCACCTTTTTGCATGAAGCTCAGCAAAGACCTCATACTAAAGAAGCAATTGGAAGCCACAATATATTATCTGAGCTGAAGTAATTTGTTCAGTTAGCATATGTAAGATATGCTTGTGAATATGATCTCATTAATCAAAATATAAAGCAGGCATTTTACAAAAGCAACAATAATCTCCAAACTGAGGTGTTAGATAAAAATAGGAGTGTTTGGCTTTTGACCAGCCTCCAGTTAAACTTAATACTGGGTTTTCTTGGGTTATTTTATAAGCAGGAATCCCCAAGGAACTCAGTGACTTCAGCTGGTCCATTTTAAATAAAATTCATTAAGTGCAGTGTGTCAGATTGAACCAAAGGCATCTCTAGTTAAATAACGTTGCTTAACTAGAAATAAAAAAATCCAAACATAAAAATCTAAAGTTGCTCATTCTCAAACCTTATAAATGTCCCCACCCCTTCCTAGGTATGATATTTATGGAGTATTGGCACTCAGACACATTGGAGTGTCTTCATCCTCTAACACCTTCTAAAATAGAGCTCAGCAAGGATTAGTGGCATCTCAATTCAAAGAAATGGAGTTTTTTTCTTTTTAATCATAATTTTAAAACATTTTAAAATGTTTTAAATGAACATTTAATTTAAAATGTTCAAATGTTTCATTGTTAAACAAATTTAAATTTAACAATTAAAAAACAATGTGGACTATTCAGTTCTATCTACTGATGTAAACTCAAAATGGGATTTTTTTTCTATATGAGGTGAACCTTACTTTCTCTGTCTAAGAGGTATTAAAAAGGAGCGTGAAGAGAGTGTTTTCAGACTAAGGAACTTTGAAACTCAGTGTATATTTTGCTTTAGATTGGCAAGGAAGAATGTTTCCCAGTCTTTTGGGAGTGGGGGAGGAAGAGACAGTTGTGGAAGATCTTTATATGAAAGGAATTACTTGACTTTCTGGATGTTAGAGAGTATTTTTGGAGAGAAGTAGGGAGGTTAGATTCAGATAAGATAACAGAACTTTCAGTGTGAGTATTTACATTTCAGAAATTGGCAAACAGTAAAGATTAGGGCTTGATTTATTGTTTTATTGATTGTTTTTACTTTAAAAAGTGATGGAGAAAATGTTAATAAAAGTGTGTTGTGTACACTTTTTTACTGGAGAGTTAGTTGTTAAACATTTACCAATTATAGCCCTGGAAAAGAATAAGCAAGTAGAACTTTTAAAAAAAAAGTTATATCCAGTTGCTTTTAAGGTTGTATAAAGAAGCTTACTTAGTCTAGAACAGGGGATCTTAATCTGGGGTATGTGAGTTCCTTTTTAAAATAACTATTACGATATAATTAGTTCCCTTTATAATCCTACATATTTTATTTTATGCATTTAAAAGCATTATTCTGAGAAGGAATCTCCCTGGGCTTCCCCAGACTGTCAAAAGAGTCCCATGATACAAAAACAAAAACAAAAAAAGTCCCCTGATAGTTTAGAATTGTTCATATTTTTCTTCCACTTTCAAGTTGAACAAAACTTTAACCCAGCCGTGTTTCAGTATAATTAATTTACTAAGCAACACACAGTGCTAAGATATAGCACATATGCCGGGGACATAAAGATGAAAACAAGAGAATCATGGCCTTCAGGTGCTTACAGCCATTTCTCTATGCCTAGAATACATTTCCTCCTCTCTGTGCCTCATACAAAACCCTTATTTTCCTCAAGACTCAAGTACTGGGAACACTTTCTACAGGAAACTATTCCTGATATCCTCAACTGCCAGTACCCTCTCTTCCTAACCTTATATGGGTATGTGGTGTTTTTCCCTATAGAATGTAAGCTTCCTGAGGGCAGGTACTGTTTCTTTTTTGTCTTTATATCCCCAGTCCCTAACACAGTGTCTGATAGCTGGTAAGCTCTTAAGAAAAGCTGTTTGAATTGTGCAGTGACTAACTTTGATAGACTTACCTATTCTTGGCAATGCAAGGATGTAAGACAACTCCAAAAGACTCATGATGGAAAATGCTGTCCACATCCAGAGAAAGAACTACAGAGTCTGAATGCAGATCAAAGCATCCTATTTGCTCTCTCTTTCTCTCCCTCCCTCTCTCTCTTTTGTTTTTTTTTGGTTTCTTTCCTGTGGTTCTTCCCATTCATTCTAATTCTTCTTTACAACATGACTAATATGAAAATATGTTTAAAATATATATATATATATATATATATGTATGTATATCTCCTATCTTGGGATGGGGAGAGGGGAAGGAGGGGGAGAAAATTTGGAATCCAAAGTCTTATGGAAGTGAATGATGAAATCTAAAAATAAATAAATAAATAAATAAATGAATAAATATTTTTAAAAAGAAGAAATGCTAGTTGATTTATACTTTCTATTGCTTTCAACAGAATACACTCTCTCCTCATCTCCCACTCCCGATACACTGCTTTTGCACGTTGCTGAACCAGGAGTGGTTGACAGACTGTAATATTATGGTATCTTTTTCCACGGAAATCCTTTTTTAGTTCTCCCAATATATGTTTCCAATATGCAAATGAGTAGCAAACTGAAATAGAAAGTAGGGTGATTTGCATAGGCTTATTAAATTGCTTATTGTCATTGTTGAATTCAAAATTCTGGAACTGCTAATGTCAGCTTATATACCAATTGTAAATAAAACTAACACATTAAAATACAAAATTCACTCAGTAGATTTGTGTTCTTAAAAGGTAAGGTACATTTCATCTGGTAGATGCCATCTTTAGAAGTATAAATGGGTACATTTGTACCTATCCTAAGACTAGTCACACTGAACTCACTGCTTACCTATGCTTTTGTCTACACAGAATCCGGCCATTCCAATGCAGAAGCTGCAGGATATTCAAAGGGCGATGGAACTTCTCTCTGCATGTCAGGGCCCCGCCAAGAGTATTGATGACGCTAACAAACGGAAATATCAGTTTTGGGATACACAACCTGTACCCAAGCTTCGTAAGTTCTTTTTCTTCTTAAATAAAAGTAAAGCTAAGATAGTTAATGAACATGAGCATTTATTTCAGCCATGTGACTTGCTTTCTTGTAACGTTCATTTTTGTACTGTAATACTTTTTATCCAAATGTACAACTGTTTCATTTGATTTTTTTAAACCAACATTTATTAAATGCCTACCACATGCAGTCCACTGGGCTAGGCACTAGAGGAGAGACAATTTAGCCAAGACAACGTCTCTGCCTTGGTGGAGCTCATAAGTCTAGTGGGGAATAAGATACTACACAGATACCTATATTACATTAGTGTTGCATGATAAGTTCATCCAATAGATACAAAATATAATGCCATGTGAGATCCAAGAAGAAAGATATTAACCACAAGAATTAAGGGAGGCCTCATGACAATAGTAGCATTTGAATTTGATAGGAATTCTAAAGGCAAAGAGGGGATGGCAAATCACAGGTAACAGCTACGCAGGTGGGAAAACATTGGTTATCTTTGGGGGACTGAGTAGTTCACTTTGGCTGGAAGAGTATATGGAAGGAGGTAATACGAGAGGCTGGAAACAGAGCCTGGTGTTATATCGTAGAGAGACTTGAATGCCAGGCAAAGGAGTTTGAATTTTACTTAATGAGTAATAAGGAGCCAATTCAGATTTTTGAACAGTGATATAATGATGACCTCTAAGGTCCTTTCAGGCTCAAAATCTAGGATCCAGATCTAATTTTTTTTTTTTTTTAGGCAATTGGGGTTAAGTGACTTGCCCAGGGTCACACAACTAGTAAGTGTCAAGTGTTTGGTCTAAGGTCGGATTTGAACTCAGGTCCTCCTGACTTCAGGGCCGGTGCTCTATCCACTGCACCACCTAGCTGCTCTCAGATCTGATCTTAAACATTAGTCTGGTTGGTTATTGTCCTTCATTCTCGAAGAGGACCAAAATGAGATCACTATGTTAAAGTCAAGTTTCAGTGTGTCTAACTGTGGTTGATCAGACCAATGCAAATTTGGAAGGCTCTACCACAGGTCGGACACAAATAGTCCATGTGAACATTTGGAGTGGATTCTTGAAATTTGCCTATCTCATGTTTCTTTTGAGCTACTTGAATTCTGCTTTGCTCATAGAACACAGCACCTTCTCTGAGGGCATGCTATGCTGGGCAATCCTGTTCCATGTTACAAAATTCCAGAATTCATAAGAGAGACTTTCAGAGTATCATTAGATTGCTGTTTCTGACCACCATGTGAGTGCTTGTCCTGTGTGAGCTCTCCATAAAAGTCTTTTTGGCAAGCATACATTTGGCATTCGAACAGTGTGGCCAGCTCATTGGAGTTGTGCTCACTGCAGCAGAGATCCAGATCTGTGCTCAAAGATAGTTTCATATTAGAGGAAATGATAGGTTGGAGAAAGGGGAGAGTGGAGGTGACAGTATGTTAAGATAGAGAGGAAAGGTTAGTGAAGCAAAGGATATTGTAGAGACTTGGTAACTTGTGAACATATAAAGTAATAGAGAGGCAAATATGGAAGATTTCAAACATGGAAGCTTGGGTGAATGGTGTCACTGGCCGAACAGTTCAAAGAGTGTGGACAGGTTGAATTTGAGGTTCTTACAAAATATCAGCTAGAGATATTTGTAGAGATGTATCAGCTACAGATGTGAGTATGAAATTCAAACATGAACTCAGCACCAATGATAGAAAATGAGGAGTTATCTATATAGTGGTAGTTGCTGAAATCAAGGTCAATTAAATTACCAAGGGAGAGAGCAGAGGGAGAAAGAAGACTGTCAAGTACGAGGCCTTGGAGAACACCTCTCCTTAGGAGGCAGGAAGAAGATGGTGATACAATAAAAGAGTAGTCAGAAGGTAGCCAAGGGAGAGTGTGGTCAAAAATATTCTGTTCTACAGAGTGGTTAAGCAGTTTTAGGAGTGAAAAAAGGTGGCTACTGATTAGGTGACTGGTCAAATTTTATGGGAGATATTTAGAATGAGTGGTGAAGGCAGAAGCCAGTGTGCAAAGGGTTGAAAAGCTACTGATGAGGAAGGGAAAGCATTTGCTGTAGGTGATGTTTTCAAGGTTAGCAGAGACTTTGGGCAATCACTTTATTTTTCTGGGCCTTAGTTTTCTCATCTGGAAAATGAGAGATTGGACTAGATGACTACCAATGTAGCCCTAGTGGTGCTAAATCTTTTGAGGGTTGCAAATTTTTGTGAGGGGGATTTGGAGGTAAGGGAAATGGTGATGGTTTTAAAAATACAACAGCATCAAAGTTGTGTGTTGTTTTTGGTTTTGGGTTTTGTTTTTTTTTTTTAATAGAGGTGGAATAAGTTTAGTCTAAGTGGGAGAGGTGGAATGATGGAAAGTTGTGACTGGAGATAATTTTGAAGTTCAGGATTTCTATTAAGTCGTTTTTCAGTCATGTCTAACTCTCCATGACTCTATTTGGAGTTTTCTTGGCAAAGATACTGGAGTGGTTTGCCATTTCCTTCTCCAGCTCATTTGACAGATGAGAAAACTGAGGCAAAGAGGGTTAAATGATTTTGCTCAGGATCACACAACTAGGAAGTGTCAGAGGCTGGATTTGAACTCAGGAAGATGAGTCTTCCTTGACTCCAGGCCTGGAGCTCTATCCACTGTGTCACCTAGCTGCCCAAAAGTTGAGGATATTGAAGTCTAAAGTTTGACACTGCTGGCGTGTGGCTGAACTAGGTGGAAAGGGAGGTCATTAGAGCTGAGACGTAGGATCTAAGAGGAAAGAAGAGAGCTACAGTAATAGTAACTCAGCCTCAGAGAATTTATCATGATACATTCAGGAAGAAGTGTCTGCAGTCCTGAAACATCACGGTGTAAATGAAAAAAGAAAAACTGCCTCTCTGTGATTAGTTTGGTAGAGTTCATGCTTGTTCTGTGTGTGCTTGTGCATTCTTGGCACCTCATAAGCTCCTTGTGAGGCAAGAGTTTTTTAAACAACCTCAAAACACAATATAAATGAGCTGCTTTTGTTTTTGTTGTCATTATGGGAGCTGCAGAGGCTATGGGATGAATGAAATGCTTATTCTGGTTGGCATCCTAGAAGGGGAGGCAACTTATTTGAAAAAGATTCAACCCAAAAAGGGTTGCAAGCTCAGTATGTCAACAGTTCCCAAAGCTAATGTAATCTTTGATTGCATTAAAAAATATCTAACTTCCAGGAATAGCGAAGTGGTGGTCCTGCTGTACTCCGCCCTGGTCAGACCACACCTTGAGTACTGTGTTAGGTTCTAAGGGACGCATTTTAAAAAGGACATGGAAAACTTGGGGGCAATTAAAATGGTAAAAAAAAAAAAAATCCATGCCTTATGAAGATCTGGTGAAAGAACTGGGGAGCTTTAGCTTGGAGAAGAGAAGACTCAGGATGGACATATCTACCAGCTGCCTTCAAGTCATTGAAGGGACAGAAGGAGGATCAAAACTGTTCTCTTTGTCACCAGAAGGCAGACCTGGAGCAACAGGCAGAAGTCCCAAAGAGGCAAATTTAGGCCTGAGGTCAGGAAAAATTTTCTACAATTGGAACTGCCTAGAAGTAGAGTCGGTTTCTATCAGATGCAGGGAGTTTCCCAGCATTGGGGGGATCTTCAGGCAAAGACAGGAAGACTACCTTTTGTCGAGGGGTAGTCACGGAGGTCCCTTCCAACTCTGTAATTCTATGATGGGAAATAATTCCAAGATAACTGACTGATTTCAAAGATATTTTTAAAAAGCTTGAATTGGTCCATCTGCTTGCATTTCTTCTTGAAGCTTCTAGGTCACCCCATCCTTCACCTCTCCAAGTGGTATTAAATTACACTGACCTAAAGTTAAATAGTCAGTATTAGAATAGCTTTTTTTTTCTTGTTCTGGCATCCTCTCTGGTCTAAATCTGTTGGTTTTAGCTGACCACTATTTGGGTTGCTGCATTTGGTACCGTGTCAATCACCAAGTTCCTGCTTAATAGTGAAGACAGTATTGCCCAGAAGACACCTAGCTCCCTTGAAACTTGTTATATAAATTTAGGTCACTCACAACTCGGCACTAATCTAAGGTGGTATTGGAGCCTCTGGGACTAACCCAAGAGATTGGACCAGCTAGGCTATCTGAAGCCATTCTGGGGGATAGAAATATAATGGTTTTAGGCTAAGCTGGCTCAAGTCAACAAAATCCCTCATTTGGCACGTGGTCTGCTTTTTGGGGATGGGAATAAGGGTGGCAGGAGGGAAAGGTAGCCAGTTTAATTCATGGCTGTCAAGTATGATTCAAACTTTTGCCACACAGCAGCGGGGTTGCGTCTGGATGCTGCGTCCCAAAGGGGATGACTTACGATAGCGATCTGCAGGTATATCCCCACCACACGCACACACACATACACACACACAAATGATAATGAGATAATGAGGAATTTTTAATACCAGAGCTCAGGGGTATGGACTGGAGACAGTCAAAGCTTTATCTTTGGCCCAATCGCAATCACTTCTGGAGCCTGGGTATTGTGTTGAAGGGGAATAACAAAGGTAAAGGTTCAGTAAGAGTTCAAATCAGGCTCTGATGATGAGAACAAGAAAGGTAGAAGCAACAAGAGCTGACCTCTCCAGTCCCTCCTCACCAGCATTACATGAGGAGGTCAAGTGGAGAGGTGGGAAAAATTTTAATTCCACAGGTCCCTTCTGGCTCTAAATCCTGTGAATTACACATGTGTAGCTTCACCTAGGGAAAGATATTCTCTGATGATGTTTAGAGACCCAGACTCAGTCTAGCACTGTGTGCAGACAATGTGTGCCACGGTGATTTGGAGACATCACTGTTTTGCACTGCTCTTTCTGCGCTGCTGAGCACAAGCCATACAAACAAGCCTTGCCTTCTCTCATCTGATAGCCAGGTGACAGTGTGTTTTGAACCTGAAAATATAGCTGGTGCGCTCAATCTGATGTTTCCTTGTTATGACATTCTGGGAGATAATCTTCATAATAGTTGTAATGTTTGGCATTTTAGGTTAATAGAGGACAGAGCTATATCTCTAAGACACATTTCCAAAGTGCAGTGTGGGAAGTCAGAACCTTTTTTGGGTATCTCATATCAGGCATGCATTACCAATTACAGTGCTTCAGAGCATTTTCCTGGGATGAAATTTGAGGAGCTACTAAACCTGCTCCCTAATGGTAGGTTTTGACATTTCAATAGACTATGAGTTGACTTAATCATAGAATCACATACTTGTAAGGGGCCTCAGAGGTCATCTAGAGTAAACCATATATGAACAGGAATCTTCTTTATTACACCACTAGTTCATATGATCAGTAAATATTTATTAAATGCCTACTATGTGCCAGGTACTGTGCTAAGTGCAGGGGATACAAAAAAAATGACAAAAGGTAGGCCCTGTCTTCAAGGAGTCAACCCTTTAGCAAACACTCGAGTAAAGTTCTAATTGTTGGGATTTTGTTGTTGATGTTTTAATTAAAGCAACCCTAAGTCTGCTTCTACAAAATCCTATATGTTATTCTTTGTGCCCTTTGGAGACATGCAGAACAAGTCTGATCCCTCTTGCATATGACAGTCCTTCAAATATCTGGATAGAGATGTTGTGTCTGCTGTTTTTCTCTTTCACTCCTATAGACACATCTTTTCTTCTCCAGGCTAAACATAACTAGTTGGTCAAACAATTCATCAACAAATAATAAATATTTTTATATATAAAAGTACTTACTATAATGCCAAGCACTGTACTAGGCACTGGAGATATAGATCTAAAGAATGAAACAATCCCTACTCAGAAGGAGCTTAAAATCTAATGGGGGAGAATATTAAATATTTTAAGTAGAGTTAGACCAAAATTTTAAATGGCTAAAATGGTCCGTGAAGAAAACTTTTCTTTCTCTCTCTTTTTTTAAACAGATGAAGTAGTTACATCTCATGGTGCAATTGAACCAGATAAGGACAACATCCGTCAGGAACCATATTCTTTACCCCAGGGTTTCACATGGGACACCTTAGACTTGAGCAATCCTGAAGTAGTGAGTAAAACAATTATCACTTTGAACAGTTTACCTGAGTAAAGTAGTTGTGAGCTGACTTTGAAAGGTAGAGATGTGTCACATCTTTTGTCTTCTGCTCGCAGCTCAAGGAACTGTATACATTGTTAAATGAAAATTATGTAGAAGATGATGACAACATGTTCAGGTTTGATTACTCCCCTGAGTTCCTCTTATGGTGAGTAACAAGTTGCATTTACTATTTCAGGAGGGCTGTACACATGAGTTCTCATTTTGAGAGGGAAGGCCCCTCTTTTTTTTTTTTTAATCTATCCATAGACCTTAATTTGCTTTTCCTTTGTCTCTGAACTGATTTTAGGGCTCTTCGTCCTCCAGGCTGGCTGCCTCAGTGGCACTGTGGAGTTAGGGTTTCTTCAAACAAAAAACTAGTGGGGTTCATAAGTGCCATTCCGGCTAGCATTCGGATTTATGACAGGTATATATCAAATCTTAAATATGTATTTTTGTACTTTCACAAAAATGATCTCTTTGTGATAATTTTGACATCCAGGGCTAGGAAGTACGGGATCTACAATACCATATCCTGTCTACTTCCCCCAACCATTTTTATGCAAATGAAATTAGGTAAAAATGAGTTATGGATAGCCTTGTAAGTACTGAAAGGCACCATGTTGCACAGGCATATGAATAGAAATAGGAAGGGCAGTTCTATTTAATGTGCCTTAGGGGGAAGATAGTGGGAATTATATAATATTTTAGTGTATGTAAATATATGTATATAGGTATGTTTGTGTGTGTGTGTGTGTGTGTGTGTGTGTGTGTGTGTGTGTGTATAACCAATCTTTTGAGAGGCAGCATGAAATAATGTATAGAAGACTGGTCTGAAATCAGCAAGACCTGGATTCTTGCCTCTTACCCATACTGACTTTGTAACTGACCCTGGGCAAGTCACTTAATTCTTAGTGCCCTGGGCAACTAAGACTACAAATTGCATAGTTGACGATCTTCCTTGGTTGAGGGAGTTTCCTCAGGAACAAATTGATGAAATCACAAGTTTGGTGTAAAGAAGAGAACAGCTGCAGATCTGCATTGGTAGAGAAGTGGGTCTCCAGACGTGGAGTTCCCCCAAACCAATGAAATTATAGGTTTGGGCTCTCCCTTTTCTTCCCACCCTCCAAATATGTGTATCTTTGTCCTTTACTAAATTCCCACTTCACTGCCTCTCAAGCCTGGAGATAAGCTTTCATCCAAAGACCAACAATTATTATTATTATTAAATTTGGAGGTGCTTATCGCAAAAGGTTGGTCAGAACACCTGATGGTTCTTCATATTTAAATGTTTCCTTTGTTTTTTTTGTGTGCTTTTTTTTTATGATGGATTTTTTTTTGCCATAGCAGTTTAGAAAATAAAGTGTGGGGGGTTTATGATCTATACGAGTAGGAAAACCTGCATTGATGAAATCCTGGATGTTTTGGAGCGTTCAAGCATTTTCATTATTCAGTTAAGGGAATATGTGTGTCCGTGTTTAGGTCTTTTTTCTTTTCTTTAAAACACCTACTGACAGTTTCTTCTTCCCTGCTGGCAGCCTTCCTGAATTGCCACCCAAGCCATCAGCAATGTGGGGAAGCCCAGTGTAGGTGTCCCAGTTTACTATAGTCTAGGGGCTGCATTGCTCCTTATTGGCAGGAAAACTTGACTGCTGTCGTTATGAGTGAGGTTTTCAGGTCCACTAAACATACAGGGCATGCCTATACAGTAAGGTGACTAAAATGTTAAGATGCTTCCAAATGAGTGCTGTCCTGTTCAGTGCAGTCACCAGGAAAGGTCTGTGTTCCATTGCCACTTCCATTGTTTAAAATGCTCAAAGCTCCTCTTGAGGAATTAGTTTCAGGGATTTTGGCACATTCTTGGAAAGACTTGGAATCAGGAGAGACCTGGACTTAAATACTGCCTCTGTGCAACTGTGGGCAAGTCTTAGAGACTAGACCTTAAAAAAAGATTAAAGTAAATAAACTGAAGGAACATAATACTGTGTTTATAGCAGAAGAGTGGAAAAAATCGTAACTTGGAAAAAATAATTTTATAGACAGGTGGAAGAAAATATAAATCTTGCATAACTTTAAATGTGAATGGATTAAATAATACAACAAAATGAAAAAGAGTGACAGATTGGATAGGAAAACAATTCTACAATCCATTGGCTATAGGAAACAGATTTTAAAAAACAAAGATGTAGGGGTGGCTAGGTGGCGCACTGGATAGAGCACCGGCCCTGGAGTCAGGAGGACCTGAGTTCAAATCCGGCCTCAGACACTTGACACTTACTAGCTGTGTGACCCTGGGCAAGTCACTTAACCCCACTGCCCAGCCCCCCCCCCCAAAAAAAAACAAACAAAAAACAAAACAAAGATGTATACAATATAAAACTGAGGGGATGGAAAAAAATTTGCCATGCAAATCTTAGAGCTCTTCTGAGCCTCAGGTTCCTGAGCTATTAAAATAGTGATAATAAGTACATTTCAAAAAGTATTTACTAAGTGCATACTGTGAGCTTAGAATTATACCAAGAACTGAGGATTCAAAGATAAAAATAAACCCTAGCCTATAATACCTATAGTTCCTGTCTCCCAGAGCAACTGTGAAGTTCAGATGAAATTACTATATGTAACATGCTTTCCAATATTTGAAGAACTATATGTTAGCTGTAATTATTCTTTTAAATATCTTCATGCTGGCATATAATTATGGATTTGATTTTTGGAAGTAGCCAAGAGTTATTTAGAGACGAATTTTATAGATGAGGTGGGTGACTGAGCTGGGTAAAATTATTTTGGGTTGAAAAACAAGGTACAGCCATGGTTTTTCTTGTAAGGCTCTGACAGCAATTCCAAAAGATAAACTCTGGGACATATCTTGGGTGGTTAGCATCTTAAGTGTTTAGCTTCTCAAGAGGATGACCATGCAGGATAACTCTCATTTATTATATGCTTATTAAATAAGTCATCATGCTTTATCAATCACATGTTGATTAGCATTAGAAGGATACTCTAGGTCATGTGGCCCTTTAAGTCCTCAAGTGAGGCCCTTTGACTGAATCCAAACGTCATAGAACAAATCCCCTTAACAAAAGAATTTGTTCTGTAAAACTTGGACTCAGTCCAAAGGCGTCACCCATGGACGTAGAAGGCGGAATACAGCCTCAATGCTGCAGCCTCCCCACCCCCGCCCTAGGTGCTAGGCTAGGGCGTGAAAGTAGGGTTAATTCTACAATGTTTTTGAGCCAAGTGGAAAGGAAACACAGTCCAGTCATTGTTTTCATCAAATCAGGGATGACTTTCTGAGAATTAGGGCACCAGGTAGGGTTCAGACTATTATCTGATATCTTTTTTAACTTGAAGAGAAATGGGTTAAGATTCTCAATTGCCAAAACTTGGCATCTTTGAAATTCTTTAAATGATTCAAACTAGGCCATATCACCATCACAAATTTTAGGATTTCCTAAAGATTTTGCCTTGAAGGCATTTATTACACTATATTCAGGCAAAAAGAATATATTGTGAAGGGTTGGTAATAATTTTAAGATTTTGTAAAACTAGCATTATTAAATTGTAAATACTTTGCAATCAAATTTATACAAATGTATTGTAAAACTTAATGAATCCATACTTATTAAAAAAGGAGAAGTGATTTGCAGGGGGAATCCTAAGTTAGAGAAATATGTAAATTGTAGAATATTTTTAAAAATGAAATTCAATTTTATCATTTTTATGTACATTGAGTAAAAAGGGTTAGTAGTGTTGCTAATAAAAGCTTATTTATAATTACCATTGTATGTTACAATTTGGTGCTACTACTGAAATGAATGAAAAATGGTTTCCCATAACAGTCTTGTGCTGTTTTGGCATAAAAGATAAGTTTTCCTAATTGTGTCCAAATTGTCACAAATTCCAAATTGATAGAGCCTGAGTTAATATACCTGATCCCTTTTTTAAAAACCCCAAAGAATACAAAAGTTTATGCAAAAAAACATTTCTTGTATTGTCCATAACTTTTGACAATTTGTTTCTTAGTGTGAAGAAGATGGTAGAAATAAATTTTCTCTGTGTTCATAAGAAGTTGAGATCGAAACGGGTAGCACCAGTGCTGATTAGAGAAATAACTAGAAGAGTCAACTTGGAGGGGATTTTTCAAGCTGTTTATACAGCAGGAGTAGTCCTTCCCAAGCCCGTGGCTACTTGCAGGTAAGGAGAACGTTTTTTGTCATTTAAGCCACCATTCTGCTTCCATTCCCATTTCCAAACTGAACACATGTCTACTGTGCTCAGGAAAAGCAGCGACTAGGCATTTTGAAGCCATCAGATTTAGTATTATATTTATTAGCATGCTATTCCTTTGTCCCCATCCATTTTTCAGTGTTTTTCTTTTACTATTTTCTCCTTCCTATTGTGTTTGGCAAGCAGTTCCAAGAGCCACACTGAATACATGGTAACAGTGGATAAAAGAGGCATTAACAACTTTATTTACCAAAAAGGAAAAGTACATAAGCATTATTCACACCTCAGTCAGTTAGTAAGCATTTATTAAGTGCCTGTTATGTGCCAGGCACTGTGCTAATTGCTAGGAGTACAAAAAGAAGTAAAAGACAGTCCTTACCCTCAAGAAACCTACAATCTGTGTACAGGATAATCAGGAAATAACTAAAAATGAGAAAGCACTGAATTTAGAGCGGTTTGGCTTCCTTTAGAAGATGTGATTTTAGTTGGGACTTGGAGAAAGTCGGAGAAACCAGGAGATACAGATGAAGAAGGTGAGCATTCCAAATATGGGGAACAGCCAGAGAAAATGCCCAGAGCTGAGAAATTGAGTATCTTGTTCATGGAACAGCAAAAAGGACACTGTCACTGAATCAAAGAATACATGGCAGAGAATTAATTACATGAAAGAAGACTGGAAAGGTAGCATGAAGCTAGATTATGAAGGAAGGCCTTTCAGTGCCAAACAGAGGATTTTGCATTTGATCCTGAAGGTGACAGAGAGCCACTGGAGTTTATTAAGTAGGAAGGTGACATGATCAGACCTGTGCTTTGAGAAAATCACCTTGGCCAAATGGAGTGGGGAGCAATGTCACTTTGAAGAGGGCAGTTTTGGTGAAATAAAGTCAGAATCTGACTTAAAGAAAGGAGTTAAAAGAAGGTGAGAGGAGAGAAAGTAGAGGCTCTCCTCTAGAAGGCAATGGCTTTTAGAAGTACTTGACAGCACGGATCAAAAGATTAAGTGTTTTTTTGCGGATGGGGATGACATGGGCATATTTGTAGGCAGTAGGGGAGCAGCCAACAGACCATGAGAGACTGAAGATAAGTAAGAGAGTGGGGATAACAGAGGGAGAAAGCTGTTGGAAGAAATGGGGTGGAATGGGATCACTTGTGTGGGTAAATGGGGTTTGTGTGAGAACAAGAGTGAAGGAGGAAATAGTGCTGAAAGCATATGATGTGAAATATGCTCTTACTAAAGCCTAAAGATATTCTTTCAGGAAGTAAATTATTTTTTCCTAGATCATATCTGGTCATCTTCCCTTGCTGCAACCCACATTTGTCTTTTCAATTTTTCTCTCTCTCTCTCTTAAAATACCTAAACAAATAAGACTCAGGTGTATGGTGCACATTCCATTAGTATCATGGGCATTTCTTTTTTAAGACAGATTTTATTGACTGCTCAGTCATGAAGGACAATATTTTTATTCATCAAAGAAACTAAAAGTTAATGAAATTTTTAAAATTAAACTCTACTTAAACATATTACAAAAGGCTCCTTTTAATCAAATCCTTTCCCCCCATCCTAAAAATATAGATCAACCTTATAAGCCTTATCTTCTTAGCTAAAAAGGTCTCTCTCTAACTGGACCCTGATCCCCTAGCTCCACATTTTACCATGATAGACTAGTAGTGGGAAGTTTTAAGAACTGGCATCAAAAGGCACATGCTTTTAAAATTCAAAATTTTAACTTCTTCTTTGCCAGTGAGAACCCCAGATCTATTTTCTGTGGGTTACAACAGAGAAAACAAAATGGCCAGAAGAGTCAAAGTCAGGGGAGATACATACATGATTTCTCCTTGGCTTGACTCCAGCTGACTGAAGTGCCTGGCCAAGACTTGGGGTCTCATAAGGGAAACAAGGATGGAAAACAGCTTACTTGTCTCCACCAGCAAATGGAAGTTAGCAGAAAAATTAGGGCAGGATAGGTAGATCTGAGAATCATCAGCATAGAGAGAATAATTCAATCCATGGGAGCTGAAGAGATTCCCAAGTACTACTTACTTTATGTAGAAGGATGAGAAGAGAGGGCCCCAGGCCCCACCAAGGAAAAGTGCCACCAGCTAGGAGAGGCCAAATTGAAGAGGGTCTGGAAGAGAGTTGGCCATGGACTACCAGGTTCACCTTACTAGACATAGATCCTTCTTCCTCTCATGCCATACAGAGACTTGCAGGAGTGAAAGAAGGAAAATAAAAGAAGTAGGAGTAGTACCCATGGTAGCTACAGCAATGTGGGGAAAGTGCCACCATCCTAAGTTGGCTCTAAGAGTTGCTGGCATATTAAGTTGTGCCTAGGTTCACCTCATATTTACACCTATGATAAGAAGAGATAGTTGAGCTAAAAACTATGATAAGACATTAATGGATTCAGTTTCCATTTACATAAAATAAGAGCAAAGCCACATTAATTTCACAACTATATTTTAAAAACCAGTAATAAAATCTAAGTAAACAAATGGAAAAGTGATTGCAGAGGGTCCCCAAGAAAATAAGAAAAAGTCAAAAGTTTAAAATAATAAAATATTTTGAGAGCACACTTTAAAATTTTAGACTTTATAATGTTTAGCCAAAATAAACCTTGATTTTCAAGTATCTATTTTCTTGGGTAACTATAGTTTAAAGATGTAACTTGGGGAAAACTATTAAAAAATTTTCTAGTTTAAGGTTCTTCCATAGGGAAAGAAATGCCCTGTAAAAAAATGTCTGTTAGAAACTTAATAATCTCAATCAAATGAACAAAATAAATAGTAAAAACAGTCATGAAACCATAAGCTGCAAAATATTTCTAAGTAGAAAATACATGTACACAGATAAACTCTCGTGTCAATTTTCTTTTCCCTTTGTGTACTTACCAGGTTGTTGCTTTTTAAAATATAGAACGTGTTTCATTTTTTTTTAAGGCAGTTGAGGTTAAGTGACTTGCCCAGGGTCACACAGCTAGTAAGTGTCAAGTGTTTGGTCTAAAGTTGGATCTGAACTCAGGTCCTCCTGACTTTAGGGCCGGTGGTCTACCCACTGCGCCACCTAGCTGCCCCGACATGTTTCATTTTTATGGTTTTGTTCACTTTGCAGTCTTCATAATTGTCATTGTATGTCATGGTGCCTTAACACACACATACATGCCATACTTTATTCAAATATTCCCTAATCATTGAACATATAGGCTGATTAGAGTTTTTCAATTAAAGTTGCTAAGGATATTTTTATGAAGATAGATAATTTTTCCCTTTCAGGAACATCCTTGGGCTATAGGTTTAGTAGTAGCAACTCTCACTGTAGGCTGCCAGATTGCTTTCCTAAAAGGTTCACAGTTATTTCTTCCTTTATAATCTCATCAGCATGGTATTTTTAACAGCTTTTACCAATTTTGATGGGTATAAGATAATAACTACTTTTTTTTTGTTCACAATTCTTTTACTTTCAAGTAGGTATTTTTGTTCCTTTAACACAGATTCTTTAACCACTTATTAATACCTTGGGGAATGGGTACTAGTCTTATAAATTTGTGTGCTAGGTGTCTGATTTTCCTCAGATATATCTATTACAGAGAGGTAGCATGGAATAGTCTATAAGAGGGTCAGTCTTAGAATCAGAATAATCTTGTGTTCCAGTCCTACCACTGAAATATGCTGGCTGTGAGACCATGGGCAAGTCACTTAACTTTGTAGTTACCCCCAAGCAATTCTTTAAGATTTAAAGGTGCAGAACAGATGCAAATCTATACCAGCAGAGGGAGTTCCCTATGACCACAAAATCAAAGGATTGAAACAAACCAAAAAAAATTGACAAGGATTTTTTTTCAATGTTTTTTCTTTTAATTTTGAATATATTGCTTATATTTCTACAACCCAGATCCATCTTTATCTCCAAGAATTTCTTCCTTTAGTCAGTAATTAAGAATTTTTCTTTCAAATTTGACATTACTGTGCCTTTCCTTTTTCTTCAAATGTTTTAATGTTGTGTTTATATTGAGTGCGTTGGAGTTTTTAGTAATTTATCCAATTGCTATATCCCACTGACAAAGTAAAGTGCTATTCTGAGCTCTCATTATACGAGGGAGGTGACCCTGGGTTCCTGAAGGCTGAGTCTTTGGAGTATAAGCCACTGGTAGTTGCTATTATGCTAGCAAGGCTTTGAGTACAGGGCCAGGCATTTCTCATCTAAAGGCATATCTAGCCAAGTCCAGAGGTTCATCATCAGCTTAGCCATGAGGGAATTAGCTTTTCAGGCATAGCAACTGAAACTGACTTGTTACGAAGGCATTTGCTCTCTGAATGGGTGAAGGGAAAACTCACACCTTGGAAATCCTAGAGCCTTAAAATGTCTAATTATGTGGTATGGGTTGTGAGTCTAAAAAACTGCTGTGCAATTTTCTACAATATTGATTGCTTTCTTCAGCGTGATAGTCATGGGTTCTTCAAACACTAATCTGTTGCATACCTTTGTTTCTAAATGTTTCCTCCGTTCTGTTCCATTGACTTGGTTTTTATCCACTCCCAAATCATTTTGATAATTACTGCCTTTGCTTTTCACAGGATCAGTGCTGGGGTTAAAGATCTTATTGAGCTGGGGTAATATTGATATCCTTTCTATAAATAACTTCAAGATTTACTTTTACAAAAGAAAGGAAGGAAGGAAAGTCAATATCTATATCTATATATCCATGGATACTAGGAATAATTTAGAGGTAGAAAGTGAATGAAAAATAACTTTCTGATGTCTATAGATTTTAGTGGTATACTGTTGAGCAGCTGAACTAGAAGTCTTAAATAAACTATAGTGAAAGCTTTAGAAGAAGCATTGGACAACAAGAATAACTTTATAATGATATGAGAAAATCGGATTTAAAAGTCTTTATTGCACTGTGTTTCCAGATACTGGCATCGATCACTAAATCCCAGAAAACTGGTAGAAGTGAAATTTTCTCACTTGAGTAGAAATATGACTTTACAGAGAACAATGAAGCTATACAGACTTCCTGATGTAAGTAAGAACAATTTGCAATTCTTCTGAGCTCAAACCAATGAAGCTTTGAGCTTAGAAAAAGGAATATTTATAGGGGTGTAAAAACATATTGAATGTTTGTGAAGGTGACATAGCGACAGGACCACAGAGGACACACATGCTAGCAGAGGTTGGCAAGTTTATTTTGAAATACCAGAGATTTTTAATGGCTTGATTATTCAGTTTGTGGTTGGACAGGACCAAACTCAGGAAATACAAGTTTTTCAGGGTATGAATTTGTCTACTGGAAAAGGAAAAGGGTGGAAAAGTCCAGGCTCCTGCTATTTTAACTCCTTGGAATAAAAAATAAACCTTTTTTATAAGAGACCTGTAGGAAGAGATATTTTGTCATCCATATCACTCATAAATAAAATAGCATTGTTCTTAGGGTTAAACTGTTAAGAATTGTTCCACTGACAATCACTTTTATATCCAGGGCTTGCTAGCCCTGGCTTTGTGTTCTGGCATTTTGTTTTGGTTTTTGGTCCTTGACTATGCTTCTTATGCAACTGTCCTTTCCTTTAGGTTATTACAAAGTAACTGAGTACTGTGATTTTATTGGACAATAAGTGTAGAATACAGCCATTTTCACCTCGAAAATGGTGAGGAATCTTTCTGTTCTTTGCAGTTTCTTTTGTTTTGGGGAGGCAATGATTTACACATGTAGCTTTTTTTTTTTTTTTTTTTTACAGTCTATAGAGCCATCTCCTTACAACAGTACTCTTATATATCCGTTATATTATATATCCATTTTATAAACTTGGAAACAGAGGCCCAAGGGAGGCAAGAAGTGACTGGCCTAAGGTCACAAAGCTAGATCTTAGACCCAGCCCAGATTTTTGCACTACACCAGGCAGTATCTTGTTTGTCTAATAACAGAATTCCCAATTTCGGGTGGGGGGGGGGGAGGAGAATGACTAAACAGAGAAGAAACTTAAGTAGTTGGAGGATATAGAAAGTTTGTCACTTTTCGGTCACTTAGCATATCAAAGAGAAAGGATAATTTCTTTTCAGTTCAATTAATTATATTATTATAAGTAGTAGAATGTCTCTGAGTGAGTTGAAGGAGAAAAGAGGAACTGAGGAAAAAAAGAAACCAGGCCAGGGATAAGGAAAAAGTCTCTAAGGCCAGGGAAGGGAGATGGGGCAAAAACATGGAGGCCTGAAAGGACAAAAATTGAAGTAGAGACAAAGGCACTTTGAAGCAGAAAGAGAAAGACACAACCTAAGTGAACAGATAGACCCACTAACAAAGCCCATACCTTCAGTACTAATCTAATAATTTTCTCATTGTTTTTCTTTGTAACTACTTATATACCCTACTAGGCTGTAAGCTCCAGAAGGGTAAAGATGTGATCTTATTAGGTATTTTTAGTCCACTAAGAGAGTCACAAGGAAACCCTAATGCTACAAGATATAAAGGCATTTCATAGAAAGCAAAAGGGAAAACCCCCTCATCATTTATCTTTTGTTCTCACTTACTCTTGTGACCAGTTGTGCTCCCAGACCTTCGGTTCCATTGTGACCACCAAGGTGTTAGAAGTAACACATAGAGATTCCTGGAATTTTCTAAGTAACTTATTGATAGTACCTAGTTCTGGGGCGGTCAGGCCGATCTGCCCCACTTCAGTTCTTGGTTTAGCATCTCTTGTTCAATAACTCTTTTCCTCCCATTTCTATGATCCTGAAAGATGACTCACTTTTCCCCTCCCCCCCAGACTCAGCACTGTAACATCAGATCTGGAAGTCCCACTTGTCTTGTTCTTCACTGGGGTTTGTAGTCATGTGCCAGTTTGGGTTTGGGAGTGAGAAGTATCTAGTCTGTCGTTACCAATGTAGCAGTCCCTAACAGTTGTAACCTTGTAGCAGTCCGAATTGCACTGGCTTATTAGTTCTCAGTTCATCCTCTAGTCATTTTGACAATCTAGCCTACTTCTGCACTCCTGTGGTCTTCTTGTGGCTATCTCTTCCTTCTATTAATGTATGATAGCTTTCAGGGGCCATCCATTTCATCTTTTGAGTGTCCTGTCCTTGGGATAACATCTTGTGGTATTAAATTCTTAAAACAATGCTTCTTCCTTAAAGATAAAGCTAACGAAATTATTGCCAGTGTCACTGAGGGGCCTTATAGTTCACATATTTGCATCGGAGGTAACTCCTGCCAAAGTCTTACCTATCCCCACCTTCCGCTAAGTCAGCCTCTTTGCCCATTTTAACTCTCAGCTTGGTAATTCTATTCTTGCACCCAGAACCAGAGCCACCCTAACATAATCTGAAAAGAATGCAGAGTATCATGCATCCAAAGTTTCCCTTGCCTTTGTTCACATAACCAAATTAAAAGATTTTAATGAATAATAATGATAACTATAACTTCCATTTGTATCATGGTATCATTTGTATCATGACTGTGAGTTAGTAATCTTGGGCTCTTTCTCACCTTTCTCACTCACTGTGTGACTTTGGGTAAAGTCCCTAAATCTCTCGGGGTCCTACTTCGCTCATCTTTAAAATAAGGAAGTTGAACTAGATGATCCCTAGGGATTGCTTGGATGTGAATCCTGCCCTTGCTGTTTACCGCAGTCCAGCCACAGGTCACTTCCCCTTTCTCATGTGTCTGATGGGAGGGTTGGACTAGATAAGGTCTCTTACAGTTCAGAGTCCTGTGATCACCCCATTTTCCTTCCTCTTCCTTGACCTCATTGCCATTCATCACTCTCTTGAACAGTCACCCTGAGATCAAAGTGACTTGAATAACACAAGCTTAGAAAACATCAAAATCCTGGGCAGAGGGAAAAAGTCAGAGGAAGCAAGCCCCCTGAGAGGAGTTCTTGGTCAGTGTTGTCTGTAAGCTGCCAGTTTCCAGCACTACTTACTGGCAGACAAGCCTGCTCTCAAGTCATGTAACTCAGCCTTTGGTCTGTTTTTAATGAACTGAAAAACCTTTAAAATAGATAATAAAAAACACATACAAAATAAAGAATAAAAATCTTACATAGAACTCTTAGCATTTAGTAAAGTAGAACCAGATAAATTCAAAGGAAGCCCCAAATATTTTGTCACAGGTCACTTCCAAGTCTGTCTGTAGGTCCACTCCATTTGCAACCATGTATCATCCTCTAATTTTGCATCACATCATATAGGCCTTTCCATACTTGTATACTTACTGTTTATCTTCTTACTGAACAATAATTTATACAGCCAAGCTTCAAGCTTCAGGCATATAGGTTGAATCCAGTTTTTTATTTTTTTCAAATAGTGCCATTCTAAATATTTTTGTATGGATAGGTCCTCTTTTCCTAATAATGAAAACAGTGGGTCAAAACACACGGTCATTTATTTTACTTGTATTGCATATTGCCATGCCGTTCTCCAAACAGTTTGTCTGACACATAACATCCCCACCCACAATGTTTTATTTAAAGTGCCTGTTTCTACATAGTCTTGTCAACATTTTTGTCCTTTTGGTGGGTGATATTTAAGGGAGGCTTGAATTGCATTTATCGAATCATTAAGGAATTTGAACATCTCATAGTTATTAAAAGTTTGTATTTTGTTCTTCTAAAATTGTCTATTCTTGCCCCTTGATCATTGCTCCACCAAGGGATGTGTATTAATAGTCATGAATATATATCAGTTTTTTGTGTAGCTTCTGTATGTCAGACCTTTGATACATTTAAAGCAAAAATTTATTTGATTAAAATATCTCTCCTTTCCATATAGAGTTGAGACAAATACTTTTTGTCTTTGTTTTTTATGGCTTTTCTATGTGCATATGTATCATTGATCCAGTTTAGAATTTAGTTTAGTGTGAGATGTGGATCTCAACCCATTTTTTAAAATAACATAGCTATCCAGTCTGTCTAACAGATTTTATTGAATTCATTTTATTCCCTCTTTTTTAAAATGTGGATTTATTAAATACTAACCTTGATAGATTGACACACACAGAGTTCAGTTCTTGGGTTCTGTGTGTTGTTTCATTCCTCTATTTCCCTAATCTTATGTAGTATGCAACTATTTTATAATTATAACTGTCTTATTAGGACATTTTATGATCTGGTATGCTCTTTTCCTGCTTTCTTTTTCACAATTTTTTTGTATATTTTTACCTGCCTATTTTTCCACATGAATTTTATTATGACTATCAAAACTAATGAGATAAGCTTTTGGTATTTTTATTAATAATGAATTTAAACTCTAAGATAATTTGGGATGTACTGACATTTTTACTATGCCCCAGTGAAACTGAGCAAGGAATATCCCTTTACATTTCTTTAGTTATTTGATTTCTGTCAAAATCATTTGAAAGTTTTCTTTATATAGGTCTTTTGTAGGCCTTGATAAATTAATGTATAAGTCTTAGATGCATTATGTTATCATATATTTCTCTGTCAATTTGCCTTGCTTTTTGGTTAGGTATGGGAAATGAAAATAATTTTGGTGGGATTATTTTATATCTTCTATAATAAGTCATTTATTGACTGAAGTTTTTTTTAAATAGCTAGTCTTTATCTGCAATAAATAATTTAAGCTCTTTGCTGATGCTTATTCTTTTAATTTCTATTTTATGTCTTAATGCTATTTCCTAATATTTCTAAAGTTGTGTCTAACAGGACTAGTGATGAAACATCTGCCTTTAAAGGGACTATTTCTAGTGTTTCTCTATTGTATATAATATTATTTGGTGGTTTCAAATAAATCATTTTTATCTAATGATGGAAATATCCTTGTAATCCTACAGCTAGTTGGCGCAGTGGACAGAGCATCAGCCCTGAAGTCAGGAGGACCTGAGTTCAAATCCAGCCTCAGACCAAACACTTGACATTTACTAGCTGTGTGACCCTGGGCAAGTCACTTAACCCCAATTGCCTAAAAACTTTATAAAAAAATTAATATAAATGATGATATTTTATTGAGGGTTTCCCAAAAGCTTTCTATGTATCTGATAATATGTTCATGTAGCATTTTTCATCTTGTTTGAATGGTTTATCTTTTTCTGGTAGTAAACCATCCTTGCTTCCATTTAACTTTTTAATGTGTTAATATATTCTGTCTGAGCAGTTTTTTATTTTTAATATTTTTTGCATGAATATTCTTTAATAATATTGGTCAACAGTCTTCTTTTTCAGGTTTGTCTTTGTTCAGTTTAGGGATCAATCTGCAAGTATTTATTTTGTGCGCTCTGTGTACCAGGCACAGTACTAAGTACTAGGGATAGCAAAGGAGAGTCCCTGCCCTCAAGGAGCTTACAATTTAATGAGGAAGACAACATTAAAACAGATATATACAGATAAACAGGAAATAATTAAGAGGTAAGGCAGTGGACTTAAGAGGAGTTGGGAAAGGCTTTCTATAGAAGGTAGGATTTTAGTGGGGATTTAAAGGAAGCCAAGGAGGTCAGTAGTTGGAGCAGAGAAGGAAAGCATTCCAGGCATAGAGGACAGCCAGAAAAGAATGCCCAGAGCCAAGAGATGGAGTATCTTGTTTATAAAATAACCAGGATGTCAGTGTTGCTGGATCAAAGACTATGTGGCATGAAATAAGGTGTAAGAAGACAGGAAAAATAAGAAGGGAGGAGGGGCAGGTTATAAAGTGCTTTCGGTGCCAAACAAAACATTTTGTATTTGCTCCTGGAGGCAATGGGAAGCAGAAAGAGACAGGGAGATGATCTTTAGGAAAATCACTTCAGTGACTGAATGAAGGATGGAATGGAGAGGAGAGAGACTTAGGGCAGGAAGACCCACCAGCAAGCTATTATAATAATTGAGGTGTGAGCTGTTGAGGGCCTGCACTGGAAAGTGGCAGTGCCAGAGAAAGAAAGGAGCATATTTGAGAGAGGTCAAATTGAGAGGCCTTGGTAAGAGCTGTGATGGGGGTCAGGGAGGAGGTAACACATTGTGAGGCATTCAGGTTGACTCTTAGCTTACAAGTTTGAGTGACTGGGAGAGTGGAGTTGTTCTCCATAGTAATAAGGAAGGTAGGAGTGGTGGGAAAGGTTAGGAGGAAAGATAGTAAGTTCTTTTTTGGACATTCAATTTGAGATGTCTGAAAGGCAGTTAGAGAGTTAAGACTGGAGGTGGGCAGAGATAGGAAGTAGATTTGACAATCATTAGCATAAAGATGGTATAGTTAAATCTATGGGAATTGATGAGATCACCACATGAAGTATTATAGAAGAGAAGAGGGCCTAGAACAGAACCCTGAGAGACATCTATGGTTAGAGGGTATATACTGATCTGGAGATCACAGCAGAGGTAACAGAAGAAGAAGTCAGAAAGATAGGAGGAAAACCAGGAGAGAATGATGTTCTGAAAACCTACAAAGAAGAGAGGATATAGTCAGAAATGAAAGTCAAGAGTAGAGGAAAACAACATGTCCACATAAGTATAGCCAAAATACAAGGATGAAAATTATATTTACCTCCTCTCCCCCATTAGAAATGTGAGTTCTTTGACAGGGGAGACTGGTTGGTTTTTTTTTTTTGCCTTTCTTTGTATCCTCAGCACAGCATAGTGCCTGGCACAGAGTAAATAAATGTAATAAATGCTTGCTGATTGAAGGAACTGGATAATCTAAATGCTTTTTCTGGCTTTAGGCTGACTGTATGCTGTAAGCCTACTTGTTAAAAGTTCTGGGACTGGTAGTTTTTGGCCAAGAAGTTCTTTAATGCTCATCTTATTTCTCTTTCCGAGACTAGTCCATTTAGGTTATCTACTACTTGTTTTGATATTTTGTACATTTTTAATTTTTATATTATTAGCACACAACTATATATAGTAATCTGATATTTTTCTTGATTCCCCTCCCTCCACTGTCATCTCTTCTCATTTTTTAAATTTTGGAGACTTGACTTTGCTTTTTAAAAAAACTAGCCTTGTTAACTGTTTATTCTTTTTTACTTTTTTTTTTTTAATAGTTCTGGGTTTTCTTTATCTACACAAATTTTTTTTTCTAATTTACAGTTGTTTTGCCCTGCTGCTCTTAGTTATATCTTTTTTCTGTTGGCTTGTTGCTTTTATATTTGCTGAGTTTTTCTAAGCATATACTTAATTTGTACCCCTGTTGATATAAGCATTCCCTGCTAAAAATTTACCTCTGAGAATACTTCAGCTGTGTCCCATAGATTTTCATAAGTAGAATTTTTATTGTTATTACCTTTGATGTAATCTGCTAATTTTCTTTTTCACCAAATCGTTGTTGGATGAGTAACTTTTTTTAATATCCTCATGGACCTACACTTGATTCACTACATGCATTATTGTTAGTAAATGTAGCATATAAAATATCTGCTTTCTATATCTTCCTTAGGGCCCTGCACATTAGTTTTTGTGTAAACTCCGTGAATTCTGGGAAAAACACTGTTAAGGTCCCCCACGTCTGGAATGCTCTGCCCCCTCATCTCTACCTCCTCATTTCCCTAGTTTCCTTCAAGACTCAATTCAAATCTCATTTGTCTACATGTGGCCTTTTCTGACCTTCCCCTCCCCGACCAAATCTTAATGTCTTTCCCTTGGAGATTATCTTCATATGCTCTTATTGTATATATCTAAATATTTGCATATTTTCTCCCCTTATTAGGAAGTACTACTTAAGAGACTATCTACACACTTGAGGGCACAATCTGCCTCTCTGAGTATCCCCAGAACTTAGCATAGTACCTGGCAAGTAGTAAATGTCTAATAAATGCTTGTTGTCTTACTGACTATAATTTCCTTCCACATTGATCACAATCTGATAGTGGGTTGTTAAAATTTTTCATTATTTTTTAGTTAGCTATTGATATAAGACTATGAAGTTTTACTTTATTTAGCTACAGTATTATCAGGTACAAAATTTAAAGTTGATATACTCTTTTTTTTTTAAAGAATCTTTTAGCATGAAATAATGCCTTCATATATCCCTTAACTTTTCTGGTTTGGACTCAATTTTGTCTATTACCATTAGTGCCACTTCCGCTCTTCATGATTTGGCAGTAGCAAGGTAAAATTCTGACCACCCTTTCATTCAGATCTTTCTCAATTAGTTGTCTTTCCTATACTTAATAAGCATTTTTAAATACTATGTGGCAGGCACTAGTGATATAAAGGTAAAGAATGAAATAAAGCAACAAATGGTTGGGTTACACTTTCTAATCCATTCTGTGGTCATTATGTCTCATTAGAGAGTTTACTCCATTTATATTCTTAATGTTAAGAGTTGTCAGATTTGTCTTTGGGGTGTGGTACAGTGGAAAAGATCTTGGTTCTAGGTCAGGGGACCTAGGTTCAAATACTGCCTCTCTGACCTTGGGCAAGTGACTTAACCCTCATGGACCTCATTTTCCTCATCTGTAAAATGAAGGTGGACTAGAAGACTTCTTTGGTCTTATCCAACTAAATCCTTTCATCCTCTGTAGCTCTAGGTGTTTGGCATCAATAACAATTTATTTTTTCTAAAGTAATAAGTCTATTTGTGTACTTTTTTCTAAAGTAGTAAGTCTACTTCTATGGATTCTTCAGGTTTTCTATGATATTTTCCATATTGGTTATTTTAATTATTTTCTCTTATTCTTAGCATTTTCATTCTTGGGATCTGTTCTTAGGATCTTTTACTGTCTTCAAACTCTTCTCTTCTTTGATCTTGTGACTTCCCTAGCAGGGCTGATCCTGGCTTAATTTCTTTGACTGTGTCATTTATTCATTTGAGGATGTCTCTTGGGATATCCTGTGTAGTTGGCTTTCCTATCAGTGTTGTTTCAGGCCTTTTAGCTGGTTCAGTCACTCTGTGTTTTGTTCTGCTTTTAATTATACTGGCACTCTGCTTTACTGTTAATTTTTTTTTTGGTTGGCTTTTATTTTCTTGAATGGTTTTAAAGCTGTTTTTCTCCCTATGGTGGTTTGGTTTTTTTTTTTTGCTGGTTTTTGTTTGGAAGGGGATATGAGGAACCTGGCCCTATTCAACTCTTTCACTCTCTCATCTTGACCAGTCTGAACTTGATTAACCATTGTTGAGGGATACTATTTATGAGAGCTGTTTCTTATGTGTTTGCATTTGTATAATATCAGGTAAAATAGCACCATAATAAGTTGGATCTGGGGCTTGGCTGTACATGGCCTCTTCTAAGACAACCTTTCACCTGTATCACTGAACTCTAATCTCACCTCCCCCAATGCAGCCCAACCCTGGACAGACTTTTTGCTGTGCTTTAATTCAGTAAGACTCAATAGACAGTAAGTTCCTATCACATACTGGTAATATTCACAAGAGGATGAGTTAAGACAGGTAGGAGAAACCTCTTAAACTCTTCACTGCCACCAGCAGAACTAACCAGTTGCACAGAGTGGTCTCTGGTAGGCTTAAGGTAAAACAAAGAAGAAAGAGGAAAGTAAATCTCAGTGAGAGGGAACTAAATTCCACCTAGTATGTACTCCAGAACTAGGAGAAGGGCTGTCACACAAACTTGGATTTCATAAGAACCTAGCAAATAAAATGATGCTTGATGTACTAAATAAAGAGGCTCAAGCCATTATTTACAAGTTATAAAGAGTTCACAATAAAATACTTTTTTATTTGGCCACTCTTTTAGAGTCGAGACACAGCAGTATGGGGTAGTAGGAGAAGTATTGGGCTTGGAGTTGTGAAAGGAGCAGGTTGGAGCAGGTTCCAGTCCCAACTCTGATAGTAAATGTATGACTATAAGCCAATTTTCTCATCTGCAAAATGGTGATAATAATACTTAGAATATTTACTTTTGAGGGTGATTGTAAGGATCAAATGAAATGTGTTTAAAGTGTCAACTACTGTTAATAGATATTGATCCAACATTGTTTTATTCTTGCCAAGAAGATAACTGTCAAAAATTACATTTGTAGTTTTTTTCAGATCCAATGTGATTTTTACTTCTTAGAGAAGGCTGCCCACTAGAACCTGAAACAGCCTTCAGAAATAAGCCATTGAACTTCTGGGCACTTATTATGGGAAGAACACTAACTCTAGAGTCAGAAGACAGATCTTGTGTTTATCACTTAATCTCTGAGCCTCAGTTTCCTCAGTTAAATAAAGGTGTTAGACTAGAAAGCATGTAAGGTCTTTTTCAGCTCTAAATCTGTGTTCCAAGCTCTAAGCTTGTCTTGGCTGGCCTCTCCTGGGTCAAATTCAATTCAGCAAAAGTATTTAAGTACCTACTATGTGAAACTCTCTACTATAGGAACTGGGGTACAAAGATGAAAATGGCACAATATTTGCCCTCAAAGAGCTTGCATTCTCCTTGGGGTACAGGGCAGAATACAATAACAGGTACAGAAATAATACAAGATGTTATGAAAATTGCAAATGACTAAACAGACAGTAAGGAGAGAATGGCAGAATCACTTCAGCGAAGGCGTGTTGAGTGTCTAATGAGGGAAACATTCCACAACGTGAAGAGGATAAAAAGATGAAAATGAAATAGTCCTTCAAGGAGTTTACATCCCTCAAGGGGGAGAGATGTACCTATATAAGTATATGCAGAAAAATACGAGGGAATTGAGTGGGAAAGGGGATGTGTTAATAGCTAGAAAGGTCAGGGAAGGTGCCAAAAGTAGGAGATGGTGGTGTTCTAGCTGAACTTTAAAGGAAACTAGGGATTCTAACAAGTGGAGGTGAAGAGGAAGTGCATTCCAGGCATGGGGGACAACCTGTGTGTAAAGATAGAACGTCATGTGTGCAGGACAGCATGAAAGACAATTTGGTTGGAGTGAAGAGTACATGAAGTAATGTATGATAAGATTAATAAGACATGTTGGAGCCAAGTTATCTTAAATGATAGGCGAATTTATATTTTAGTGTAGAAGCAATAGGGAGAAACTTGAGCTTTTTGAGCAGGGGAGTTAGAGGGTCACTTCTGCTTTAGGGGTATCATTTTGGTAAGGTATGGAAGAGGGATTGGAGAGGAGGAGAAAAGATATGAAGCAGAAAGACCAATTAGGAGCCTTTTTTGGTAGAACAAGAGGTGACAAAGAGAATGGTTGGGAGAGACAGATTGGAAGTAGAAACGTGGAGCGAGGAACAAGATTCTTTTGTTTCATCTTAGGTCAGCTATGTCTTTCAGACAATTGCGTAGCCAATATTATGGTGTACTGTAGAATATTATAAAACTTGCCTATTCCTTTCTAATGCTTTGTGTATATAAATTCTTATGATTTCATGAAGATTGGAAAACAGGCATGTGAGTTGGTGATTGTTATTTTTCAATTGCCTCTTTTTATAAGTAAGGTCCATGATTTTTCCCCAGCAGTGGGTATCCTTCCCTCTTTCTCATGCCTTTGACATCCCTCCATACCCTAAGAAAGGTGTCTTCTCTAGCACATACCACTTCTGGGCCTACTTGGTCTAATCCAGCTGCTCTTCCCAATGTTGACTTCTTTAGGGCCATCTCTACATATGGTATATGCTAAGGGTAATAAAATGTTAACACAATAGCCTGAAAGATGCAGAGAACAGAAACATGCAGAATTCTTCACTATTGTTGATGTCATTGATGTTGAGTTATAGAAATCCTGGTAGATCTTCATTTTTCACATTTGCTGTCCTTCATATTTGCTTTCCTGATCCCCTCAGCCACTAGTACACCTCTCCCTTGCAACTATCTTCTATTCATTATAGATGTTGTGTATGTATTTCTATATGTATATTTTATCTCTTTTAATGAATAGAAACCCCTTTAGAACAGGAAGTGTTTTATTTTTGCGTCTGTATCCCCAGAGCCACAGTGTCCTGCACATAGTAAGGATTTAATTACGTATGGATTGATTCATAAGGCAGCATGATACAATAGAAATTGGCTTTTGAGTCAGAGGATGTGGGTTATATTCCCACCCATGTGACAGTCCCTTAACCTCTCTAGATCACAGTTTTCATAAAAACTATATATATAAATAGAATTGATCACGCTCTTGTAGACCTTAGACACCATCCAGTTCAATCTCCTCACTACACTGTTTTCTGGCATCAGTACCCTCCACAGGGAGACACAAAAAGTACTTGCTTTCAGAAAAAAAGCTGCAGAAGAAAAGCCATCAGAATGTAAATATTGCCTCAAGGAACACTGTCTGATTGGTCTCATTTTCTGAGCTATCTGCAATAGGAGATTCTTTTCTTTCTTTTTTTTTTTTGGTGAGGCAGTTGGGGTTAAGTGACGTGCCCAGGGTCACACAGCTAGTGAGTGTCAAGTGTCTGAGGTTTGATTTGAACTCAGGTCTTCCTGACTCCAAGGCCAGAGCTCTATCCACTGTGCCACCTAGCTACCCCCGGAGATTCTTTTTCTTGTGCTTCATTTTTTATCTTCACAGACTTCTGAAAACTGAAATGTTGTCTGGCTTTATTGATTGGATGAGAGTATTTCCAAGCATAGACTAGTTTCCTTCACAGACTGATAGGAATCTGAAGTAGGTGATGAGCAGGAGACAGATGTGTCATCCTAAAGCTTTGTCCCAAACCCCCCCCCCCCCCCCCCGGCCAGGGGCAGGAGGTATGTGCTGGGCAGAATCACAGCTTCCATTTCTAGACCAACACCCTTTATACATTCTATATTCTGCAGAATTTCAAAGTCCCTATCCTAAGGGTTCAATTCGTTTTCTGTCTAGTCAAACGTAGTAAGTACTTAGCAGCTCTATCATTATTTACATTTCTGCCTTTGGTTCTGGCATCTAGATTTCAAGAAGGATAATTTGGCCAATGACAATATTCTTCCTATTTTTCAGCAGCTTTTTAAAAACTTTATTTTATTCTGTTATTGTAATAAAAATATACACAAATTTTTTTAAGAATGATTTTTACCTTGTCATTTGATAAGGAATGTTGATAAGACTGCACTCTTATGTAAATGTGGTGACTGCTAAAGAAATGGAAAAATTCAACAGTGGAAACCAGAAGATGTAATACCTTATATTCACAAGAATATTATTTCATTTGATCCCATCAGATATGTCTTGTTCTCCCCCATTTTACAGGTGGGGGAAACAAATTCAGAACAATTAAACTGGCAAAGGTCCCACAGCTCATAAGTGACAGTCCTGAGTGGGGGCTCAAAGCAGAATTGGTTGTCTAACTGATGTTAAGTCCAGTGTTCTTTCCATAACACTGCACTTTCTTAAACAAAATGAAGCCACTGGAGAGAGTGAAAGGAACAAAGGCTGAGTGGTGGAATCCATAGTAGAACATCAGGTTTTACAGAACAAAGTTCTACCACTAAGCTACGTGTCTTCCTTGAACTTTTGGATACATGATATGACACAGAGTATGTGCTAAATAAATGTCTGAGGAAGGGATAAGTGAATTAATTCTCTTCAAGTAACTTGCCCCTTTCTGGACCTCAGCTCACTCATCTGTAATATGAGGGAGATACACTGCTAAAGGCCCTTTCAGCTCTAAATTTTAAACTAAAATTCAAAGATTCTCAACTATTACTGCTCCTTAAAAAGCTTTGGTAAACTTTTAAAGGACACTCTCACTTTATACTATCAAATGTTAATATTATTTGTTCTTTATCTTCTTGAAGACAGCAGCTACCCTAAGTCCTTGGATATGCTTTACAATTTACTTGTCTAGAGATCTTTCAGAGGCTGTCCAACTTCATGATGTCATTAAGGAGGAAGTTTAGGCCAGGAGATACCTACTGCTATCACATTACTAGGGAGATACTTATCCATTATGATCTTCTAGTATTTTCACATCCACACACTGAGTCTCAGAGTTGGAAGAGACCTCAGAAGCCACCTCAACTAATCTGTATCTGAACAGGAATTCACTCAATAACATACCTGACAAATGGTATCCAGCTTTGGAGACCTCTAGTGAGTGGAAGACAGGCCCAAGTACCTATTATGTGTCAGACACTGCTGATACAAAACAAAAATGAAAAGTCCCTGCCCTCCTTCTCACTGGGGCAAGTAAGCACAAGTCTGATCCCTTTTCTCCAAGGCAGCTGAAAACAACTACCTCATCCCTCCACACTCCATGCCTCCCCCCCACTATCCCCCACCCAGGTCTTGTTCTTTTCTCTAAGCAAAACATCACCTTACTTAGCACCATGATCGCCAAGACTTCTTACTCTCCTGGTTGCCATCTTTTGGATATGCTCCAGTTTCTCTGTCTTTTCAAAAAACGTGGTATCTGGCACTGAAAATGGCACTCCAGATTTGGCCTAATCAAGAAAGAATATATGGAAACTATATTCTGGACTTTGGGTTTTTCTTAATGCAGTGTAGAACAACATTAGCCTTTTTCAGCTCCTGTGTTAAGACTTCTGAGTCAGTTAGCTTATAGTTCAATAAACCCCCCACACCTCCCCATAGGAATTGTTGTCTAGGCTAAGTCTTCCCTCACTCATCTCATATTTGTGAGTTTTGAACTCCTGCTCTTTAGATTCTGTAGTAAACAAGCACAGTGAATCATACTTAGATAATGTTACCCTATCATTCTCCTAGGAGGTTCTCAAAAAATGTCTACTGTGCAAACAGTGTGATGGCCTTAGTAATTAAAAACCTTTCTAGCACTAAGCATTTAACGTTACAGATGGTAGTATTCTAGAAAAATATTTGCCCTTGCCAGGATAAATCAATTTTCCCTGACGTTCAAGTATCATTTTATCTACAACTGAACTCATCACATTTCAAATGCAGTTGCTAGAAGTCTGGTTATTCAAGAATGTCGACTGGCAGATTTTGTGATGATATTGATCTGATGGGAAAAGAATATCTTGAATAAGGATGTTCAAGTTGCTTACACAATCTTAACATGGATTTTTTCTACCTATGAAATGAAAGCTTTTTAAAAACTTTTAGCAAGATGTATTTGGCTGTGCCTCAAGCCTCTCTATAATCCAATCCATCCTCCACTCAGCTGTCAAAGTGATTTTCCTTAAGCTCAGGTCTGACCATATCACACACCACCACAACCACCCCTCCCATTTCAGTAAACACCAGTGGCTCCCTATCACCTCCAGAATCAAATACAAAATGCTCTGTTAGGTGTTCAAAGCCCTTCATACCTTTCTAGTCTTCTTACAGTACCTCACTCCCCAGTCATACACTGTGATCCAGTGATAAGATACTTCATCTCCCTAAGTCATGCATTTTCATACCAGGATGATTCTCCTTCCTCATCTCTCTCTTTACTTTCCTGGCTTCCATCAAACTTCGACTTAACTTCTATCTTCTACAAGAAGCCTCTCCCAACTCCCCCTTAATGTCTGTGCCCTCTTTTGATTATCTCAAATTTAGCTCACGCGCACACATACATACACATACATACACACACACACGATATGAAAAATCGTGTTTGTATATAGTTGTTCCAAGGATTTCCCCAATCAAACTATGAGCTTCTTAGGGACAGGGACTGTTTTTTGCCCCTTTTTGTATCCTTAATGCTTAGCACAGTACCTGCCACATAATAGGAGCTTAATAAATGTTTTTTGACTGACTATTCATCTTAGCAGCATTTGGATATAGATGCACAATATTTCATGTGACAATATTTGCAAATCTTAGGTTTTTTTCTTAGACCACCTTAGAGTGTGAAAGTGCTTTAATATTTTAAAAGTTGGTCTCACTCTCAAAGGTAAAGATTGACCAATGTAGTCTTCTGGCCCAAAAGAGGTACTTATAAATGACTTTCCAGAAACAAAGATGGATGGTAATTGTAACAAAATGTCAGCTATGTAAGAATCCATATTCTTACACAGAATATGTAAACATACAATTCTCTATAGCCTGTAAAAATCAGCCAGTATAGTTAAAGTGTTGCTTTAAAAATAACCCCAAAAAAATGTTTTTCAGCATGGCATTTGCCCCTCAGGGAGGTGAGCTATACACTGGTTGTCAGCTCCCCAAAACCATTCCTACTTTGCATAGCTTCTTCCTTCCCTTCACTTTGGAATTCAGAGTTTCTCTAAAAGCTAGCCTCCCATTCCCCTCCCCCTCCTTTAGCAGCAATAGCTCTAGCAGTGGGAAGGAGCTGGAAAAGACAGGCAGAAAGAAGCTGCTGACATATCACATGTTGTTTGTGAAGTCAAGGGCTGTCTTATGATAATGATAATGAAAATTTGTTAAGTACTTTAAGATTCACAAAAGGATTTCCTTATGACAATACTGTGAAGCAGATTGTCCAAGTATTATCTCCAGTTTACTGATGAGGAAATTGAGGCAGAGATGAAATGACATCTATAGTCATGCAGTAAGTTTCAGAACTAAGAGTCAAACTCGGTATCTCTTAACTATAGATCAGTACTATATGCTATGCCATACTGTGCTATGTAACTTCTGTGCCAGGCACATAATAGTCACTTAATGCTTACTGAATTAAATTCTTTTTATGACAATTATACTGATCAATACTATATCTAGTTTTACATAAAAACAAAGCTATTACCTAGTTCAGATGCCATTGAGTAAAGGTTGGATTGCAACACAGTACCTTGAATATATTATTTGATATTCCAAAATAATTCAGATTCTAAGTCTTTGGAATTTTTCAAGAGGGAGAGACAGTATTGGAACTGTTGGGGGGTGGGGGTGGAAAGACTTATTTGTGTTTTACTTAGAAACTCAGACATTGTGGAATGTGATTCCGACTCTGACAGCGAGTCTCAGCTCTTTTCCTCCCTATAAAAGTCTATAGGCCCAGAAGCTTGTTCAAATAATTGGCTACCAACAGACCCAAGAGGCAGATGGGGTAAATTCCGTGCCTCTGTTTCTGTTGGGTGAGTTTGGATTTTCCAAGAAACCAGAATAAATCATGTATTTTTCTTCCCTCCTCTAGATTCTTCTGCTTCCTTTATACGACTTGCCAGTCCTGCCTCTTATGAGGCATTCTGCTTTAAACACTGCTCAGTAGTCAGTGCCTATGAATTTCTCCCAAAAGCGCAGAGTATCAGTGCAGGAACATTTAGAGGGATGCCCTAGAATTGAATTAATGGCTGGATATATGGCTTTTTCCAATCTACTATTAACATGCTTGGCATCTGGTTTCATTCAACTTGGAATATCCCCTTTGGATATGTGTTAACATTTGAGTAACTGGGTCATAGGGATTATTGGCTAAAGGCTATCCACAGGAGATAATAAATAAGGCAGCTTTGTGTGTATCCTGCTCTAGAATTTAACAAATTACCCAGTGTGTGCTCTAGCCTACTTTTATCCCTCTTGAATTTAACATTTGATCATTTCTTTTTTGTTGTCACAATAACAAGGTCACAAAGACTTCAGGCTTGAGACCGATGGAACGGAAAGATATCAAAGCTGTGAAAGAATTAATTAACAACTATCTGAAGCAGTTTCATCTTGCCCCAGTGATGAATGAAGAGGAAGTGGCCCATTGGTTTCTGCCTCAGGATCATATTATCGACACATTTGTAGTAGAGGTAAAGATAAGGTGATTAGCAGAAGTTTGAACATCCTCAAACCTCAGAGCTAGGGACCTTCAAGGGCACGGTATAAGCTAACCCCAACCTAAAGCAAGAGCACCCTCCACAACAGTTTAAGTGAATACTTCTTGGTATAGGGAGACCCATTGCCTCTGTGCCAATTCTATTACCGGACAGCTCCAATTGGGATCTTGAGGTAAAATCTGCCTCCCTGGAACCTGGTCAACATATTGGTCAGTACCTCTTCCTTATAACTGTCCTTCAGATAGCTGAAGATAAATATCATGTTCCCCACGAGTATGAAGACTTCTTCAGGCTGAACTTCCCTGTTCTTTTAAATCAATCCCTGTATCACTTTAAATCTCTGATCCTCAGCTAGAAGGAAGCTTAGAGGTTATCCCATCCAACCCCTTAGTTTACAAATGAAGAAACTGAAGCCAGAGTTAAGTGACTTACCTAAGGTCTATGTCACCTCTAGATCCTGGTTAACTTCCTCTCAACACAGTCAACATCCTTGTTAAGATATACACAGTCTGACCTGAGCTGCAGGTCAGAAACAAAACCATTACTGTCGTAATTCTGTTACCAAAGCCTCAGATCCCATCTGCATTTTCGGCTGCCACACCACATAGATTCCTGGGGCTCGAAGTCTCAGAACCCCAGGGTCAGAACAGGACCTCAGAGGAGGTCTAGTCCAATGCAAATCTAAAAAAGAGCCCTCCATACCAGCTTCTCAGGAGCTCACTGCATTTTGGAATTGCTCTAATTGTTAGGAAGTTTATCAAACCTAAAGGTGCCCTGTTGTTCTTATAACCACGACTTCTCTAATTCTGCCCTCCCACACGACAACCCTGAAGTCCTGGAGGACAGCTTTCATGTCAACATTCATCTCCAGGCTAAACATCCCCTTTTCCTGATTTTATAGAGCATCATCTCAAGGTCCTTTACCATCTTGGTCACATTCCAACGGACATCAATGCCCTTCCTAAAATAGAGTACAGAGAACTGAACAAGACCATTATCTCCACACTACTGGACACCATGCCTGTTAAATACAGCTGGGGAAAAAATACATATATATACATACACACACAGGTTGCCATATAGATCACATTGCCATAGACTGAGCATGCAAGTCACTAAAAATCCTAGATCTTTTTGAGATGAGCTTATCTAGACACACCTCTCCATCTTGTACTTGTCAAGATCAAATGAAGTGTTTATAAAAACATACAGCACAATACCTAGCACATAGTAGATACTCCCATACTTATTACCTGTGTGACCCTGAGCAAATCACTTAACTTCTGTTTGCCTCAGCATGAAATTGATATTACTCATCTATACATTTTCATCACTTTAAAGACTTTGTACGAACAAACAAAATACCTGTATTGTATATCTGTAAGAAACTTTAAATTTGCATGAAAAGACCATCTTTTGTAAATTCTTTAGACTACTAATTGAATAAGCTTTTAGTAAGTGCTTACTATATGCAGGGTATTGGGGATTGAAGATGAAAACTGGTTCCTGGCCTCAGCTAGGTGACACAGTGGATAGAGTGCTGAGTTCAAATGTGGCTTCAGACACTTATTAGCTCTGTGACCTTGGGCAAGTCACTTCATCTCAGTCTGCATCATTTTCTCATCTATAAAATAGGGATAACAGCAGCCACCTTGCAGGATTGTTGAAGGGCCAAATGAAGTATTTATAAAGCATTTAGCACAGTGCCTGGCACCTGGTAGGTGCTATGTTAGCCATTATTATTTAATATTATTAAATACTATTATTATTACTATTGTATGGACTATATCACTCTATTCTGTCCATAAGAACAGCTTGGCTAAAATCCAGGTAAACTATTATCTACAGTAGTTCTTAACCTTTCTCGTGTCATAGACCCTTTTGCCTATCCGGTGAAACCAGTGGACATATTCTCAGAATAACATTTTTAAACAACTGAAGAAAGTGCTACGTTGAAGTCAGAGACTAATGAAAATAGAGGTGTTATTTTTTCCTCCCTTGCTCAAGAACTCCATGAAAATTCATCAGTGGATCCCATTTGGGGACTGCAGGTTAAGAACTCCTCCTGATCTACTAAACAAGTACTCCTGTTTAAAAAAAAAAAAAAAAAAAGGAAATGAAGTTAATGTGACTTGGCCTGTTATACAGTGGTGTTTTGTCTCCTTTGATGTTATAAAATTTAACCAAGAACTGAAGTCAAGCTTCAATTGTAACGTGCAGACTCCACTCTCTTCCCTCTTGTGGAAGGCAGGATGTTTGCCTTTCTGCAGCCCTTCAGCACCTCCTCTGTTCTCCAGCATCTTTCAGAGGTCCATGGCAGTGGCTCAGTGATCACATTCACCAATTATTTCATTTGGATCTGGTGACTTTAATTCATCAAGGGAAGCTAGGTATCTTTCCTGTGAGCTGCTGCTTTCTAGCCATGTCTTCCAAATCTTTTAATTTTTTAAAAATGAAAATGAAGGACTTTAACCTTTATCGCTGCTAAATTTCACCTTGCTAATTCTAGCCCGTTGTTTTATCTTGCTGACTGCCTTTTGGATCCATAGCTACTGTCCTATCCACGATTAAGCAGTTTTCCCCAATTTCACATACTTCAAAATATTTGAAACGTGTTTCTTGGAAGATCCCATGCCTTACACATTTTTTCTCTTCTTCCATGAATCCCACTGCATTTTTAAAAGATGTGGTCACAGATAGTATGGTGTGATGGATAGAAAGCCAGCCTCAGAGACAGGAAGACCTGAATTCAAGTATCACTTTGGCTTGTTCTGTCTTCTTGGCAAGTCTTTTAATAAGTATTGCTTGCCAGTGCAAGGCACTAGGAATAGTAGGATAAGCAATGGTTGTTAACAGCCTTCAATGAGATTACGTTGTACCTATACCCAGTATAGAAGAGTACACGTATAAATATAATACAAGGTAGGGAATGAAGAGGGGAAAGGAGAGATTAGACAAAAATTTTTAGTGATGTTCAGAAACAGTTAGTTCACTAATAACTAGAGTCATTAGGGAAAAGACTTCACTGAGGAAGTGGCATCTGAATTAAGTCTTGAAAGGGGTCCAGTATTGAATCTGAAAGGTCAAGATAAAGACATAAGCGTGGAAGACAGCTTTTGCAAACACTTGAAGGTATGAGAATGGCTTGGGGAACGCAAGGAAGAACTCAAGAGTTTGGCTGAAATGTAGGCTGCATGAAGAAAAATAACTTTCCCTTTCCAATAGTCTTTCTTGGTCTTTTAAGTTAAAAGATCTGATTTCTAGTCCTAGTTCTGCCATTAATTAGTGTGATCTTAGGCAAGTGACTTCACCTCTCTGACCTCCTTTTTCTACCTATAAAACAATGGAAATGAACTAGATGATGATTCTTTCCACCTCTAATATTCTCTAAATCTGAAGTTTCCACCTCAGATCAAAGGACAGGATACTCTGAATTTAATAGCTTTCCTTTCCATACTTCAGGGAAGTGTTTAATAAGCCAAAGAGGTTGAAAGATGGTAAAGAAGAAAAAAGGATGCTCTCTAAAGTGGGTTAATCGGATCCTAATTCTGTTTCCTATATAAAACATTAGCAAAGTTTTTTCCTCATTCTCCAGATTTCTAAATCATCAAAAAAATGTAAATATGTCCAAATATTTCTAGGGTTTTTGAATTCCTTGCTGTTTTATCTTTTTGTGGCATTTCATTGGAAAATCAACAGACAGAAGGAAAATGATGTATCTTTGAATTGGGGTTTGGGGCATTTATTTCCCCACCACTTAGCAAATAACTCTCTAAATGAATTCCTTTTGTGGTAGTAGTTATACCATACCAGAACAACAACAACAAAAAAAAATAATAATCACTTATGCACAGAACTTAAGAATCTGAAGCCAAATTTACTGGAATTGCGCCTTAGAGTTCACGACGATGGCTGGGTACTTGGTCTTAAATGGGCAAAAACAATGTTTTTGAGGATGGGCCTCTCAAGCATTTCTTAGTTTAGGGCAGGTACTCTCAGTTTTGTTTGGGTGGTGGGGGACTTTGTTCTTTCCTTATTTACAGAAGAGACGTCACTTCCTAAGACTGATATTAATTTTCTCCACTTCAATATCTATACCAAAGAGAAAACTCAAAATGTAATTTTATAGCACTCTTTGGATGTGAATGTGAAAGAAATGTTTATCTGCTATTAAGCACAAAACAGGAAGGAGGGATTTTTCAGATATGCACTTTTACTTGTGAGTTCATAGCTTTTGTCATACTTAGGAATTCGAAGTCAAAAGATAAACAAGAAACCTCTGGGAGCATTTTTTTTTAAACAAAAACCTGTTTCCCAATCCTAACACAATGTTCTTCTGACTAAAATAATATAACAATAAAACATATGTTAAGAGTGTACAAGAAATTCATTTGTATAATACTTATACCAACCAAAGAATCTTCTTTTCATAATTGCTAGAAAAATATGGGACAGGTAGGTGGTGCAGTGGATAGGGTTCCAGTACTGGAGACAGGAAGACCCGAGTTCAAATTCACAGCCTCAGAGACTTCCTAGCTGTGTGAGACTGGGCAAGTCACTTCACCCTGTTTGTCTCAGTTTCCTCATCTGTAAAATGAGCTGGAGAAGGAAATGGCAAACCACTCCAGTATCTTTGCCAAGAAAACCCCAAATGGCGTCACAAAGAATCAGACATGACTGAAACCACTGAACAACAGTAAAGTATCTCTGTTAAACAGGAAGAATTATGAATTTTGCTTTCCTTCAGCTTGAAGGCTGAAATAGGCTTATTTAACAAAAAGCAAAAGAAAATCTCTAACAAAACAAATTAGGCAAGGTCAAGGGAGAAGCATGGATCAGTGTTACATTGCCTAGCACACCTGGGGAAATAAAAAGTTCTCTCTTAAATAGCTCTTATTCTTTTTTTTGTACATTTTTTTTTCTTTTTTAGGCAATTGGGGTTAAGTGACTTGCCCAGGCTCACACAGCCAGTAAGTGTCAAGTGTTTGGTCTGAGGCCAGATTTGAACTCAGGTCCTCCTGATTTTAGGGCCGGTGCTCCAAAGAGGTCTCATTCTAAAATATACAATGACGGTTCTATTGGTAGTTAGTGCGCTGCTTTCATCAGTGCTGCTTTGGAGTGCTGGTTATTGCTTCCAGAAATCATTCCCAGGAAGTTTTCACTTCAAAAGTTTTACCTTCCTGAAATCTATATAAATTGCAGGTTTAAACTGGCAATGAATTCAATCCCACATCCTATCAAAAATGCAGTGGACCCTCCTAATCCCAGTTGGGAAGTAGTGTTGTATGAATCCTACCTTTACCAGTGTCTCATCCTAAAGATGTAATGCAAATTAAACCTGGACATTCATGAAAAAAACAGGTTAACAAAATAAGTCCACTTCACAAAGGTAGGGTGGCCTGGGGCAAGCCCGCAGGACTTGGGAGTCAAAAGACCTGGGTTCAAATCCTGTCTCAGGTACTTTAATATCTGTGTGATCATGGACAATCAATAAAATATTTAAGTGCCAGATGCTGGAAATATAAAGAAAAAAAAGCTGTCCCTGCCTGCTTATATAAGCAGTCAAGCAGCATAGTAGAGAGTGCTGGACCTGGAGTCAGGAAAACCTGAATTCAAATACATCCTCAACACTTACTAACTGTGTGGCCCAGGGTAAGTCACTTAACCTCTGATTTAGTTTCCTCATCCATAAAATAGGGATAATAGCACCTACCTCACAGGGCTGTTGAGGGATCAAATAAGTTAACATACATAAAGCATTTTGTAAACCTTAAGGCGCTATGTAAATGATTATTATTGTTAGCTATTCTACTGAGGATGGGAATGTGTAGTCAACACAGCAAAAACAGTTCCTGCCTCAAAAAGCAGGAAAGATTTTGTGAAGAACTGCATCGTGGAACTGAGTCTTGAAGAGATTACGGAATTCTCTGATGCAGAAGGGAGAAAGAATGGCCGTTCCACACGTGGAAAACAGCCAGTGCCAAGTATCAGAGGCAGCAGGTGGACGATCGCTCGTAAGGCATAGCCAGGCCAGTCTGGTGAGATGGTAGAAGGAAGGAGTAATGGAAAATCAGACTGGCAAGGTAGAAAGAGGCTATGATGGGCAAGTCACTTATCTTCTTAAATAAAGTCTGTCTCCTTATTACAAAATGGGGGTTCATATCTGAGGTTTATGTGACAAAAGCACTTGTCCAATTTAAATTGTTAGATTAGTGGGAGGATGGGGGGGTTCATACTTCACAGCTCACATCTGTTTTGTTTTTTAGTGCTCAAGCGGTGCGTTAACTGACTTCCTGAGCTTCTACACGCTACCTTCCACTGTCATGCATCACCCTGTTCACAAAAGCCTAAAAGCTGCTTATTCCTTCTATAACATTCATACTGAGACTCCACTGCTGGACCTAATGAATGATGCACTCATTATAGCTAAATTGGTAAGCAACTTTTTCTTCAATATGTATTTGCCAAAAACTTTCTTACACAGATGGTAAAACTAAAAACATCTCAATATTTTGACAAGAGTTTCCCCAGAACCTTTAGTGGTTATTATCTTTCTAAACATCACAATTATCTCAAAAGAAAAATCTCAACATGATTATCATTTATCTCTGATTTATGAAATAGCACAACAGTGAAAACAGTGGGATATTAACGAGGCTGGAAAACTAAGAGGATTTGTAAAAAGAAGCTCCTTGGGTCAGATATCTGATCAAATAAGGAAAATCTCAATTTACCTGACGATATTCTGTGTTAACATTCTAAGCTTCTCAAGCCAGAAGTTAGGATCTGTTGGGAACTTGCTTCAAACCACAGGCACATGCCCCTAATCCCTGCCACTGGGGTAGGCTCAGGCTGATGGAAAGCTTGAGTTAGAGTTCTGAGCTGCAGCTGAGCAAAAGCCAACTGGGTATCCTCACTAAATCTGGCACCGATGTAATGATCCTCCAGGAGCAGGGGGGCAGGCTGGCCAGCCATCTGAAACAGAGCAGATCCAATATCCTGTACTGATAAGTAAGTCTAACAGTGACTGTTCACTTTCAGCCAGGATAGGATAGGGAGACATAGTCTTCTAAACAAATAACCAAGAAGTCCAAAGCATTGTAACAGAACAAGTAAATGTGGCAAAACAGTTTATGGTGTGTGTTGAAACAGAATTCCATGAGTTTTTCTGAGCTTTGGTAATAAAGTTTTGTCTTTCTTGAACCAAACAAAAACTGAGCTAAAAAGAGCCTAGCCAATCAACGTCACTTATGCTATGTTCTGATTTCAGTTGCTGCAGTGGCAGAAAGTCATTCACATAACAACACTGAAATGGAAAATTAAATATTTCATCCAAGCCCTGAGTCACCAATTTTTTAGTCCATATAGAAGTGGATAATGTCCTAAAACTTAATTTTCAAAACTAGAATTCGACTCCTGTCAGGCCAAGATAGGAGTTGTATAACTTGTTAACATTTGTGTTCAATACACCAATCTACGTGAAATTGTTAGAATTTTGTATTCCTTTTCAGATGGTCAGAACCCAGAGTTCAGTACTTAGAAATCCCGAGAATGGGCAACTACATTGGTCCAAATGTGAGCCACTTTGATTGTCTCTCTAAAATGAGATGTCCTTGAAAGAGAAAAGTATGTACATATAGGTATGCATTGAAAAAATCCAAAGTAAGGTTTTTCTAAAGACCAGATTTGGGGTGGGGAAAGGCAATCTACATTTGAACCAATGCAGTATTTAGACAACATTCTCCTAAAAACACATGCTTTCACAAATAATGTTACCATGTCAATTTTCATCTAAAAAGCAGTCTGCTGGTCTAATTTTCCTGGCTCACTAGTCTTGGATATTCTTGCTGTATCTTCTTAGCAAAGATCATTTAAGGCATTAGGCATGATGACTCAACTACTGACAGTTCTGAATAAAACATTTTTCAAATTCAGACTTGAAAATCCACTTCTTATGGACATCACTGTGTATTTAGAATTGTAAATGCAAATCCAAATTTGAGGGCAGTATCAAATAAGGAACTTATTATAATATTTGTATCTTAACACACAAAGCCCTAATACTTTGAAATTTTAATTTAAAAATGGTTTTTTTTTAATTGGCAGAAAGGATTTGATGTGTTCAATGCACTAGATTTGATGGAAAATAAAACATTCCTAGAAAAACTCAAGTTTGGTATAGGAGATGGTAATTTGCAATATTATTTGTACAACTGGCGGTGTCCAGGAACAGAATCTGAAAAGGTAAGTGGAAACTAGGATAAATTTCAATTGGTTTAAGTTAATAAATTTTCTTTGATTCTTTTTAGAAGATATTTTTAATATTGAGTTTTACATACCTTTAAAAATGAAATGCTTTCCCCATCTGCTATGAATATTGGTTTGCTTGCTTGTGCAACTGGGTGGTCTAGTAGATAGAGTGCAGAGCCTGGAGTCAGGAAGACCCGAATTCAAATTGACATTTACTAACACTGTGACCCTGGGCAAGTCACTTAACTTCTGTCTGCCTCAGGAATAACAAGGGTGTTGAGAGGATCAGCTGAGATAATTGTAAGGTGCTCAGCACAGAGCCAGCATATGGTTAAGTGCTATTATGAATGGTATTACTATTACTCTCTGTTCTGACTACTCCATTTCTCCCCTTCCTTTAGGTTGGTCTTGTTTTACAGTAGGAGGACTTTTTCATTTCTAGAACTCTGCAGTCATCATTTGAGTTGATGTTCTATTTAACAAATCCCGGAACCACTGTTCCAAAGAATAAAAGCACAACTTAAGTGAAATCAAAGTGATCTATAAAATCTGAAAATCTGAAGAAAATCCATACCTGACCAATTTTACTTATTTTTGGCTATTTTCAAACAAAAAATTCATCCAACTTTTACAGTCCATTGCTGGGAGTGAGTAGGGGAAGAAAGGTACAAAGAGCACATTCCTCTTATTTTCAGACCTTTGATTGCCTCTTGACAAAGAGAAGGTATTTTTCCACTGTAGAAAATGAACTGTTTTTATACAAACTGAACTGCAGCAATGGATTAATGTCAGAAGATCTTTGCTAATACAGATAAACTGCTGCATTTCTATTTATTAAGTGGTAATGTTTGTCAGTGTTACAGAATGACAGATTCATTCTGAATATTTTTGCTTATTCATTTCACATGGATATTATTTGGGCAGATTTATGGAGGCCAATACTTTTGTAGCTCAAGTGAGAAGTCTTGGTAATTGTTTTTTTAAGTATGGAGCAGTATAAAAATGTACTGGGTTTTCTGGTACATTTTTTTATCCAGTAAGCAATGCTGCCAAGTCAATAAAGACACAGATTTATACTTTACTCTTCGAAGGACCAGTGGGTTGAACCAGTAGCACTGAACTGTTTGGTACAATCATTACATGTGCTGTCTGAAAGATCATACACTTATTACTCTATGTTACAGCTGCTGTCCAGCTTTAGATTTTTTTTCCTCAAGGCAATGTGAGGGAAGGATGCCAAACTAAAAGAAAATCCCCAGTGGAATTTATTAATGCTATCAGGACATTGATAGTTTGAATGTTTCCATTGCTTATGCAAAATTGCACAAGTTCCTTTATACCAACTTTATCATGACATCTGTCATTCTAATGAAAATATCTTATTTGTAAATAAGTATTCATAATTTTGTTACTGATGGTGTTTTTATCCAGAGTTTGAAGCAAGGTTTCACTGTATAATATATATGTGTATATAATATATATATATATATTGCCAATATTCAGAAGAGAGGGAGCTGCTAAATGAGGCCTTGTAAATTGGCCTTAACTTAAATGCCACAGAAGTACGTTCTTTCACCTTTCTTTACAATAAGTGTAGTTTCTACTCTTCATTTCACAATTATTTACAACTACGTGATGACATTCCTCTTGATAAAAAGTAAGAGAAATTAAAATAACTTTTCCACTTGGTATGGTATGAAAACAAGCTGAGGGGCCTGCAACTCTTATGCTAGTTGAGAACCGATAAGAACATGTGATTTCTAAACCTACCACTAGAGGGCGTTTATTGGACTATTGGGTTTGTGTAGGCACACACCTGCAACACTCCTGCCTGTGGCCAGAACTGGATTAAAATGTAATTAGGAAACATTTAACAAAATAAATAAAAATACAGTAGAGAATAGGTAATGTTAATGAGGTTTTCTAAGTCAGGCCCATAGGGATGCTTATATGCAGTTTAATAGCTGACGGGGTTCCTAAAAGTTTTAGTGCTATTTTAAACTATTAAAGTTCATTATAACCGTGTCCCAAAAGTCTCAGTGCAGTTTAAAACTATTAGATTAATTCTGCACTAAAACTTTTTGGGACAGTCTATATCACTGGAGTTGCATTTCTCTCAAACACTACCCCCAGGGGATCTCTTTTATACAGTTACAATATATCCTTTTCACAACAGAGAGGAAGGTGTTCTCATTCATGGTGGAGAGAAGGCTTCAAAAAGCCAGAGAATCAACCAACAAAAAAAAATGTTTTGACCAACAACCACTTTGACCATAAAATATTTTAATTTAGGGAAAGGACTTTATTGGAGATCCTAAAAATGTAAGCTAAAAAAAAAGTTATTTTTGAGGACTTTAAAAAAAATCTATTTGACATTCTGAAATTTTGGCATTAACTTATTTTAAGGTAAAACTATCCCACTTTTACTGACTCAATTACAGTATTTTGACCCTCTTAACTTTATGCTATTTCAAAATCAAGCACTTGCTCTACCCTTTGCAATAGGACATTCGCGTCCATCCCATCCCTCTGTACAATTTAAATATGTTATCAGTAAACATGCCAAAAGAAACTTTGTGTAAAACTACCCATATGTTCAGTTAAAAAAAAAATTAGATTGGAATTCATGGAACTTTAGACCTACTTAGAGTCAGCATGTAATGCAATTCCTTCAACCAATGCAGAGACTAAGAGGTTAAGTGACCTACCATGGCTACACAGTTAATCAATGAGAGCCAGGCATAAAAAGTTATTACCATGTATTTTATAAAATTTAAGAAACTACCGCACTATCCTGAAAACACATAATTCCAAAATGCTCTGCTCTATTAAAACCAAAAATTATTTCTAGCTGAGAAGCACCTTTGAGATTTATTATTAATAAATCCTCTCAACAAATACAAGAGTAGACCTCCAAGTAGAACATCAAAATTCAAACAACTTATGTGTCCCCTTCTGTATTCACCTGTGTAATTAGTTTTGTGGCCTTTTTTTTCCTCAATACAATTATAGAACATTAGTTTGCCAACCAATATCTGCCTCATTTCTTTTTGTACTTGTCATTTCTTTGGCATAGTATTTCATTACATTAATATCATAATTTATTCAGCCATCATTTATCCAAATGTCATTGGATATTTCAGTTTTTCCACTAGTGAAAATAAACCAACAATAAGAAAATACATATCAGCTCCCTTCTTAAAATCCTGAAAAGCCAGGTGTTCTTAACCTTTGTGTCATGGACCCCTCTGGGAGTGTGACAAAGCTTACGGGACCCCTTCTGGGAATTTTTAAATATATAGAATAAAATATATAAGATTACAAAGGAAATAAATTACATTGAAAGTTAGCAAAAAAAAATTTTTAAAGTGTATAGGCCCAGGGTTATGAACCCCTGCTCCAGAGATAACAGTCGCAGCAACAAAAACAATTATTATCTCCTGAATACCATGGGAAATGTATTTTTCATATATTTAAGATTATGGCGTTGGGAATCTTTCACTTTATTTTTAAACTAAAATTCCTATTTAAAAATATTAATCCTTCTCCCATCTAGAATATACAAAGGTGCCATACTTTGTGTAAAATGACTAGAATTAGACCAAGAAATTAGCTCTGGCAATATAAAGTCTAGCTTTCCCATCCTTCCCTGAATTATGTAACATAAACCCACTGTCTCCCAGAGAATCATCGACGAGTAGAGTATGTGTTCTACAATGAAATGTAAGCCTAAGTCGACAAAAATGAATCCACCTCAAGAAGTGTAATAGAGGGAGAAAACAGGCAACCACTTTAAGACATTCATGTACAAAGCGTGAATTATGACAACCGATTCCCTTTATCAGTTAAATTCTATAAATTGATAGCCCAAATTTCAAAAATAAGTGGATTGTTTCCAGAAGACCATTTGTGGTCCAGTTTTCTTTAGCTGAATACGTTAGATAAGAATGCAGCTATAATCCAGTTTCATCTGCACTATGATTAAGAACAATGTCTGCTGTGGCAGAATGATTTTGATAGGAAGATAAGTATGATGAAATACAGATGTTCTCACAAACCAGCATCTTACTGGCCTCTTAAATGAATTTATATCAGTTTGAACTTTTATTTTAATAAATTTTTGTTTTTATACTCAGGTTTTTTAATAACTGATGCGTTTAAATATTGGTTTAAACCTAGACATGTTTGTGCCCTGAAGTTACATTTTTTTACAAGGAACATTTAACAATATAGCAAGGACACATGTAAAAGTAATTCATTTTTTGAAATTAATTTTAATTATGGAAAAATGCTTTACAAATTATGTTTCACATGTTATTTTAAAGTAGTTTTTTTATTTTTTGGTGGTTTCCTTATCTTATTGGGATTTGGAATCAGTTTCTTTATTTTTAGGGGCTGTAAAGTTACAGCAGAAGTATCTTGCTGACATTCAACAAGTTTTCGCTTATTTTTAGTAAGCTCTTCAAAGGAGGTTTCTAAAACACTTGGATCTTGGATTTCCAAAGTTTCACCTTCTGTATCTTCCAGGGAATCTTTAGTGTTGTCTTGAAGCCATGGCACATGTAAACTAGGTACCCTGGGAATTATAGCTTTTAGTTCATCAACAAAGGCTTCGGTGTTTTTTTTGAAACCCAGAGCTAGAACACACTTTAAACCAATAACAGGTGCAATGCTTTCACTAAGGCGAGGAACCTGGCAAGCTGGTACAGCTCTGCTGACGCTCAACTGAATCAGGTGGGAGGTCATCATAGCGGGTTTGACAGATTTGCACACTAGGACTAAATGAAGTTCATTTTTCTCAAGAGCTCTGGTAACTTCATTAATCCCAATAGCAAGTTGTTTCCTGATATGTACAGGAGTCCATCCTGGTACTTTCTGGCTAATTTCTGTTTCTTTTTTCTTTGGAACTTCTTCATTATCAACAGCACCTTTTTCTTTGGTTTGTCTTTTTGAAAAAGGCCGTTTTTTCTTCTTTGGATTCTCAATCTTTTTTAGTCCAACATGTTTAAATCTTTCTTCCAGTGTCTGTAATATGAAGTGCATATCTTCTCTTTCCAGAGCACTCCAGTTGATAGCATATGGGTTATTTAGCGATGTCTTTATAGTAAATGATTTTGCTTTTCGTATAGATCCCTTCCCTGATGCTGCAGCCATCTTGAATGTTCTTTGACACCAAAACTATTAAAGAAAATTAACATTAATTGGGAGCCCTTATTTAAAATAAATGTTTTCAGCAAATAAATCTTGTTTGTTGTCTTATTCAGGAATTACCAAATTTTTAAAAGTCCTATTTTTATAGCCATTCCACTAATCTGTTTAAGACACCTCTAAAGCAATATGGTATTACTTTCATTGAAACTTATATCACTCTTTCAAGGATAATAAAAACTGCAATCAATATCATCAGTCACAGAAAATGTGATTTGAAATCTAAATTATAAACTGCAGCATGCTACACAAATTTATGAGCAAAATGAAAAATGTTTGCTTCTCTGCATAAATATCTAACACTACTCCAAGTACTTATAATAAAAGCAGTAGACATTTAACTACTTTTTTTTTTTTTAAAGGCAATTGGGGTTAAGTGACTGGCCCAGGGTCACACAGCTAGTAAGTGTCAAGTGTTTGGTCTGAGGCCACATTTGAAACTCAGGTCCTCGTGACTTCAGGTCCGGTACTGTATCCACTGAGCCACCTAGCTGCCCCAATTTAACTGCTCTTAATCTCTTTCTTTCCACTAATTTCCTGAGAGAAGGGGATTGTTTTTGCCTCCCTGTATTGCCAAAGCCTAGCACCTGACACATAAAAGATGTTTAATAAATACTTGCTGACTACCAGAAAGATATTAGACTGTATCAAAAACTACTCTAGACTGGGGAAGACACCTGTAACCTGTGTGCCTTCATTTCTTTCACAAGTTCCACATTCTGGTCAGCTCTACTATTTATATGTGTGTGTATGTGTTCTTCCAAGTAAAGTTTATCACAGGGTCCCTGATTTCAAACAAGATATTAAGAGGTAGCCTGCATCATGGAAAGAGCATGGGACTGAAGTCAAGAAACCTGGGTTCTATTTCCTTTTGGGCTAAACAAACACACACACACTGAGCTTTCTTTCTCTCACCTTAGTTTTTTAATTTGGGAAAAGAACTATAAAACGGTACACAGCACCTTCTCTCAGTCCGCTGGTCAGATTAAGGCAAACGCCTGCTATGTCAAACTAGGGAATAGCCCCTGGGAGGGCCGGGATTAAATTTGATACAACAAAAATTAAGGAAACCTTAGTTGACCTTAACTCGACTCCAGGTGAAAGTAATCTCTTCCTCCAATATATAGTAACCATTTGCCTGGATTATCTCCTGACACTTCTCCCCCAGGAATAACTGGTCTCTCTCTCTAGTGTAGGGTAGCTTAAACTTTTTCCACTCGCGACCCCTTCAACACTTCTTAAACTGTGGGTCGCGACCCCTTGTGCACTGCCCACCACAAACCTACGTTCTACCAGAAGCCTAATACCGAGCCCCCTTAATCCACATAGCTTCCCTCTTGCTTACCGTCAATACAAATACGCAAAATACACCCACACACACTCTAGAGGAGACGTGGAAAAAACCATACAAAATATATGCGTACATGTATATAGATAAATAACAGATGGAAGCCACATACATATCTTGTTTCTATATAAAGCAACAGTGAAGCTATAATAGTTCGTACATTAGGTTCACACCCCACCCCCCATGTTGTGTCCTCCATTAGAATGCTAGTTCTCGGAGGGCAGCGACTGTTTGTGCATTTCCTCCCATGCCTCCACCTTAGTACGGTGCCCGGTACACAACAGGCGCTTAATAATGCTCGCTGATTCGTCCCTCTCCCCTCACCCCTCCCGCACGCAGAAAGCGCTTTGTAAGTGCTTGCTAGACGAATAAATGAAGGCCTAGCGGGAAGAAGCCCGTTCGGAGCCGCAAGCCCAGCCGGCGTGAGAAGCAGTGGGCCAGGCAGGCCCCAAAGCCGGGGGGCGGGGACTCGAGGACCACTCCGCTCTACGCTGGGCCGCTGCCCTCAGTCACGAGGCCGCCCCGGGCCGGGTAAGGACGAACTCCAGGCCTGAGTCACGCGGCCCTCAAAGACAACAAGAGCCACTACCTAGCCTGGTCCCCTTCCCCTCACGGGGCACAGCGCGCACCTCGCACCAGTCCAGGGTTCTTCCAGCTCCGGAGGTCTTCCCACAACCCCAGCTTCAGCTTCCACGTCTCCTCAGAGTGAGCATGCGCACGGCCCGCCTCTTCCTGAAAGAGAAAGGGGAGGAACTCGCAAAGCTCCAGACCGAAGCTCTCGCGCGAGAACGAAGACCCGCCCCTCCCGGCCTCCAGCCAATAAGAAAGCCAAGCTTGCGCCGGATGTGCTTCTTCTTCTTCAGGGTTTTACGGCTAAGGAGCGTAAGACAGGACCATTCCTGTCCATTTCCTTCCGGGTGCTGGGTTCCTGAAGAGGAGGTTGCCATGGTAACCAACCTGCGCCAATCTCTAGGGAGACAGACGTCCATCCTCTGACGTATTCTGTGACTCAACTTGGTTGTGCCCCCGCATACTCCTCGGGGCTCCGAATGTGAAGGGTCCAGGGGTTAATTGGCGATGCCAGCTCTCCCCCTTAAAGTCAGGGGCCGTCTTTGACCCCGTAGATTGGTTTACATTTCTTTGGGGAACTGTTGGTTCCCATCCTTTGACCCCTATAGAGGTTAGTTGTGTATCGGATATTCAGTTCAGTAAACATTTGTAGGACGCCGTACTATGTGCCGGGCACTGGACTAAGCGCTGGGGATACAGAAAGAGGCAGAGAGCCCCTGCCCTCAAGAGGCTTACTATCTAATGGGGGAGAGAGACTACGTGCAAACAAATATATACAAGGATAAATAGGAACTGCTTAAAAGGCAGAAAGCACTACAATTAAGAGGCGTTAGGGAAGACTCCCTGTAGAAAGTGGAGTTTTAGAATTTTAGTTGGGACTTAAAAGAAGCTTTAGAATGCTATTATTGCCTTCCGCTTGAGATTACCCATTTATAATGTATATACCTTCTTTATTTTCTTTTAATGATGAGGTAATTGGGGTTAAGTGACTTTCCCAGGGTCACACAGTTAGTATGTGTTAAGTGTCTCGTGTGAGAGCAGATTTGAACTCAGGTCCTCCTGACTCCAGGGCCGGTGCTCTATCCACTGTGACACCTAGCGGCCCCCCTGCATATGTCTTTTTTATGTATAGTTGTTATGTGTCTTCCTCATTGGAATGAGCTCCTTGAGACCAGAGACTTTTAGCTTTTCTTTGTCCCCCAAGCCCTTGGCACACAGTACCTGGCACAGAGTAGGTGTTTATTAAATGCTTATTAGTGTGATATATCAGAGATATTTGATACAAATATTTTTGCCCAGTTAATTGTTACTTTTCAAGTTGAAATGCTAGAATGTATCTAGTATTTTGCCAGTTGCCATTAAATTGTTTCCCCTCAGTAACAGCAAGAGGGCATTGGTGTCTTGAAAATGTCATGAGTTGCCCCACCCATGTGTGTTCTATGCCCATACCTTTTCATGCATATTCTCTGGCCACCTTTGTTCCCTATGTGTGTAGACCTCTAAATATGTCTTCTGGGGCAGCTAGGTAGCATAGTGGATAGAGCACAGGCCCTGAAGTTAGGAGGACCTGAGTTCAAATGCGGACTCAGACTAAACACTTGACACAGGTACTAGCTGTGTGACCCTGGGCAGGTCACTTAACCCCAATTGCCTAAAAAAAAAAAATTTAAAATATGTCTTCTGGTCACTTAAGTTCCCTGCCCCTGTCCTTTCCCAACTAGTAATATAGTAACTTGTGGATGGTATACCCTTTTGGGCAAAGAGGAAATCTTTCTTCTCCCTTGTTTTGCTATGCCATTTGATTAAATAAATTGTATTTCTCTTGGAACTAATGCATTTTCAGTCCTGTCTTCACAGGGTTGTTGTGAAGCTCAAATGAGATAATATATGTAAAATCTCTATAAAAACACTGCATTAATATACTTTACAAATATTATTTAGTAGGAGGAGGAGAAAGGCAAGGAAGAGGAAGAGAATAGCTAATAAAGGTAGAGCTATTGCTTTGTGTAAATGCTGATTTACAAAGTACCTGAAACTAGGAGTAGTTTTCTGGGGCCCACATGCAAGGGGATTCTGACTACTACTCCTGAATCATTCCTTTCACTGTGATAATTCTTCAAGGAAGGGCAGTGATCAGTGAAGTGCTAAAGTCATTTCAGGACATTTTTCTTGATATACATGCAAGATGCTCCCAATATGATAGTTAGGTGGTACAGTGGATAGAATTGGGAGGATCTGAGTTTGAATCCTGCATCAGAAAATTACCAGCTGTGTGACCCTGGACAAGTCACTTAACCACTCTCAGTCTAAGTTTCTTCATCTGAAAAATGAGGATAATAATAGGACCTCCCAGAGCTGTCATTGTGAAATGAGATAACATAGATATACTTGGTAAACCTTAATGTGCTGTATAAATGCTAGCTATTGTTATTATATACAGCACATAAATACATGGCCTATCCATAAACAGAGCAGGTTCCCTAGCTAGAAGGATTTATGACAGAAGGCATAGACCAGCCAACTCTTCTATACAGTAGAAGTGCTAATAGTGTTTAACTTTTTTTTTTTTTTAGTGAGGCAATCGGGGTTAAGTGACTTGCCCAGGGTCACACAGCCAGTACGTGTCAAGTGTTTGGTCTGAGGCTGGATTTGAACTTAGGTCCTCCTGACTTCAGGGCTGGTGCTCTATCCACTGCGCCACCTAGCTGCCCCTTTAACTTTCATAATATAACAAGTGGATATTCAATAAACACAACAGCTAACTTTCCATCATGGGGCTATATCATCAGATCATCAATCCATCAGTCAATAAGCTGGGTCTTGAAGTTAGGGAAGCCAGGAGGCAAACACGAGGAGGGAGAGCGTTCTAGACCAGGGTGACAGCCAGTGAGAAGACAAGGAGTCAGGAGATGGGAGGTTCGTGTTTGAAGAACTGCCAGAAGGCCCAGGTCACTGGACAATAGATTTCTTGGAAGGGAGTAAAGCATAAGAAGAGTGGGAAAGAAGAAAGGGGTTAGGATTTGAAGGGCTTTACAAACTGTCTGGCTCTCCTCTTCCTCCTGGACATTTGGCCAAGTTACTATTCATGGATACTCTATAAGAGAGGATATAAGGGAGCAAGGGAAAGAGAAGGAGATCTAGTTTAAATTTATTTATGGACTTCTAGAATGTGAGCCCTTACAAGATCCCTAAAGAGTCTATGTAGTTCAACACTTCCATTTTATTGATGAGGAAATGGAGGCCAAGGGAAGGGAAATGACTTTTCCAAGGTCATAAAACAAACTAGTAGCATAGACTCCACTAAAACTACATTTTCCCGACTCTCCCAATCCTGAGTTCTTTAAATTACAGGATTCTGCTTCTCCAGTTTGGTAAATGATTCAGTCGGGAAGGAGAGTGATTCAGACTTGAGGGATTGGGGAGAGGGTGGCAGATCTCTGTGGATTTCATTTATTTTCACTGAGTTGGTTAATTGGCCAGGCAGGAATTCTCCTGGGGGTGGGGGTGGGGGTGGGGAGGGGAAGCAGTTTCCTTTCCTTGTGCTCTAGGAAAGAGAAGATGTTTACAAGCATCATTTTCTCACATTTTCCTGAGGCCTTTTACCAGCCGATGGAAGCAGAGCGGCAGGGCTGAAGCTCTGCGTGCGAGAGCTCCAGCCTGCCTCCCAGCCACGCTCGGCTCCTCTGGAGATGTTTCAGCACAACCTGAGCAGGATCACGTGCTTCTCAGAGCTGTGGTGGTGGAGAAGGAACAGTGCCCTCTATCTTAGACTTTTTGTTTACGTAACCGTACAATGTTTGGGTGGCCTTTGGCCTTCTGGTCTAACTTCATCTGTGTCAAAATGACTCGTGCTCAAGCCATGATCACTTCCATTTCTATAGCACTTCATGGTTATCTCAATTCTCACAACTGCCCTGTAAGGGCGCTCCATCCGCTAGCCACCTATCATTCTTTATCTCCATTCCAACCTTCTACTTAGAGACTTCAATATACAGATCTATGTCCTCTTAAATACCATAGTCTCCCAGTTCATTAGCCTTCTGAACTCTCCAGACCTTGCTCTTCATTCCGCCTCAGACACAGGCACGGTCACCTGATTGACTTGATATCATAGCCCCCACACCTATTCCAAATCTTCTCTTCTCTTCTCTCCTCAAGTCACCTGTACCACCACCAACTGCTTCCCACCCACTCCAGGAGAGTAACTTACCTCTTATTTTAGAAAAAATAGAGCTCTCCTACCTCCATATTATCTGCTCAATTTTGTACCTCAAACCCCTCAGTATTACCCCTCTGTTCTCTTCTCCTTTTATCCAGTCCATGATGAAGAGGCGGACACTCTCCTTGCTGAGGCCAACCCTCTCTTCTCGTGCCCTCCATCCAAACCACTTCTGTCTCTTTTGGGATTGTGATACACGGATTGATCATCTTCCTCCCAATCTTTCATCACTTCTTATTTACTGACTGACTCATTGCTGCCATCAAATATGCTTAGGTGGCCCTTAGCCTTAAAAACCCTTCCCTTGACCCTGCCCCCCTCAAGATATAATCCTATGTTTCTTCTCCCTTTTGGCTAACTCCTGGAAAAAGCTGTTCATGAAGGAACCAAGGAAAAAGAATTGTAAGGGAAGGAGATTCAGCAGTATTACACCTTAAACTATATTACAAGAGATAGCATTGTTAAAGTGTAAAATGGACAATTTTGATTATTTTAAATAAAAAATTTCCTGTGTAAGTAAAACCAATGTAGCCACGAATAGAAGGAATACAGAAAATTGGGGGGGAAACTTTCATAGACAATCTCTCAGATAGGAATTAACTGTGTAGGAAATCGTGTAGGAAATGATGAGCTGATTGCTTTAGAAAAATATGGAAAGATTTGGACGTAAGAAGGAAGATGCTATCCACCTCCAGAGAATGAGATGACAAGTGGAAATATGCATAATACAGTCTTACATATATGTATAGGAGTGTATATGTGTATGTTTATAGATACATACATGTATATGAGTTTAACTGTAGCTTCCTTTAGGGAAGGGGGAGTAAATAAAGTAAAAAGTATGTAGCAAAAAATAAAAGAAAACCTAGAAGGAAGCAAAGAAAAGCTAAACAGCTTTGAAAACAATGTGTAGTATTTATTATATAGGTTTTCTTGAAATGGAATTTTATTGTTTGATATTGAATCCTCTCTTATGTTCTATTGTGTACATGGAATGGAAATTTTTTTTCTTTTCTCATTTTGTATTTAAGTTTAAAATGAATAAAAAATTTACAAAAGAAAAGAAAAAGCTGTCCACATTCACTTTCTCACCTCCCACCTCCTCAGCAAGTTAGAATCTGACCTCTGACCTTACTGCTTGATTAAAATGTCTTCTTTCAAGCTCACCAACAATCTCTTAATTGCTAAATCCAATGGCTTTCTGCATCCCTCCTCCTGTGCCTCCATGTCCCACTTGATTCTGAGGTCAGAACCTGAGAGGTGTTTGGAGAAATGACAGTGCCCTCAAAAGAAACAGGAAAGTTAGGCAATGAGATGGTTTTAGGGGTAAAAATATAAATTTGGACATGCAGTATTAGACATGTTGAATTCAAGATGCCCATGGGGTATCCAGGTGGGAATATATAACAGAGTGGGTAATATGGGAGTGGAGGACAGAAGAGAGATGAGAGCTGGATATGTAGATATGGAAGTAATCTGCATAGGGATGATTACTGCTCAAGCAAGTTGATGAAATTACTAAGGGAGAGTGTATAGAGAGAGGATGGCTCAGGGCAGAGCCTCAGAACAGTCAGACTTGGTAGGTTGGATAAAACTAATAATTAGCAAATTAAATAGCAGTGGTTAAACAGGTAGGAGGAGAAACAATAGAGCAATGTCAGATGAAAAGAGTCTAGAGAAGAGGTAGCCAGTAGAGTTAAAAAAAAAAACTACATCAAAGACAAGTAGAAAGAGGATTGAGAAAAGAGCATCATAATAGGTGGTGGATAGCATTGCTAAACTTGTTGAAAGAAATTTCACTGAAGTGACTGGATCAAAACTAGATTGTTAGAGACAATCTAAGTGGGATTAGACAATCTAAAGTGGGAGGTGAGACAAAAGAAGCAATCAATACAGTCGATCTTTTCAAGGAGTTTGACTACGAAAGGGAGAAGGGATAAAGGTTGGTAGGTGATGGTGGTTAGATTTCCAGGTTTGTCCAGAATCTAGACATGCCAATCTCCATGTCTTTCCAAACGAGAAGGGGCAATACAGATATAATGGATGCCACATTTAAATGAGAAAGGAAATGGGAAGGAATTAGAGTGGAAAAAAGGAACCCTCAGCTGAATTCAATCTTCAGCCCCAATTCTTTCCTAGTATACAACAGCTGATTAAAAAGAGACATCTGTGCCAAGGATTTTCTTGCTACAGTGCAGAAGCAAAGAACGCTTTGCTGGGAGCCTAATGTATTGAAGGTGATTCAAACACTCAGGACAAGAATCAGGCTTTTATAATACCAGAGGATACTCTCATGCTAACATTAATAAATGACAGTTATTTAGCACCTTAAGGTTTACATAATACTTCACATATCTAGCAGTAGAGTGGTGATGTTCTGGTGAACAGGAGTTTGCCATTTACTCTGGTCACTCTCTAACCTTCCAGTGGATGAGCTACTCCTTCCCTTGGGCTTGACTTCCTTCGGCTACTCACTTAACTCCTTCCCTCTAGGAATGCTTTTTCTCTTGAAGCAAGTCCAGGTAATAAAGATGGTGGAGTTCCTATCTCAGTGATGCCCAGACAGTTAGACCATCCAAATCATTGTTTATCCTTCCTCTTCTAAATTCCTCCCCTATTTTCCCTATTACCATATAACACCATCCTCCCCCTCCCTCAGGCTAGTGTCTCTCCACTCAGACACTAAAGTGACTTACCTAAAGCTTAGGTCTGACCAAAACACCCTTCCCCATTCAATAAATTTCATTGGCTCCTTATTCCCTCTAGGATCAAATATAAAATCCTCTGCTTGATGTTCAAAATCCGCCTCTTACCTTTCCAGTCTTCTTACACTTTACTCCTCAACACATCATGCTCTTTGGTCCAGTGACACTGACCTCTTTGCTATTCTATGATTGAGACACGCTGTCTTTCAGTTTCCAGCATTCTCTGGCTGTTCTGCATGCCAGGAATGCTCTTTCTCCTCATCTCCGCCTACTGACTTCCTTTAAGTCCCAATCAAGATTCCATATTCCTTGGGAAGCTTTTCTTAAAAACTCAATTCTAGTGGCCTCCCTCTCTTACTATTTCCTCTTTATCCTGTATATAGCTTGTTTGTATATATTTGTTTGTTTATTGTTTCCTTCATTTCACTGTGAACCCCTTGAGAACAGGGATTGTCTTTGGCCTCCTTTTGTACCCCTGGTGCTTGTCACAATGCCTGGCACAAGTGCTTAAGACATATTTATTGATTGGTTGGTTCATTGCTTAAAGAATTCTTTGAATAAGAATATTTATTCAAAGTTACTCAAACACTCAGGAAGAAATCAAGCTTTTATGTTGCCCATTTCATACTACCTTTTTAAAAAACTGTCTCTGAACTGGGAAATTGTAACCACGAATAACAATTTTCTCCTACAGCCCTGATCCCCCAGTCAGTTGAATCCTGGCAGAAAGTACTTACAGTTTTAAATCTCTACCGTCCTTACAAAGCCACAATTATCCCTTTCCATTGCTTTCCAAGTAATAATATATATAGATTAGCAATGCAGTAGTTAACAGCTTTTATCACAATTGCTGGTACAAAAGACAAAACAATAAGATAAATAAACTTTTCAGAAACAAAGATTAGCCTTCCACCAAGAGAGAAGGAGGGGCATCAGGCTAGGGGAGAGAGAGAAAAGAATAGATCAGAGGGATGATGGATCACTGGCTCCAGTGTCAGGAGTCCCGACTGGTTGTAGCAACACAGTGCTTGCTTATGTCTCTTCTGCATAATTTTGTCATACCTTCTCAGCCTGAGAAATTCTTTGCTACTGGAAGATTTCTGATCCCACATTATGAACTTAGGACTAAATGGTCTCTGAATGGGCCCTCCCAACTCCAAACCTGAGACTTCAACTAGCTTTTGGAGGAGTCTAGCTAGAGTTGTAACAAGAACTAGACAGGTCAAACACCACCTCAGATTCTAAAGCTGAAAGGTGTAGGGCCACTTTCCCTCTCATCACTTTCTCTTTCTTATTCCAAGGTCTTCCTTTGGCTTTCTAATTCTCTTACTCTCTCATTCCTCTTTCAACAGTCCCTTAGCATGGGACAGGTTTGCTGGTCAAAAGTCCCTCAAGCAATATGTCCATTCATTGGCCACAGTGGATGTCACATTTACAGTACAAATAGTCAAATTAAAATTTGTTGGTAATCTAATAACTGATTGTTAGTACCTTCTGTGTCCTTCCCTCCCACTTTTCAACCCTTACTTCAGAAACAGAAAGGAGCTACACTAGATTGAGAGTCATTTAAAAAACATTTTCCCATGATTCATGGTGGCCATGGCCAAAAAAGTTTCATCACCAAAGCGCCAGGCTACTGATGATGTGCCTTTTTGTGAAGAGCAACCCTGGTCCTAGTTTGTTCATCGTAATGGCTTGGCAAGTTTGAGATTATCCAGATGTATTTCATAGATATTTCTTCACCTTTCAGTTTTAAAATTTGAAGTAGTGTTTGACCTGTCTAGTTCTTGTTTCAACTCTAGCTAGACTCCCCCAAAAGCTAGTTGAAGTCTCAGGTTTGAAGTTGGGAGGGCCCATTCAGAGACCATCTAGTCCTAAGTTCATAATGTGGGGTCAGAAGTCTGCTAGTAGACTTCAGGGTGTCTGTGAATGGGGGGGGCAGAGAATGCATCTCCCCCCCCCTTAATCTCTAACTGAAATTTAGCAATCCCTTCAATTATTAAAAAACATTACTCTGAGAAAGGTCTGCAAGCTTCACGAGACTGCTAAGAGTCCATGACACAAATAGGTTAAGAATCACTGACCTAGACCCACTCCTTCATTTTGGAGAGAAGGCAATTGAGGCTTAAAGTAGTGAAATTATTGTGTGTAAGGTCACAGGGTGGCAAGGGCAGAACTGGGATTTGAACCCAGGTCTCTTGACTCTTCGTCTATTTTGAGGAACCTCTAGGGTGAAAAGATAATTAAAAAAGGAGAAAGCCCAAGTGAGGTCAGTGCCCTTTGAATGGTCCCCCTGGTCTTTCTGCCCGCAAACCCTGGAGAAGTTGGAGGACAGAAGCCAAGAATAGAGAGGCATTCACAGACTCGCTGAGCTTCTCGCTCGCGGTCCCCACAGCTTTCTGTTGTTGCCACTGGCACAGCTGGCAGCCTGAGGTTCTTTCTCCTCCCACCCCCAACCCCCAAGAGACGAGCGGGACAGCTGAGGCAACGACAGCGCCCAATGCCCCTAACAGGTGGGGGAGGCGGGTGCTGACGTCACTCAGCTCCCTCGGGCACCGAGTCACAAGCCTCCGGGCCAATCGGAGGCTCAGGGGCCATGCCTCTCGGGTGGCCTCGGGGCTTTAAGAAGGGGCTGGGAAGCCAGCGGGGATGGGGGAGAGCTGTCCATCCAGGACCGCGTGAGCAGCAGCTACCTCGGGAGCCGAAGCTTGGTGCTTAGAAGAGTAGCGCCGCAGTCATGTCTCTGCAGGTAAAACTTAGGCCAGTGCCCTCTTCGGATGTGCATCTGCCACAACCCATGGGGAAGGAGGGGGGCGGAGGTCGGTGGGATCTGGCCCCTTCCAGGTCGCAATCGTCAGTCAGGACCTTGGGCTCTGGAGCTTCAGGGGCCCTGCTCTATCCTGGCCCGGGTCCCAGCCTCGTTCCACCTGCGGGATGCCCGGAATGCTCAGGATGCCCGGAATGCTCAGGATGCCCGGAATACTTTATCAGGCCCGCTAGCAGGGGTGCATCGGCTTCAGATATCTCGAACAGCGCAGGCTTCAGGAACTGGGCCAACCAAAGCCCACAACTCTTAAAGGGGATGGGCTGCAGCTTCGAGTTCTCCTATGTTCTGTACTGCCAGCTGGGTGCTTTGGGGAGAGGAAAGGAGGGGAGGAGGAGTCTTTAATCCCCCCCTCCCGTTTCAGTTAATGTAAGGGACATTTGAAAGGCATTTATGTGCAGCTTTCCTAAGGGAGTGCAGGAGGGATGAGGAGGGCTTTAATTCCTCTCTGCTCAGGCTGAACTTGCAGAGAGAGAGAGAGAGAGAGAGAGAGAGAGAGAGAGAGAGAGTGTGTGTCCTAGGCCTCCAAGAGGGATGCTTTCCAATTTGCTCTTGTTTTGACTGGATGCCTTAAGTTGGCCACTGAACTCACTCCCACTTCCCCCTCCCCCATTATGGTGTGACCAGTGCCAGCAGAAAAACAAGGGAATAAGTGTTTTCCAGAAAAAGCAATGCCAAGGGAATTCATTTCTCTCTGAGATTTATGTAATTGTCTTCATCATTCATTGCCTGGTCTGCATACATTTACCCCTTCCCCACTTCAACAAATTCCCATCCAAAAAATCCAAGCGCTGCAGAAAGTGCCCCCACTTTTCAATATTCAAACAAGATACTTTTACTACAATCTCTACTTTTTTGGGAGGCCAATTTGCTTGGATTCTATTTGAAAACTGATCATAATTTGATTTATTTTAAATCATTTTTACAGAAGAATATCAAAGACCATTAGCACTACAGGAAAGAAAGGTACACATACAAACTGGTAACTGGGCTTATAGGATTTGAAGCTAGAAAGAAGGTGCCTTAGAGATCATTTGAACCAACAAGCTACTTTGCAAATTGAGTGTGAGAGAGAAAGCAGTAGTATAGACAGTAGCAGCCAACATTAAGGCTTACTCCTCTGATTCTAAATTCAGTTATCTTTCCATTATCCTCAAACACCTCTGTTACATTGTTTTTCATCTTTAATGAGCCATTTAAGTGTTTGCAATATCTATGAACATAACATTCAGAAATGGTCTTTACAAAGTTGATTTTAACTAAGCAATTTCCATTGAAACCTTACCTCCCCTTCTACCTTCCCATCAACATAGTTGCAGGGTAATTAATTTGTTGGTTTTGTGCTAGTTAATGCCAAGGTGAATATGATCACTTAGTGAGAATTGAAGAAGACGATTGGAATTATTCCTCCAGATAGTTTCTTTCGATAATTTGCTCTTTAGAATAACCCACACGTGGAGATTCGAAGGAAGAATTTAACAGAGTCATGATCCCAAATTTCAACTTGGTTCAAATGATAATTTCTGTCTTCTCTCTTACCAAGTCTTTTATAAGCTCTACTAATGAGGTGGCAAAATTGGATGAATTACTGACTTCCTTGTTGGAGATGATGCCACCTGGATGACAGTTTTTTTGAGTATATAGCTGATAAGTTGAGCTTTAGGTCCATCCATGTTTCTCTCTGCCCATCCCCTGTGTAAATTGCTAATGAACAGGGTAAAAAAAAAAGATATCTCTTTGTTTGACATAAATTAAAGAGAATTCCAAAAACCCTGAATTATCACACATAATCTGTAAAAGCAACCCTTGATTTTTACCAAGATTGGTGGGGAGAGATGAATTTTTTTAACCTCTTCCTGCCAGTTACAATATAGCAGCAAACCCCAATATAGGAAATGACAGCAAACATCTCAGAGGACATAGGAACTCAGGAAAACAGTAACAGATTGTTAGGCTGAAAACAGAACTGGCGGCACAAGCATAATTTGCTCATTGGTATGCTCCGGCAGAAACTGGGGAAGCTTCTCTTCCTCTCCTTTCTTTGAGCTGTCCAAAAATGCATGGAATAGCCTTGGAGCTGATGATATCCCTCATTAGAGATGCTCAGTTGGAAGGGCTTTTAAAGGCCATCTATTTTGACCCATCTCTGAACACGACTCCTCTTTACAATATACCTGACAAGAAATTCCTTTGAAAACCTCCAAGGAGGTGGGGCTCACTACTCCCACTTTTGGATAGCTCAAAGTGTTAGGCAGTTTTCCTTATGGAAAGCCTAAATATGCTTTTTTTTTTTGCAACCTTTATGCATTGCTCCTAGTTCCTTCTGTGGCCAGCAAGGCTAAGTCACACACTTTTTTCACATGGCAACCTTTCAAATATTGTATTTAAAGTTAGCTACCCTATTCTACCTAAATCTTCTCTTCTTCTGGCTAAACATCCCCAGTTCCTTCAATGTAGCTTAATTAAAAAAAAAAAAAGATCTCAAAGCCGTTCATCACTCTGTCCCCCTCCTCTGGTTATTTCTGCAGGTTCTTAAAACATGGTGCCCAGAATTGAACACAATATCCTCCATATGTTCCAACTAGGGTAGAGCAGAGCAGAATCCTGGCCTCCCTAGTCCTGGACTTTATACTTTCAACCCAATGCAGCCAATCATTGCCACTGTTGGCTAATATTGAGATCAAAGTCCTCTAGGACTCTCAGTGCTCTTTTAATTTTTTTAAACTTAATTTGTTTTTTTAACTTTAAAATTTTTTATTTTTAATTTATGGAATAAAAGAAGCATTTCCATAACATAGTACAATAAAAAAGACAATTGCACATGAAACTGGAAATCTGCTACGTACAACTTGCTACTCCTTTCAAATATATAACAAAATTATCATGTAAATACTGTCTAATCACACCCCTGCCGTCTTGTACATATGAAATTCATGGAAGTAACGTCAGAAGCCATGTAGCTCAGCCTTTCCTCCCTCCATATTTTGATACAAGTAAACTGAGGCCCAGAGAAATCACTTGCCTAAGGTCACAATGGTAGTAAGTAGCAGGCTGGGATTTAAATATAGGTCATCTGACTCCAAATCCAGAATCACTCTACTATACCATAGTGCCTCAAGTTAATTTTCATTAACTCAGATGTAAGACTACATTTATCCCTATTCCATTTTATCTCACACCCAGCCTACTAATCTAACCTGTCAAGATCTTTTTGGACCCTGACTCTGTCATCCAACATTATGACTATCCCTCCTAACTTTATTTCCCAGCCTTTGAAAAGATGAATTTTTGATTACAGCAATTTTGAGGATCAGGGCTTGAAATTGGCATTGGTGCCAGAAATACTTATACCAACAAAATCATGGCTCTTTGAAATATCCAAGTATTTCCTACTTTACACCATATGGCAAGAGAGTCTCCTCCCCCCACAACACAGAAGTATCTTCTCCACAGGTGGCTGATGGTTGTTACAGTAGTTGGGAAGGGAGATTCCTTTCTTGCAGGCAGCCAAGCTCTCCCTTGACTATAGTACTGCTTGGAGGGATATGTTTCTGGTGTACTGAGTCCCTGTAGAAACAATTGGAAGTCAATTTCCTAGCCTATCCCTCACAAGATAGTAAAACTCATAACACAGTACTATTGTACTATTTCAGTTCATGTTTCAGCACTTCAAGGATCCGTTATTTTGTCCCAACATGTATTCTCCCCATTAATTTAGGTGGCAACCCTCTTACAACTCAGTAGATGTTCCTTGACATTTTCAGTTACATTACACATTGAATTGGCAAAGATAAGGCCCATTTACAATGTAGTTCACCTGGGAAATATGGCTGGGGTCCCAAACAAGTCATTTGCCAACTTTCTGAAGGTAAGCTGTTGGCAAATTGTGAATTGGTCTGCAGTTTTAGAGTGCCTCTTTCCTGTTAATTGAGAGAGATCTGGAGACAAAAATCAGGTGTTAGAAGAGATGGAGGAGAGGGAAAGAAAAAAAAGGAACAGTCCATGGACTGAGTAATCATATTCACTGTGTGGTATTTTTTAAAAAAATTATTTACTTCTTGACATTGTATATTATATTATACACTTCACAAAAAGATTTAAAACTTAACATAGAAAAAATAAGCAATCAAAAAGGGCAGTTTTTACTTGGCACTTAAAATGAATTAACTACTACAGCTGAATGCTGAATTTAGCCTTGAATTTCCTGGCATTGAATTTGAAGAGGGGAACTTGTTGAATTTTATCATTCTTGATTACAGACAAACTTGAGTGTTTTCTTTTATCAGAGATAAACTTTTTCAGTGGAACTGGATTCAAAGAAGAATACTCTTATATAAGGGCATTAGATAACGTAATAGACAATCACCTCCAAGCACAGTTCTATAGAAGGTACAAAAATATTGCTTACACATTCTTGTATCAATATTGGAGAAGCACATCACCTTTTATGGAGCATAACCCAGAATATCAGTGAAGTCATTTCTATTGGGCACTAAAATAACCTGTTCTAAAGAAATTGATTTTTGATGATGTTGACAATAAAGTTCTAGGAATTTAAAGAAATGAATGATGGGTTTATTAGACTGGCTTTTTCAAATATTAAATTTCTCATTTAATCTTTGGCAATGATTAGATTGCTGCTAACCAATTCATAGCTGAATTCTTTGAGAAGTACCCTCTTGCCCAGATGTGTTGACACGTATCTGTATTCTCTGCAAATGAGGGAGGCTGGAGTTGATTGGTCACTTGAAACAGAGAATTCTGGCTGCAATAGAATTAAAAGCAGGCCATCAGATTGCTTGAAGAGGGCCAAATTGGCTGGTCTAGGTCAACAAAACAGACCTGGACTGATCAGTTTTGAGATCAGGCTGTAAGTGGCCACTGAACTTCCAGTCTGGGAGAGGGAGATAGAGTCTTTTAAAAAAAAGTGCCTTAAAATGCCCCAATATTGAGTTGTTAATTAAAAAGTCATCCCATATACTCCTGATCCTAAATATGTTGGGGGACAAAACTGCCAGTACCTATTGTGATGGATCAAGAAGTTGACTTGTGATTTTTGCTCAGACAAGGGCTACCTCAGACCCAGGCCACAAAAGGTGCTTGTGGATAGAGTCAACTTTTTCCTTAAAAAGGAGCTTGTGATAAGGTAAAACAATAGGTAAGGTGCTGGACTTGGAGTCAGAATGGCCTGAATTTAAATCCTGTCTTAAACACTTACTAGCTGTGTGACCCTGGGCAAGTCACTTACCTTCTGTGCTTCAATTTCCTCATGTGTAAAATGAGGGGATTGAGTTTTAGTGCCCTCCAAGGTAGGTGGCACAGTGTATAAAGAGCTGGACCTTGAGTTAGGAAGTCATGAGTTCAAATCTATCCTCAGACATTTACTAGCTTTGTTACCCTGGCCAAGGCATTTTACCTTTGTCTGCCTCAGTTTATTCAACTGTCAAATGAAGATAATTATAGCACCCACCTCCCAGGACTGTTATGAGAATAAAATTAGATAATGCTTGTAAAGAGTTTTGTTAACCTTAACCCACTATATAAATATAAGTCGTCAACACCCTCTTCCAACACCCTTTCTAGCTCTAACTCAATGATCTTATGAGTCTATGCCTATGCATTTGGATACATACTTGGATAAAACCCCTGAGTTCTGCATCATGGAACAGGAAAAATGCAGTTTTGGTCTGACAAATTCTAAAGGCAAGTATCATAGACAATTAACTCTGTTGGTCATAAAAGAATCCCAGTATAGCCCTATAGAACATCTGATTTTGAGTAACAATAATAATTATGATAATAGCATTTACGTAGCACTTCAAGGCTTGCAAAGCAGTCTTATACATATTATCTCCTTTTACCCTCACATCAGCCATGGAAGGTTATTATCCTCATTTTATAAATGAAGAAATTGAGGCAAACAGGTTCAGAGTTTAGCTGTAATTTGATGGGCTTGTTAGAATAAGCTAGCAACAAAGTGTATCCCAAAGTAGTTGAATGCATTTAGTTGCTTAATGGGATCATTTACCCATTTGAATGCTGGGGATTGTCTTCCAAATATGATTTTAGTTTTCATTTAATTGTTGTTTTAGCTGGGGGATGGGGAGACAGCAATAATATGGCTTCCTAGCTTCTTCCTTTTTTATATAAAGAAAGATCTATCTCTGACATGTATCAGTAATGTTTAAACAGTTTCCCCTATTTCTTTGGGGATTTAGTTTTTTATTATTTTATTTTAAAAAACAATTTATTTATTAATTTTTAGTTTTCAACATTCACTTCCATAAGATTTTGAGTTTTAAATTTCCCTCCCTCTCCTCTGCCCTCCCAAGCTGGCATGCAGTCTGATATAGGCTCTACTTATACATTCATATTAAGCATATTTTCCCATTAGTCATGATGTAAAGAAGAATTACAACCAATGGGAGGAACCACAGGAAAGAAGAACCAAAACAAAACAACAAAAGAAAAGGAGAGCAAATAGTATACTTCCATCTACATTCAGATTCCATAGTTCTTTCTCTGGATGTGGATAGCTTTTCCCATCGTGAGTCTTTTGGAGTTGTCTTAGATTCTTACACTGCTGAGAAGAGCTAAGTCTATCAAAGTCAGTCATCACACAACGTGGTTGTTACTGTGTACAATGTTCTCCTGGTTCTGCTCACTTCACTCAGCATCAGTCCAAAGAAGTCTTTCTAGATTTTTCTGAAGTCCACCTGTTCATCATTTCTTACAGCATGATAGTATTCCATGACATTCATTTACCACAGCCTGTTCAGCCATTCCCCAATTGATGGGCATCCCCTTAATTTCCAACTCTTGGCCACCACAAAAAGAGCTGCTATAAATATTTTTGTACATGTGGGCCCTTTTCCCTTTTTTATGATATCTTTGGGATACAGCCCTAGAAGTGCTATTGCTGGGTCAAAGGGTATGCACAGTTTTATAGCCCTTTGGGCATAGTTCCAAATTACTCTCCAAAATGGTTGGATCAATTCACAACTCCACCAACAGTCCATCAGTGGTCCAATTTTCCCACATCTTCTCCAGCATTTATCATTTTCCTGTTTTGTTATGTTGGCCAGTCTGATAGATGTGATGTGTTACCTCAGAGTTGTTTTGATTTGCATTTCTCTTATCAATAGTGATTTAGAGCATTTTTTCATATGACTATAGATGGCTTTAATTTCTTCCTCTGAAGACTGCCTGTTCATATCCTTTGACCATTTATCAATTGGGGATTCCCTGGGCTTTGAGGCAAGTAACTGGTGAGGCAGCAAATTGTTAACTGTTAATTCCTTTTCTAGGTCTGTGCTGTAGCACTCTTGAGCATTACAATGCACTGAGTGAGCAAAGGAGGGAGATAAGAAATGGGGAAGAAGTCTGACTCATTTCATGCTGATTTTGTAAATTTGTTGGATCCATTCTCATGGCTTTGTCTGGACTTTAGGGGTTCTTCCCATAGAGGGTGAATATTATTAGCTCATAAGAGGCTTCATGGCAAAACAAAGAATAAATGTGTCATTAATTTGCTCACAGATTATGTTTCTCATTTAACTCATTTCTCCTGAGTCAGTCAGCAGACTCAAGGGCAGGCTAAAGGTTCAGTAAGTAGTCTAATATTCATTAAAGGCTTTTTGTTAGTACTGCGTATATTGGGGTCCTCAGCGTTTTTGGGATGGACCAGCAGGTCATAAGTGTAGGTTAGAATAGGCCCTAACATAGCCCCTCCAATTTAGCCTAGGCTGGTCCTTGGAAATGAGTAGTAGTCGTGATAGTGTAAGGGTCTGATTCTAGCTTTGGGTATGTGTGGTACTGTGTTTAAATCCCACATGACTTTCCTTGCTTTTTACTATGCTATACAAGGATAGCTTGAAGGAAATAGGAAAGTTTAGCTTGGAGAAGAAAAAATTTGAGGATAGAAGTGGATATGGGCCCAGAGGCCCAGAGTTCAAATCTTACCTCAAATACTTACTAGCTGTTTGACCCTGGGCACATCATGTAACCCCTGTCTGCCTTAGTTTCCTCGTTTGCTAAATGGAGATAATAATATACCTACCTCCCATGGTTATGCTTTCTATATGATAATTACGTAATAAATGCTTTTTCATCATTCATCGAAAGCATTTTGCAAACTTTAAAGTGTTGTATATATGCTATTATTAATATTGTCATAATCATCCAACTTATTTTTCTTGGCTCCAGAAGGCACAGTTAGGAATGATGGATAGAAGTTGCAGATAGGTCAATTTAGGTGTCTATAATTATAAAGAAGGACTTCCAGCAGGTGCTATTCAAAAGTAAAACTGGTTGACTCAGGAAATAGTTGGTTCTTCCTCACTAGAGAAATTCAAGCAAAAGTCAGATGATCATTTGTTGGAATAGTTTGTAAAGAAGATTGCTATGTAAGTATGGGTGGGCCTAGATGTCCAGTCAACTTTAAAATTCTATGATTCTGTGACAACACACATATGGTCTCTTACCAGGCCTGTCCAGTTTGGTAGGACTTGTTAGAGCTTGCACTCTTCTGGGCATAGATTTTAAGAACCCAGTATCACCTCCACACCCCAGTGAATCATGGAAGTAAATCTTTAATAGAATAATAACACAAATTATTTTTACGTGCTATTAAGAATGGCGATTTATGGACTCCATCAGGAGAAAAATGGATAAGAAAGCATTATTAGTGTGTGATGATTGTAAATACCATTTGGACATAACATTGGTTACATATAAATTTCAAAAGACAGGTGGGGTTGCCTAGAACACAGCCACTTCTTAGATACTATTTGGAATTGAAATTTATCATAAGGTTATTCCTAACCATTGTGATGGTAACAGCTATATTATTACTCAGGAGAGGCTGTACAGAGTAGTGGATAGGGAATGGTCTTGGAATCTGGAAGACTTGGATTCAAATCCAGCCTTTAGCAAAAATCTGGGCGTTGACTCTGGGGCAACTCAGGCAGTATTCTCAGGGAAACTCTCTAAGACTATAAAATGGAAAGCAGTTGCTGATTCGCATTAGTTGAAGAAGTTTTCTTACACAGAATTCTCTATTCTGAAGAAATTAAAGATTAGATTCACCCTCCCCCCAAATTAGGATCCAACCTGGGGTTTATGGGGAAGTGATACTGTTTGGTTCATGAACAACTCCTAGGCATCGATTTCAAAGTGAATGAGAGGTTGGTGACCATTACCAAAAGTCTTATACTTACTTATTTTCTCAATGAAACAAAATAGTCAGTAGTGAGAGTTGTGCCTAAAACCTGTTTGCTCCTTTTTTCAATCCTGCAATTTATTGGAGAAAAAAGGCAAGTTGAGTTTGAGGGATTTCCAACAGGCTAAACCAGAACGACTGAGAGTTTTGCTTTGTGAAGATAAGACAAGTCAACAGTTTGAATTCATCCTGTGGAAAGAAGCTACACCTGGAGAATTAATTAGAGCAGGGGTGGGGAACCTGTGGCCTTAAGGCCATATGTGGCCCTCTATTGCACAGAACAAGTTTGGATTCAGTCAAAGGGCCGAACTTGGGGACCTATAGGGTCAAATGTGGCCTCAAGGCCCTATGTTCCTCAACCCTGAATTACAGTAAGTAGTTTGGCCTACCATTGAGCACATGATTTAAAAAAAAAATCTGACGTGAAGAAATCCTCAGGAGACTTTTTCATCTTTAGTACTTGATCATATGTTTTAAAATGGGTAAAAATCTCAGCTGAACTATATTTGATCCCCTGTGTTTCTCCTCTGATGCTCCATGTATGAGCCATTCCTCTGCTTAGCTGCATCATCAACTGTATTGTATATCACTCCTGGCTTCAGGCTTAGCTGATGCCTTTGGCTAAAGTAGTTTTTTACTTAGGTAGCTAACCACGAAGTAATGATCCATCATACTGTAATCTTCGCATTCTATATTTCCTGTGGATGAATATATAGCTTAGCAGGATGGTTTCCAGGTCTGTCAATGTTTATTAAAATGAATCTCAGGGGTCAGAGTATGTCAGTCAGTCTGCAAGTACTTATTAAGCATTCACTATGTGCCAGGTACCTTCTTAAATGTTGAGGATACAAACAAGGGCAATATTTTGTTCCTCTGATTTTTGCCTTTCTAGTATTTTTTGTTGCATTCCGAATTCATTGATCTGTTCCATCTCTTTTTGTCAATGAAAGTGTTTAGAGATATAAATTTTCCCATAAGGAATGCTTTGGCTGTATTCCCAGAATTTTGGTATGTTGTCTCATTGTCGTCATTATCTTTTTTTTTGTTTGTTTTTGTTTTTTGTTTTTTGTTCTTTGGTTAGGCAATGGAGTTAAGTGACTTGCCCAGGGTCACACAGCCAGTAAGTGTCAAGTGTTTGGTCTGAGGCCGCATTTGAACTCAGGTCCTGCTGAATCCAAGGCCGGTGCTCTATCTGCTGCGCCACCTAGCTGCCCCTGTCATTATCTTTAATAAAATTATCAGTTCTAAGGTTTTTCCTTTGACCCACCAATTAATTAGGAAAAGGTTATTTAGTTTCCAAAAGATTTTTAATACTTTTTTTTCAGAGGACATTAATTTAATTTTTATTGCATTTTGCTCAATGATGTGCAATATTTCTGCTTTTCTGCATTTGTTTGAGGACTTTTCATATCCTAAGCCATGATCAATTTTTGTAAAAATGTCTTTAGCCCTAGGACATGGAAGTCATCTTTTTCTAAAACCTGGTCACAAGTCAAGCCAATATACATATTTTAGGTACCTACCATGTTCCAGGAATGGAGCTAAGTGCTGGGGATTCAACAAAAGCCAAGAACAGGCCCTGCTCTCGAGGAGCTCACAGTCTAATGGTGGAGACAGCGTTCAAACAAAAAAGTACAAACAAGATATGGGTGGGATACGTTGGGGAAAATCATAGAGGGAAGACATTAACATTAAAAGAGCATCTCTTGTCTCTTGTAAACAGATGATACTGAAGCCTACAAAGTTCAAAGATCCCAGAGTCTTATTTTATTCCCATTTTTAATGTAATTTAAATTTAATTTAAAAGACAAATTTTTATTATATTTATATTTTATGTGATACGATTATATTATATATAATAAAAATTAAATAAGATCACTAAGAGGCTAGGTAAGGCCTAAACTAAAAGTGACTAAAAGCTACTTTTGATACTTGGGAGTCACCTAAGGGAAACGGAAGTTAGATTTCATTCTAAGGAGCTGCACCGAAAACTAAGCCCTGGAATTAGTCACTGGCAGATAGCCCTTTGGATTGTTTAGGCAGAAGGTTACAAATTACACAGAGAAGAGGAGAAAGATCAACGCCATTTAGCGAGGGCGAGGCTGAACTCATATGGATGAACTGTTTCATACTGACTTCGGAACTTCAAAGATCAGTAAGTTCATTTTTGTGGGCTTCACTTGATGCAGATCAGAACCCCTCTGTGAGGGAGCAGACAATCAACATAAGCCCGTATTGTAAATTAAGTCCATTTCTGGAGGATAATGTTTGGGAGGAGCCTCTCTTCACTTAGTTGTGCTGGTCTCCAGATGCAGGCATAGTCCATTGCTGGGCCCTTCCAGTTTACCATGACTTGTTGGAGCTGGTCAGAGCCTTCATGAATTCAAAGTCACCTCCATTCCATATGGAGGCAAGGGAAGAGGATTTCAGGATTTTCTATTCTAATTAGACATAGAATCAGAAATAATATCAATTGGTTACTAAGTATGCTGAGTCTCCTGGAATCGTCCTGGGTCCAGGAAGTGGACTGAGCAGCACTGTCTTATACTTCTTCCCTTTTCTTTTTTTTTCATATTATGAAGAAACGCCCAGTGTATTTGCAAATGTTTTCTGAACTTCTCCTTCTTCTTCCCCTCCTTCTTCTCCTCCTCCTCTTTCTCCTTCTTCTTCTCCTTTTTCTTCTTCTTCTCCTTCTTCTTCTTTTCCTTCTCCTTCTTCTTCTC
>NW_020945237.1:6528235-6602717 GCF_900497805.2 Vombatus ursinus | reverse complement strand
CCTTCTTCTTCTTCTCCTTTTTCTTCTTCTTCTTCTCCTTCTTCTTCCTCTTCTTCTTTTTCCTCCTCCTTTTCCTCCTCCTCTTCCTCTTCTTCCTCCTCTTCCCACAAGCATAAACATTTATTTCCACACAATGACACCTATATTCTGGTGATCTTCCCCATCCCTCTCCTATTGGAGTTTGGACTGCCAAGGCCTTGATAGGTGACCTTTTGCCTCTTCTTGCTCACAATCAGGCTTTGGTTCCCAGCCATTTCCACATGCAACCAAGTGCATTCCCCAGCTCCTTTTTAGCTCCCTTTTTATACGTTATCTTCCCCCTAGTAATCTGAGTTCCTTCCAGGCAGGGACTGATAGTGCTTGCTTACACTTGCACCTCCAGCACTTAGTATAGTGCCTGGCACATAGTAAGCACTTAATTTCTACTTTTTCATTAATTCATTTTTGAGAACTTTTTGCAAAGTTGACATAAAAATATTTCTCATTTCTTCTTTTACACTTGTGAGGCAGATATAAAATTACTTCCTATGCCCTTTTAAATTTAAGGTTACTTTTACTAACAAAATAAATGGCAGAAGTCATCTAGAGATTGGTAACTAGGCTATTGAAGTATCTGGAAATGATGTCATACAAGGAATACTAAAAGGAAGTAGCAACATTTATAAAAATACACATATGCCCTCTTCTTTCCTCTACTCCTGTCCTCACCCTGGTGTAGACCCTTAACACTTCACATCTGGAATATGTCTTAGATCCTTGTATTGCTGAGAAGGATTAGGTCAATCAAAGTTAGTCATTGCACAATGTGGCTATTACTGTGTACAGCATTCTCCTGGTTCTGCTCACTTCACTCAGCATCAGTCCATACAAGTCTTTCCAGGTTTTTCTGAAGCCTGCCTGTTCACCATTTCTTATAGCACAATAGTATTGCATGACATTCATTTACCACAGCCTGTTCAGCCATTGCCCAAATGATGGACATCCCCTCAGTTTTCAATTCTTTGCCACCACAGAAAGAGCTGCTATAAATATTTTTGTACGTGTGGGTCCTTTTCCCATTTGTATGGTCTCTTTGGGATATAGCCCTAGAAGTGCTATTGCTGGGTCAAAGGGTATGCACAGTTTTATAGCCTTTCAGGCATAGTTCCAAATTGCTCTCCAAAATGGTTGGATCATTTCACAACTCCACCAACAATGCATTAGTTGCATTTAGTTCCAATTTTCCCACATCTTCTCCAATATTTATCATTTTCCTGTTTTGTCATGTTAGCTAATCTGATAGGTATGATGGGGCACCTCAGAGTTGTTTTGATTTACATTTCTCTAATCAATAGTGATTTAGAGCATTTTTTCATATGACTATAGATGACTTGAATTTCTTCATCTGAAAACTGCCTGTTCGTATCTTTTAACTATTTATCAATTAGGGAATGACTTGTATTCTTATAAATTTGACTTAGTTCCCTATATATTTTAGAAATGAGGCCCTTATCAGAGATACTGGTTGTAAAAATTCTTTCCCAGTTTTCTGCTTCCCTCCTAATCTTGGTTGCATTGGCTTTGTGCAAAAACTTTTCAATTTGATATAATCAAAATTATCCACTTTGCATTTCATAATGTTCTCTATCTCCTGTTTGGTCATAAATTGTTCTGTTCTCCTTAAATCTGACACATAAACTATTTCTTGCTCTCCCAGTTTATGAGGTCTGCTTGAGAGAGTGGCCAAGCATAGCCATTTTTCAGAGACAGCCTAGAAGGAATCCTTACATTGTATGGAGCTTGTTTGTACTAAATGACCCTGAAGGTTCCTTACTACTCCAGGAGTCTACTTAGTAAGCTTTTCGACAAAAAACATTAAAAATCTTTATACAAGGATGATTATTAAAAGTCTTTGGACCAGTTCTAAGGCTAACTACATTTTAGAAACAGATCATTTTCTTTCTTTAGAATATCTTGAAAGAAGGGGGAAGGATAATATTTTTTTTGTCCCACATCTCAATTAAACCTCCAAGTTTAGATCTTTTATCAAAATTAATTTATTCATTTATGTAGAATGGTTCCAGGAAAATTGCAGGCTACCAAGGAGATATTTGTTAACTTGATTATGGGAAATTTTACCAGTTTAGGACATTATAATAATTTCCCCACTTATAACACTTGTCAAAGTTTTGTACTCAAGCGTATCCTCATTATTTACAAAAAACAGCTGATTATATCGAGGGGCTGCAACTTTGTGTTAAATGGTCTTCTCTTTTTTCTTGTTCCTTGCTTTTAAGACTGCAGTAAAGAGAATTCAAATATTTCTCAGTGTTTTTTTTAATAAAACAAACTTTTAAATGAGGGCACCAGAATTTACTTTCAAGGACATCATAGGACACAGAAGATAAGGGTTTAGAACAATCAGTGCTAAATAAATATGGATCTAATGAAAATAATTTCATTTTATCTCTGTCTTTGTGAAAGAATATATTCTATCAATAATGCATATCTAACTCACACACTTGTAAGAGATATCTAATTTCCTTTTGTAAAGGAAATAAGGAAGGAAAAAATTAACTGGGCAATAATTATATATTATATAATATAATAAATGATAAAATAGTACTCTAATAATTAAATAGTTATTATCATTTATGCGTGCTTTAAGATTTGCAAAGTGTTTTCCTCATAATAACCCTGCATTGCAAGTATTATTCTTCTTTTACGGATGAGGAAATGAAGGCTCAGAGAAGCTACATGTCTTAGCCAAATAATTAGCCGACTAGTTACTTTTAGAGTCAGGATTTAAGACCAATTCCCAATCATTCCATTGTTCTTTCCACAACAAACAGAAAGAGCATTTATTAAGTCCTTACTATATGCCAGGAATTGTGCACAGCTCTGTTTATGTACAGTACAAAATGCTGGGCATATGAAGATGAGCCAACAAGCTACATCCTATCTTCAAGAAGCTCACTTTCTTTTTTTTTTTATTAATTTATTTTGATTTATCAAAAGTTTAAAATTTTTTCCCCCTTCCTTCCCACCAACCTCCCCAAGATGGTGCACAATCTGATATAGTAAGAAGCTCACTTTCTAATGGGAGAAGACCATACAGAAAGGGAAGCTAGAAAGGGGCAGGGGGAAAGGCTGCTTGCTGCTGAGGAGGCAGACAACCATGCAAATCAGTTGACTCCAAAGTGGGGGATGGGAGTGGAATAGAGGGGTGAAGAAAGGAAGGAGAAGACCAATGCCTATAACTAGGTTTCCTTAAAGGTTACAGTTTTCCTTAATTTGGCCCAGCCTTTAGCAGCAGAGGGGTTTAGTATCACTCATCTATTCGTTTTTCTGTCAATATAAGGAATAATAATAATAGTAATATACTTTATATGGCACCTTAAGGTTTGCAAACCAGAGTGGAGCAGTTACATAATTAAGTAGAAATTGGACAAAATATTTCCTTACATGGATTCGTTAGAGTTTAATTAAAGAGCCAGTTAAGTGTTTGGATCCATTTTCCTTGAGGCCAATGTCTCTTCGTATCTCCTTGGCAGTAGGCTCAAGCAAATGATGCACGCTCTCCGCCCAGAGGAAGAAAATGTACCACCGAGTGACTTTCTTTCCTCTCCCTTTTCAGAATGACTTTCACAATGCTGCTGAAGATGTTAGGAAACTAAAAACCAGGCCAAATGATGAAGAACTCAAAGAGCTCTACGGACTCTACAAACAATCAATCGTTGGAGACGTTGACATCGGTATGGTACCTACGCATTTCTTAATTGGGCAGTGGGCAGGGTTAGGGATTTTGAACAACAGTTATGATGCCATTTAATAAAAATGCAAATTTAAACAAATCTGTGTTTCTTTTGGCAGAGTGTCCAGGAATGCTAGACTTAAAGGGCAAAGCCAAGTGGGAAGCATGGAACCTCCAAAAAGGTGTTTAATTGTCAAACTGGATAACATACTTTGTTTGGTATACCAGAAGATTAGCAAAGGTAATCTGTTTTTTTCCTTTTCAGGTCTGTCAAAGGAAGATGCCATGAGTGCCTATATTTCTAAAGCAAAAGAGCTGATGGAAAAATATGGGATCTAGAGCAATGTTTGCTGGAATTCTTTTTCATTATGAAACTGTCTTATGATGTAAAATAAATTAACATTTAAAGGAAAAGGTAACATTAACTCTTCACGTTTCACCTCACTCCTTAATATGAGTTGAAATATTGAACTGTAGTGTGCAGAAGAAACTTAAATAAATTTTTACTTTAAATTTACTATACTTTAAATTTAACCATACAGAAATTTGTGGCTTTTTTTTTAAAGAAAAAAATAAAAGATTGGTTTGTTGAATGAGCAAATAGCTTCATGCTTATCTGGTCTGAAAACATGACACTGATATTTATATACTCTTATTTTAAAGTAAATCCAGGTGGAGCTTCCACAATAAAAATAATTCACAATGAGACAGTTCTACTAATAAGCAGATGAAATGCAATTTAAGGCTGCAAGTGGAAGAAGGAGCTTTCAGAATAAAGAGATAATAGTTCCACTGTATTGCACCCCAATCATATCATATGTGGAGGACTGCATTCAGTTCTGCAAAATGACATTCGGAAGTGGGAGGTAGCTTAAAAAAAAAAGGCAATCAGGGAAGGCGAAGGGCCTTGAGTCACTGACACATGAGAATCTCTTGAAGGAACTGGGAACAGTTAGTCTAGAGAATAAATAATTTGGGGTAGACGTAGGATTATAGATTTAGAGCTAGAAGAGATTATCTTATAAGCCACATAGCCCAACTTTCTTATTGAGGAAATGAGAATGAGGATAAGAAATGAGGACAAGAAAGAGGACATGGTCTCCCTGAGGTCACACAACTACTTTGTGTCTGGGGTGGAATTTGAACCCAGGTATTCCTGACTTTGAGTCTAGTAAATATTTGAATGTCTGCCATAGGGAAAAAGATTAAACATGTTCTAGTTGGCTCCAGAGGATGGAATTAGCAGCAATGGGTAGAAGTTGAAAAAAGAAAAATTTAGACATGATGTGAGAAAATTTTCCTTACAATTAAAGTGATCTAAAAGCAGAACGGCCGGAGTTAGGAGGTTAGAGGTTCACCCTCACTGAGAGTCTTCACACAAAAGTTGTTGGATGTATTGTGGGGATTATTTTTGGGGGGTATAGGTTGGACTAGATGACTGCTGTTCTGAAATTCTATGATCAGCAATAACCAGGCCTCCCAGGATCCTCTATGACAAGGATTTTTAACTTGGGGTCTATGAACTTGGCTTAAATACACACACAAACACACACACACATATAATTTGTATTGCATTTTGTGGACTGAATGTTGGTATAATTAGTTTCCTTTGCATTATTACATATTTTATTTTATGCATTTAAATGCATTGCTCTGAGGCTTCACCAAACTGTCAAAGGAGTCTATGACATAAAAAAAGATTAAGAACCCTTGCTCTCGGCTGATTTCAGAAAAACCTGGAAAGACTTGTATGAACTGATGCAAAGTGAAATGAGCACAACCAGAACATTGTACATGGTAACAGCAATTTTGTACGATGATCAGCTATGAATGACTTAGCTATTTTCAGCAATACAATTATCCAAGACAATTCCAAAAGACTCAGGATGAAAAATGCTCCCACCTCTAGAGAAAGAAATGATGGAGTCTGAACATAGATTAAAGCATGCTATTTTTCACCTTCTGCATTTTTTCTTTTTTTTCCCCTTTGGGGTCTCTGTCTTTTTTCACAACATGGTTAAAATGGTAATATGTTTTGCATGACTGGACATATATAACATATCAAATTGCTTCCTATCTCGGAGAGGGGAGAGGTGAAGGAAAGAGAGAAAATTTGGAACTCAAAAACATTATTAATGAGTATTCAAAATTGTCTTTACATGTAATCGGTGGGAAAATAAAATATTATTTAAAAAAGAAGAACAAGAAAAAGAACTCTTGCTCTAGGTCTACCAATCTAGTATCCTTGGAAGGACTGAGATTCAATGAGAAAAGAATTTGTTTGATCAAGAGAAAGACAGGGTCCATCAAGGAACTTTCTTCATGATATCTACTACACCTTATTATGGCATATACTGACTGCAAGGTATTGGGCAAAAGATGTAGTTGATAACCAAATTATCTTTGCTTGGGCCCTATTATTGAGGGAAGTTCTCCAACAACTTCAAGTTTAATAACACACACTTGAAATTTCACATAATTTGTAGTTTATTTTAGCCCATAGCACCAAAATTCAAAACCAAGCTCAGACTGAAAGCCAAAAAGCATTATAATGAGTTTTGTAACATAATTGTATAGTATTTGGAAATAGATATAAAAATTTGACTTATTTTATTTATATTTTCATTAGTTTTAAGTTATCCTCAGTGAATGTAATAGCAATTCTTTTCAAACAAAATCATCTGATTAAACTGCTATAAAATCCTCCTTTAATAAGCAAATCAACACTTCAACCTAATTTAATAAATAATTTTCATAATCTCTATGCTGAACAGTATTCTATAGGCTACATTCTACTTAAGTAAGACACTTGAATGTAAATATAATTTTTTTTTTTTGCTGAGGCAATCGGGGTTAAGTGACTTGCCCAGGGTCACACAGCTAGTAAGTGTCTGAAGCTGGATTTGAACTCAGGTCCTCCTGACTCCAAGGCCAGAGCACTAATCACTGTGCCACCTAACTGCCCCAAAAATATATTTTCCCTCTTCTCACTTTTACCCTGCTTCACTGCAAAAGAAGGCGAGGGCTATAGAAAAGTTGATCCTGAATATGTTAATGGTAGAAAAGTAGCCTGGTGTGGTATAGATAGTGTTGGACTTCAAGGTAAGAAGACCTGGGTTTTCATTTCACCTCTGACACTAGCCAGGTGATCATAGGCAAGTCACTTAACTACTATGTGCTTCAGAAAAGCCCCTGGGCCTTAAACATGAACGATTTTGATCTGTTGGTGGAGGACATTCTCCTACCAAGAATTCCTCATAGGGATGAAATCACAGATGCTTTGTGAATTTGTGTGTTGATGGAAACATGGATAAGTCCTTATTTCTTCAACATTATTTCCATAGCTAAAATAATGGGAAAAGTATACATATGCTTTATCAATGAAAAATTGAATGATCCTAATATAAAGAGAAACAACACAATTTGACTGTCTAGTACATTATTGATGTGTTTGGAAGGGTCCAGGTTTATTATGGCATATGGCAAGAAGGATATTTAGATTTAACAAGTCACCCTGATAGTTTTTTTTAAGCATAGCTTTTAATCTGTTGATAAGACTAGAATGAACTAAAAATATACAATCACTTTGATTGCCTTAGATTACTATGTAAAGGATATGTAATTTGCCCTCCACCAACAATCAAAACTCTGAGCCTTAGGCACAGTATGAAATTTCAAAGCATCTGGTTATGTAGTTTATGAGGAAAGTCTCATTGGAAGGGTTAGTGAGATAAAAGTGATTTCCAGGAAACTTGTGCGTCTCAACACTCCCACTGGTTAGGTCCTTCCAGCCTAAGAAATAAACAAAACAACATAGACTTTTAGCAATACCCCAAAAGGCATTTCTTACTCCCATACGTTATTACCCTAAGATCTCTCTGGACAGCCTGAGTGCTCTTCTGATATCCTTGCAACGTTGGGGCAATGCAAAGAACCCCACACTCCCTCAGAACATCAGGTAGATGATATGGCAAATTTATTTGAGGGCATGAACCAGTGTCCGGGCAGGAGTACATGGACCAAGATGACCTGCATCATTGGAGGGAATGTCCACATGATCAACTGACAGACGAGACCTACCGAAGTAAAAGATTCCTCACTATAGGGTGGGCTTACATGAATTATCTCTTGTTACATGTATCTTTGTCCCTTTACTTTCTTGAAGACCTATTGATACAATAGGCTCATTTTGCAGGCATCTTGAATCCTCACCATTTAAATTGAACAAGATCTGGTTGACTTCTCTCCATGGGCAGATCTGTGAGGTAACATTTAGCTAAATACAAAAGAAGTCATTAAGAGTACTTCACCTTCCATTTCTTCTGCTATATCTTCAGTCCCAGAAAAACATGTAATATCACAAGAAAGAAGTGTCTTTGATGATTTGACAAAGCTGTGAACAGAAAAAGTTTCATTTTTCCTAAATATTCAAGATTTCATGATCTCTCTTTGTTGTTAGTGATGCTCAAATGATTTGCCTCCTTTCTTCTCCCCTGCTACATTCCCTTTGTGAAATTAGCAAATATCAATCAACATTTATGAAGTGCCTACTATGTGCCAGGCACTGTGCTAAGTACTTAATGAAAATGTTTTCACTGGGTAGAGGATGAGATTGTTACTCATGATAGACTCAGGTAGTACCAGTCTAAAGAGTTCCAGACTCTTGACTGACTATGAATCCACCTTGGTCTTGCTTCTGGACCCCTTCCATGAATCTGGAAGCTGCAGTAAGGTAACAGTAGTCTGTCCATAAAGTACACAATTCAGAGGTTGGAGGTCAAACATGAAACTTCTACTGCTGTGACATGCCTCTTTTTATCAGTCATTACCACGCTAATTTCTCCATATCACCTGCCTCCAAAAGAGGTCTGCAGTAGTCCTGAGCCAAAGCTAGAGATTGGGAGGGTGGGGTTTCAGATTTATTATCTCATTGGCTATTTGGGGTCCACTCAGTTCAATTCACGATAAGCTTAGTAAATGCTGAGAGGATATAGGTAGTAGATGCTATGGGGGATATAAGAGAAACATAAGGCATCCCCACCCTCAGAGAGCTTAAACTCTTCATTAGGGAGAGAAATTCACCCCAACCTAGGGAAAAATTACATGATTATTATGATTAAATACCAAAATGTGTTGTTTACACACAACAAACTATAGGAAGTCAGAATAGGGAAAGATCATTTAGGGGCTGCCTATTATAATCAGAGGTAGCTTCATGGAGTAGGTGGGGCTTCAGTCCACTTAGAAAAATAAACATAAAGAATGATTATTAAAGATATTTTGCAGGACAGATAAATGGCAAGATGCCACTAAGCTATGAGGCAGGTATGTGGGCAAAACACAAAAAGGAGATGAAATCAGACTCTCTTGCTGTGGAAAATTTTGCTAGTGGTAACCAGATTAGATAAACATATCCTACTATACCTTGTTGCATTTTTTTTTAAAAATGTCTTTTTAATGACAAATTTTGTTTTAACACATCATGCAAAAACTCAGAGTATTCACAATTATATCCCTCACACCAAATAATCTTTGCTTCCAGTTCAGGGAAACTACCTATGAGTGACTGCAACTGATGGTACAGGTAGCCAATCCTACACTTTGGTTGTCAACTGTTGTTAAAAGAGTTAGCGTGTTGTAATTGATAGAAGGCCAACCTTGGGCAAGAAAACCTGGGGTCAAGCCTGCCTCTGACACATATTAGTGGTGTGACCCTGGGATTGTGAGTTATAGATTTACCAAGATGAAATCTAGAGGTCTAAGGGAATGAGAGGTCTAGGGAAACAAGAGGAAGCATGTATATGAGCTAGCACCTACTATGTGCCAAGCACCGAAGAAGCAAATGAAGCAATCCTTGCTCTTGAGAAGCTTTTATTATCCAATTTTATGAGTTTTCTTACTATTCAAAATGGTTTCCATTTATATAGCTTTAATAATTATTTTTTATAAAGAAATGTGTATATGTGTTGTTCTTTTGGCTCTGTTCTATTCACTTACCCTGTTCCATTTGAAAGATAGTGGGAAATGGTAGAAACTGAAGTAGCCACATGTTAATTAGGGTAGGCCCAGAACATATTAATCAGGGCTCCTGATTCTCTCTTGGGCAATTGGTTGAAAATAGTAGAAGCTGCGTAGGGTAGTGAGAAAAAGTTCTGTACTGAAAGCCAAAAGGTCTGGTGCTGCTCATGGATTTGGTGCTGCCTTTGGGAATGTTCCTTAACTTCTGTGCCTCACTTTGTGTAAAAACAAAGGCTTTGGAAAAGATGGTTTTTAAGATGCCCTTTACCAATTGAAGTTTAAGGTAAGCAATGCTGGCCCTTTGCTCTGTGGCTCTTCCTAGGTTCAGGTCTATCAAAGAATAGTAGAGTGAGATCCTGATGTTCCAAATGCTGGTCAGCAGAAATCTGGCCCTCCTAAAGCCGCCATAGATACACCTTACATGCCTCCTAGTTGATAGGATAAACTCTCTCTCTCTCTCTCTCTCTCTCCCCCTCCCTCCCTCTTCCTCTCCCCCTCCTTCCCTCTTCCTCTCCCCCTCCCTCCCTCTTCCTCTCCCCCTCCCTCCCTCTTCTCTTTTCTTTTACTTACTTGAAATTCTGTATCATTTGAATATCTGCTTTTAAAACAGGAAGAAACATTTCCAAAAGTTCTTTGTTTTCAAGAAGGTCCTTGGAAATGCCACCAATATTCGTGGTAAAATTAAATAATTGCTCTTCTGATATCCCAGAAAAACTTGAAGAGTGGAAATGGGTGATTTTCTTAAACAATTAAACAAAGTTATTATAACATGTCATATAGGTGATTTAATTTCATTTTAGAGCTCTAATTATCTAAGGAAAAAAGGATTTAATTAAATTACACTTAGTATATGGGATTCTTTAACTACAGAGTTTTAGTTCAGCAAGGATTGTTGCAGATCGCTGCAAAAATACCCAATCTCAGATGACTGTTCTGGGATCAGATCCCACTCCATCCTAGCTCCTCCAGCAGACTGACCCCTTGATAATCCCTATACCAACATCACCCCTACTCTCCATAGAAACAAACAAATGTAGTCAAATAACATAGTGAAGGGATGGAATAGAGATGGACATCCAGAGGACTTCATTGGTAGCCATGTAATATGAAAGGACCTAGGGGAAAGTCTTCAGGGTTGTTGAGTAGGTATGTATACCATGAAGCAATTGGGAGAGGAGATGGTCAAGCACAGCACAAGATGAGAAAGAGAAGACAGCTGAAAGCAGTATCTTTGAGAAGAAAGTATACACGTGGAGGAGATTACAGATCCATCAAAGCATAAATATCATCGCCCCCCCATCTCTGCCCCAACCTTAACTAAAAAAAATCACATTACTCACATGTAGAGGAGTTGCACTTGACACAAAACAATGCATTGGTTCTAACTTGTAATTTTCTTTTAAGTGTAGAGCTGTCATAAAAGCAATATATGATCCCATGCTAAAATGTGGAAAAGAGAAAAACCAACCAAATGAATGATGATCCATTCCAACTCAACTTAGAACAAGCATACCTTTAATGTACCATAAATGTAATTTTTCCAAGCTAAGAAAATAATAAGAAGAAATTAGGCTTATATTATTTCAATAGGAGACTTAGCAAAGGATTTGGCATTTCATCAACAGAGAGACTCTCCGTGAGGGAACTCCCACAGGTGATCGCAAGGTAAATCCTGAGGAGCTGTCTGAGGCATTCAGAGGTTGAATGACTTGCCCAAGTTCACACACCTTGTAAATATCAGAGAGGAGTTGTGGGCCTTGGAGTCTTCCTGACTCTAAACTCAGCAAGCTATCCTTCATGCTGTATTCACTGTTTCTAACGGTTACTTTTATAATACAGTTTTACTTTTTGCTTAAAAAGGCTATCTGTGATGCTTGCGAAAGGCAGCAGAAGAAGGAGTTATGTGGGGGGAAACATCAGCAAGCAATTTAAGGATACTGATTTTGAGAGTTTCTAGAAAGCACTTGGAATCTCCTTTTCTTCCTTAAGAATATAGAACAGAACACAATCGACAGTCAATTCTGCTGATCAATCCCTTATTCACTTGCCAAGTCTTGTATCCTGTTTTTCCTGATAGAAAATGAATAGACCAATACTTGTAGAACAGTTTCAAGTCATTATGACAAAATTATTATCAAATAGCTTGGGTATAGCTGATTTTGTATATTCATAGGGACAAGAGTCACAAAATCGCAGAATTTTAGTTGGGAGAGACCTCAGCAACAATCTAGTCTAATCCATACATGAAAGAATTTTTTGCTCTGACACTGCCAACAAGTGATTGGCTGTACTAGGATGGGAGCCAGGAAACTATCACTCTACTCCTATCTGTCACTAGCTAGTTGTGGGACCTAATGAAAGTCACTTCCCCTCTCTGGTCTCAGTTTCCTCATCTATAAAATGGGGGGATCGGAGCAGATGGTCACTAAGGTACCCCTCTAAATTTAAATCCTATGATTACCTGCATGGATCTTTAAGGCACTGGCCTACCTCCCTGCCCTACCTTGCAGGATTGATGTGAGGAGAGCACTTTGTAAACTGCTGAGTCATTATTTGGGTCTTTGGATGAATTTTAATGGGGTCAAGCCATTGCATGATCAGCTAAGTAATGGTGCAGCTTAATTGATTGCTCTGAGCATGGCACCATAGGGATAGCATAGAAGACATCTAAATCTAGATGGGGGTAAAAAGTCAGGTAAAGTGAGAAGCAACAATATGAAGGACTGTGGGAAAATATATTGTCAAAAAGAGGGGAGAAGGATATGGAAAGAAAATGGTCTCTCAACAAGTTTTTCCCACAAGGATGTACCTGATTCCTTGCCCTATATTTAGAGAGTACTGCCCTCTGCAAAAACAAGGCCAGCAAGGAGACACACAGGGAAGGAATTCAGCACTCCGACCGCCTGCTGGAATTGTGCATCAGCACTGACCTCTGTCTTGTGCTCCTAACTCATAAAACAAGAAAGCAGAAAGTAGAAGCTGAAAGCAGAAGGAACCTAAGGGGAGGAGTGAGGCATTATGTGATGACTGGCACTGAAATCTCCCTTTCTGATTAAGCAGAATGTAGAATGAAAAGATCTGAGTATGTACTACACTACACTACACACACACACACACACACACACACACACACACACACACACACACAGCAGCAGCAGCGGCAAAACTTTAAGAGGTCAGAAGGAGAAACGTGGCCAATAAGCTAATGTTATTATTTATTAAAGTTTGTATTTTTTTTGGTCACAATGAAAAGTTCAAATTTTATCATTATCTCTTCAAACTTCATTCTTTGTTGATACTTATTGAGATTGTTAAGCTTATAATGAAAATAATCTTTAAAAAATAATTTAGCAGATCTTAAGTTGATGAAACCATTTTGACATTTAAGTCCACAAGGTTGAACACAAGATGTGTTTACAATAGTGTTAAAAACAAGCGGAACATTGGACTTTTATTATTTATTTCTCAATCACTCCACAGAGTGACCAGTTCCCTGTATGACGCTGGGTTGTTAAGACGGGGAAATTTTTAAAGAGGTCAAATAGTATCACCTTTGGCTACTTAAGTATCTATTTCACCTAATACTGTGATGGAGTGAGTCCAACAAACAGCATTTATGTTCTTCGGGGTAACCAGTACCAATCATACAATGCCCAGAGATAAATAATGCTCTCTATAGGCTTTGGATTTAAGATTCCTAATGTCTTTGTATTGACATGCATGTTTCATAAATTTAGAAGAAGAGGAACAAGGAATTGTGAAGGTTATTTAGAAGGCTTTGAAAATGAGAAGGCCAATGAGTGAATGTGGGGAGGGCAATTTGAGATAGTTCAAAGTTTGAAGAAGAGAAAAAAACAAAGGAAAAGGAGAAGGGCTCAAGCTGAAGGACTTGGGAGAAAAAAGGAGAAAGATGCAAGGAAACAGAAGGTAGTTGGTAAGATCAGGAAATGAAGACATGTTGGGTAAGACAAGATTGGTTGGTTGGTTACTGTCTTTTGTTCTCAAAGAGGACCAAAATGACATAACTATGTTAGAGTCAATTTACAGCATGTCCGATGGCTGATCAGACCAATATGAACTTGGAATACTCTACCACAGGTTGGACACAAAGAGTCCATGTGAACATTTGGGGTGGGTTCTCTAAATTTGCACATCTCAAGTTTCTTTTGAGCCACTTCAATTCTGCTTTGCTCATAGAGCAAAGCACCTTCTCTGATGAGGGCATGCCATTCTGGGTGGTCCTGTGCCAGTGTCTCTCATGTCACGCAATCGATTCCGTAGTTCTTAAGAGAGACCTTGAGATTGTCTTTGTATCACTTTTGACCGCCATGTGAATGCTTGCCCTGTGTGAGTTCTCCATAAAATAGTCTTTTAGACAAGTGTACATTTGGCATCCGAACAATGCGGCCAGCCCATTGGAGTTGCACTCTGCAGTAGAGTTTGAATGCTTGGCGGTTTAGTTTGAGAAAGGACCTCAGTGTCTGGTCTCTTACCCTGGCAGGTGATCTTCAGAATCTACCTAAGACAATTCAAATGGAAGCGATTCAGTTTCCTGGCATGGTGCTGGTACACCGTCCAGGTTTCACAGGCATACAACGATGAGGTCAGCACAATGGCTCTCTAGACCTTCAGTTTGGTAGTCAGTATAATAACCTCTTCTCTCCCAACACTTCCCTTCGGAGCCTCCCAAACTCTGAGCTAGCTCTGGCAATGCATGTGTCAATCTACTTATCAACATATACATCCCTAGAAAGTGTACTGCCATGGTAAAGCGAACTTATGGAAGAGAAAGAAAGATGGTTGTGGTGACCAATATGCTAAAGAGATATTAAAAAGCCAAAAGAAATACAACTCAGGAGCTGGCATACTTCTTCCCTCCAAAGCAGTTTCTGGAGCAATTCTTCATGGGAGCTATGGGCAAGCACAATAAAATGTGAGGATCTTATCTACGGCAAGAGCAGGGAAAAGTTTGCCTTGATCAGCATAAAATGTATAATGTTTATATTTTTGCTGAGTCTAAACGATTTCCATATATACTTAAAGTGTAGGCTGAGCTTCCTTCTAAAAGTGAAGGGAAAGAGGCTTTAGGAACACTTCTCCAGCCTTCAGGAGCAAGAATAGAAAAATGAATTGTTCCTTTAAAAAAAGATGGGATTCAATGTGGAGAGAAAGAAGACAAAAGGAATCTAAAAAAGTATAGTGGGATTTTTATTTATGTAATGAGATTGGAGGATGAAAGAATGACCCACAGAGGATAAAGAGAAGAACCCAAACAAATATGAGGTTCTTCCCAAAGAGAAGGGAGTGAGATGCCCTGAAGAGCAAGTAGCTACACTAGGGAATTATGTTGTTTGATGTCAGATGAAAGATTATCCAGTAAGAATCCAAGGAACAAGAAACAGTACTGGTGGCTAATGTTTCCCTGCTGATGCAGTACCGAGACAGGCATTGGTCAGCTAGAAAACAATAGGGAAATCTGTTGTCTTTTGAGGGCATACATCCAAGTCAGGAATTGTTAAATCAGAACATCAGTATAAGTGTCAATCTTATTTTACCTGGGCATATATGTTACTGCCAAAAGATTTTTTTCATTTAATATTTTATTCCCTCCTCCCTCACCCCCGCCAATTACATGTTTAAACAATTGCCAAAAGGATTCTAAAGAGCTCTGGTACAGATAATGAAATCTTGAATAAGAAACTGAAGACCTTAGAAACGTAAGTGGTAATCACTGTTGCCCATTTAAATCAAGGGATTCAGAAGTGAAAGGAAAACTGGAGAAGTGAATAGCTAGTTAAAAACATGGTATCTCAGGTCTGCCAGGTGGTACAGTGGATAGAGCACCAGCTCTGGAATCAAGAGGACCTGAGTTCAAATTTAGCCTCAGATACTTGACACCTCCTAGCTATGTGACTCAGGGCAAGTCACTTAACCCCGATTACCTCACCAAAATAAATTTTAAAAAAAATTTTAAAAAAATAAAGATGTGGTATCTCAGAGTTCCTGCCTTGGAATCAGGAGGACCTGGATTCAAATCTAGACTCAGACACTTGACACTTACTAGCTATATGACCCTGGGCAAGTCACTTAACCCCAATTGCCTCACCAAAACAAACAAACAAACCAACAAACAAAACCCCATGGAATCTGGGAATGCAATTAGGATTTCTGAACCCTTACCTTTCAGGTGTCCAGATGAGCAAGCAGTTTGGTACAATGGAAAGAGCAGTGGCCCTACTCAGGGGACCTAAGTTCAAATTCCACCTGTGACATTATCTTTGTGACTTTGGGCAATTCATTTTACCTCCCTGGGCCTTGTCTGTAAAGGAGGAGATCGACTAGATGGGTCTCTGAGGTTCTTTCCAGTTCTTTATCTATGATCCCTACAAGGTAAAGAGCACGCCATGCTCTTTAGTCCCAGTTGGTCTTATAGTTCAGAACCCTTGATGTGACAGAGAACATTTTTTCTTTTCTTTCTTTACCTGTGACCAAAAAATGCAAAAGGAACATTCTGGAGCATTGGCAGTAAAGCATTAGAAATTTCAGCAGCTACATGATCCAAGCTTGTTGCAAATGGCTCATTAGATCGATTTCCTCTTCCAGGAAGCGTTATAGAGGAAACTGGAAATCAAGAGAGACAGACGGATATAAACTAACGTTAAATAATGTATACTATGAAAAAAAAAGTCAAAAAAAAGAATGTATACTATTATAATAGAGACTCTCACCATTCATTCACTCAACAACCATTTTAATATAGAATTGCATGAAAACAATTACAATGATAATAATCAATTCTGCTCAGAAAAGTTCATATATTTGTCAATAAAATAATAGTGAAATAAATTTCTACATAGTGACTAATTCATATCACCTGCAATACCTACCACATATCGTTATTGTGAGGACCAAATGGGATATTCTGCTCTCTGTGCTGTCTTACTTAACCCCTCAACTTTTCTCCACACTGACAGAGGTGGGTTTTCCCCAAAGGGATCACAACAAGTTTTTCAGGGTCCTATGGATAAACCTGATGTGGGAGGGGGTAAATTTGGACACCACTCATCCCTGTAGCTCCTAATGCCCCACTAGTATGCTTTCTGTTTACACAAAAATCAGTCATCCTATCACCATTAGCCATTAAAAATGGAATATTTATTTAACTATAAGGTAAAAATGAGAATAATTATAACACTGTGATCACTCAATAAGGAAATGCAGTAATAATCAAAACACCCAGTCTGCCCATGAACCTGGGTCACACTTTGTCTCTAATGCATGCAGTGCGCGCGGAAGAGAATAGGAATGTGTTTGTAGAAACCTGGCAGAGAGGTACACGAGTGACAAAAACCTGTGTCTACGCAGCTCACAACTCTGGAATGGAGGCCTTGATGTCCCTCTGTGGTCCCTTCAGAAATAATCTATGCTATACAAAGCTGCTTTTCTGATATTTATTCCCCTTCTGGTCTTCACTGTTCTACTGCTAGGCAAATCCATTGGTGATGAATCAACAATTACAATGTGGCTTAAGTGATTGTCTAGACTCATGAAATTGATGAAGAAGATATTAGTAACACAGATTAAACTTTAAAGTGCCATGTATTCACACACACACACACACATACACACACACTGAGAGCTGGTTGTTAAACATGTAATATCAGATACCTGCTTAGAAGCTATCTTGTCCAACCTTCTCACTTTATAAGTGAAGAAGCTAAGGCTCAGAGGGGTTAAGTGACTTGCCCAAGGACATAGTAGTAGTAAATGAGAGAGGGAGTCACTTATTTAGCCATGCATTCCTTCAACAAACATTTATTTAGACCTATTCTCCAGAGTGAACTGTGCTGTACTAATGAGGATACAGAAATGAATAAGAGTTCCCTGTCCACCTTTCCTCTAACATTGCTTCTTTTTGCTAGGAACATTCATATATTCAGACTTGTTACATTACTCCTGGGCAAAATAAAGCTCATTAATCATTCATTGGATATTAGAGAGGTTCAATGGGAAGAAATTACTGGGCTACTAGGCGTAAACTAAGCACCGAGATCAAATGACCAGAATTACCATGCCACCGTATCCGAGTTCTACAAAGATGATCAGATACTGATGTCTTGTCTAATGCCTCTCTTTTATGCTGTGTGAGGAAGTAAACATACTTGATGTTACATTTCCTAAGGGAATAGATTCTCTCCCCACTCCCACCCCCTTTTTGTATCATTTTCCCTGGCAGGCTACCCTTGTCAGCAGCAATTTGAAACTTAGGTTTAATTCCCTGCTCAAAAGAAATTATCTCCTATTTGTTCATTCTTCTTCTCTGTGGAGCAGCCAAGGGGTGCAGTGGACAGAGTGCTGGCCTTGGACTCAAGAGAAGGACTCACCTTTCTGAGTTCAGATCTGACTTCAGATACTGCCTAGCTGTGTGACCCTGTTTGCCTCAGTTTCCTCATCTGTAAAATGAGCTGGAGAGGGAAATGGCAAGCCTGTTCCAGTATCTTTGCCAAGAAAACCCCAAATGGGGTCACAAAGAGTAGGACACGACTGAACAGCAATTCACCTCTGTGTTGTTTCTCCCTAGTAGAATGTGAGCTCCTTGAGGGCAGCGGTAGCCTTCCTTTTCTATTTGTAGCCCAGGGTTTAGCACAGTGCTTTCCACATAGTAAATACTCTATCATTTTTTATTCATTCACTCACAATACATTGTACGTGTTCTAATATTGGTACATGCTGACTCACTCTATGGAATATGTTTTTTGGAGGCAGTGATGGTTTGTTTTTTAATCTCTTAGATTCTAACATAGTACCTGGCACATAATGAGTGTTTAATAAATGTTTATTGATTATTTGATATAATGTGTTTTTTCTTTGGCGCCAAGTCAACATAGCAATTCACTTTCATCTTTCAGTATGACCAAGACATGGCCTGAAGACCATTTGTTCTTCCCTTTTTTGGAGAGAATAAAACCACTTTCAAAAATTTTCTGAACATACAGACTATTCTCTATATACCCGACTATTGCTACGCCCTGAGAGGACGAAAAACACATTTTCATTGCCTTTTGAATTTCTGCCTGAATCTCCAGAGTAGTGCGCTTCTATGGGGACAGTCAGAACTTCCCATCTTCAGAAGACGGGAACATCTCTAGAAAGATCCTGTGGTAACATCTGTTTCCACAATGGATCAGAATTTATTTGTAAAAACAATGTCTTGTTCTCCTGTGCCATTCTGAGGGCTCTAAGGACGACGAATCACTAAGGTTTTAGAAGTTCATGAACTCTCTGAACTGTTGTAGAGTGAAGTAAACAGAGCTGGGAGAACAATTTATGAAATGAAAACAATTTAATAGAAACAAATAACATTGCAAGACTTTAGAGAAAAAAAAAGGCTTTAGAGCTCTGAGTAGGGCACAAAGAAACCACAAGTCCTGAGGACAGATGGATCACAGCACTCACCTCCAGCCAGGGAGGTGACAGACTTAAAATCTAGAATGAGGCATATTGTTAGACATGGCCAATGTGGGAAATTATTTTGTTGGACTGTACATGTTTGTTATGAGGGTTTAGCTTGCCTTTTTCTTTATTGTACAATAGGAGGGGCAGTGGAAGGGAGAAACAATAAATACATTTTACTTAATTATAAAATTGAATTAATTAAAATATTGTAAAAAGAAATGGGCCAATTTTATTACAACCTTGTTCAAAACAACATACCCATTTTTGTTTGTTTTCATAGCTTACAAATAATAGAAATTCATGGAAAGCAGTTATTTTTTTCTTTATTGTGGTTTGCACAGTTCTTTACATATGTTATCTTATTTGATCCTCACAACAACCCTGTGACTGTATTATCCCTATTTTACAAATGGATAAACTGAGTCTGAGAAAGGTTAAATGACTTGCCCAGGAGTACATGACTGGTAAGTATCTATGGCAGGATTTGAACTCAGATCTTCCTAACTCCAAGTCCAATGCTCTATCCGCTAAGCCACGTAACTGTCTCTATTACTGTTTGGAGCTATTATTATTTGTAAACCATGGTGGTCATTGGGGCTGCTATGTTCTCTATATGCATCTGTTTATTTTGTATAATGTATACTAACGGAGGGGACAGCCAGGTGGGTACAGTGGATAGAGTGCTGGGCCTGGAGTCAGGAGTCCAGTCATAGAGTCAAGCTCATCTTCCTCAGTTCAAATCTGACTTCAGACACTTGCTAGCTGTGTGATCCTGGGCAAGTCACTTAACCCCAATTGACAAAAAATTTAAAAAAAATTTTAAAAAGAAAAAGGGGCCCATTTCTCTTTGAGGAAAATACACAGCCTCTGATTTTCTATGCCTTATTGCTAAAGAAGTGCTAATAGATGACATTTAGTTGAGAAAATGCCTTTTTTTCTAGAGTCCTTCTGCAAGGGAAGAGGAGGCCAGAGAATTGTAATATGTCAGATCCTTGAGGGTAATCACTGGATTATCCCCAGTGCACAGTGCCTGGCACTAAGTAAGGGCTTAATAAGTCCTTGTTGATAACCTGTTATTAGTGTTGAATCATAGCTATGAAAAGTTCTTTGGAAAACTAAGCTGTGAGTAATTTCAAGAGCAGCTTTGGGCCATTGGGTTGGTGGCACCCTGAGCATAAAAAGGTTTGATAAGCCCCAAGATGGTAATGCAGATAACACAGATAAGCATCATCTGATATGAGAATTACACCTTCATAAATTCCTTTATACACATAATTTTATTTTATCATTCCAAAGAAGTCTGAAACTCTGCGGCTGAGTCACATATTTCTAGCCACCTTTCACAAGCGGGAAAATATGGGGACAAACCATGAGGCTAAGGAACTTCCGATGACCTCCCAGTTAGACAAGATCAGGGCTGGAATAAGAACCTGGGTCTCCTGTCAGTTGGTCTTTGAATTCATCCTCCTAAAACTTACTGTTATCAAACAATCTTCAGGCATCTGCATTTGTTCATGGCTGCCTATGTGTGTCTTCATGTGGCACAGGGAGGTTTTTGGAGATGAGCTACAGGAATGATTATTTTTCTATTCTATTTTCATTTTATCTTGGTTATAATGAGTCTCAGGATCCCAAATGCAAAAGTAATTTCAAGGAATTAGCTAGTGTAGAACTTTGCCCCCAGCAAAAAACCTCTTAATCACCTGTGATTTTTTTTCTAATCAGAAAGACTGTCAAAGATTGGGCTAAAGCAAAGTTATTTTGGCAGTATGTATAGATTCCAATCATTTTTATTGTCAAGAAGTTATTCCTAATCTCTAATAAAAAATCCCTTTATAAACTTACACAATGAATATCCTCCTTACTCATTAGCAGTGTTTTTGAACCTTATCACCTCATTACCCGCTAATTGGTTTTCCTGCCTCAAATCTCTCACCTCTTCCATCCATCCTCTACGTAGCTGCCAGAGTGATTTTCCTATAGCAATGTGATCATGTTCCTTTTTTACCCGATAAACTCCAGTGGCTTCCTATTTCATCTAAGATCAGTCAGTCAAATACAAAATATTGCTTAGCTTTTAAAGTCTTTCACAACCTGGCCCCAACCTATCTTTCCAGTCTCATTGTACACTGTTCTCCTTCAATCAATCCATGATCCAGTCACACTAGCCTTCTTGCTTTTCTTCTCACATGCCAGACACCCTTCCATCTCTGTGACCGCCCAGATTGATTCCTATTCATTTACAACCAACTTGACTCTTGGAATCTCTGGTTTCCTTCAAAACCCAACTCATCCATCACTTCCCACATGAAGCCTGTCCTGATTCCCTTAGAGGGTAGGGCCTTCTCCTAAAGCATCCATCACCTCCACCTGCATTACCTTGTATTATTTATTATGCTCATTGATCATCCATACACACATATGTGTGTATATATTCATCTATACATACATAAAGGTGAATATAAACACCTATTTCCTTTGTATGAGTGTAAGCATGTCAGGGTGCTGCTTTTGGCATTAGAAAGATCTCGGTTCAATTTCTACTTTTGCCATATACATACCGGCAGTATGATTCCAGCAAGACACTTAACCTCTCAGCATCCTTGGAAATTCTTTAAGACTGTAAGTTGTAAAGAAAGTGCCCATTTGCATTGGAAGAAGTTCCTCATTGGGAGCTCCCTACATTGATGAAATCATATAGCCAGTAAAAATACACACGTGTATATGATCCATTTATAGAACATAAGCTCCTTGAGGGCAGGGATGGTTTCATATTTGTCTTTGTTTCCCTAGCACTTAGCCCACTGTGTGTTTATATACATACGTGTGTATGTGGGGCATATGAGGTGCTCAGGGAGGAATAGCACCTCTGGTGTGAGGGCTTGCTAAAACCCTTTCAGGACTGCTCATCCACCTTTGGTGTTCATCTTTCACCCAACTCTCACCTGTGGTTCTAAGAAGCTAAAGCACGAGCAGTGACCACAGCCTGGTAAACCATCTTAGCAGGAGGACTAAACCAGGTTGACGGTAACTGACGGGCCTCAAACATGTCAGTGAGGTAAGGGGTGTCTATCCCAGGTATGTGGAGGCTTTCCCTGGTGGAATGGGAGGATGAAAACAATTTATTCCAACGGCCATGAAGGCGGCTGAGGCAAATCTTGTGAAGCACATAGAGTTTGGTCAGGCTCAGGAGACATCAAGGTCATCCACTGCGTCCTTGACCATTGCCAGTTGTCTTGACTTTTGTCCTGCCACTGGCCTTCAATGACTCAGGAAGAAATAGTGAAGCTGACTTTGAAGCTCTGTCTCACTTAAATCCAATTCCCAAGCAAAGCAAGACATCACCCATGATATCATTGGTCCTCTTCAATAACTGTGGATGAACAACAATATGTGTATGTAGGTATATGTGTACACATGTGCATCCACAAATATTCATATATATATAAATATACATATTTTGCATATGTTTTATATATTATACGTATGTTCTTATTAAGTAACCGAATATTTCTCATTGCTAACAAGCACAGAAAATAATGGAAAGTGATGATGAGAGTCACATTCTTACTAAAAACTCATTTGTTTCTAAATGTCTAATGTTTAAATAAATAATTTCAATCACATGTTTTTAATCTCACTTTTTTTCTAACATTTAGATGTAAGGACCTAGTAAAGAAAGGAAGAAAGATCAAGTTGTTTTTTAATTACCTAATTTTTTTTTGGATATCTCTTCCTTCAGAAAATTCCACAACTGATTAGAAAATAACAAAACAGCTCTTTCCCTTCTAGTCTTACTGCCAAATTCTAATGAAAAGAGAGCTCAGTTGTCTGCTCTTCTCCTTCTGTAATGATCACCAGTAACTTCTGGAAGAATTGCAGTTGAACTGAGGCCCATCCAGCAAAATGTTCAGGACGTGCATCTTAATTCACTCAGGGGCATTAACTGGTTGGGGGGCCTCTGAGGGGGTTTTTTGTTTTCCCAGTGCTAACAACCTCGTTTCCTGCTAGTTGATTTGTTTTCCTCTATAAAACTTTTGGAAAGTACTATAATGCCATATGTCTTCTTTCAAAGGGGTTCCTTTGAATGCCAGACATTTTTCTGCTCTGACATAATTTGATAACAATGAAAACATCAATTGCTTCAATTGGTAACACTCCAGAAAATGAATTTAAAAAAAACTCCAACTCTTCCTTCCTGAATATATGTGTATATGTGTGTGTGTGTATACATATACATACACAAACACACACATATATATATATATATTTTTTTTTCAATTGCCTTGCATCTCGGATTGTCTCTGTTATCTTGAATGAATCACAGAGAGGTTTTGGGTGGATGATGGGTCCTAAATGTACACTCTTTGGAGAAGGCTTCTATAATGGATAAATATACCTCTTTTACCAGTTCGGCTATTCTGTTTTTAAGGTGTTATTTTCTATAGTATTTTTTTGTGCCTCCTTTAACCAAGCTCTTGACTCGTTTTTCATGATTTTCTTGCATCACTCTCATTTCTCTTCCCAATTTTTCCTCTACTTCTCTTACTTGATTTTAAAATCCTTTTTGAGCTCTTCCATGACCTGAGACCAATTCATATTTTTCTTGGAGGCTTTGGATGTAGGAGTTTTGACTTAGCTGTCTTCTTCTGAGTATGTGTTTTGATCTTCCTTGTCATCATAGTAACTTTCTATAGTCAGAATTTTTTTCTGTTGTTTGCTTATTTTCCAGACTGTTTCTTGACTTTTCACTCTTTGCTCAAATGGGGTTCTACTTCTAGGGTGGAGGGTACACTGTCCCAAGCTTCAGCTGTTTTCAGAGATACTTCTAGGGACCTGTAAATTGTCAGTTCTTCCAAGGTGGTATGATCTAAGGAGAGGTGTTTACTCCTCTCTTGGCTTGTGCTTTGGTCTGTGAGTGACCACAACTACTCTTTTCTGCCCTGGAACTGTGGGGAGGGTCCCCCCTCCACTGTGGCTGCAAGCTCTGGTGTGGCAGTGCTCCTCCTCATCCTGGGACTGCCACCCAGGACTGGGACCAAGATCTGAGTATGGGTAAAGCAACAAAGTCCTGTCCCCAGTGCCATCAAAGAGACCCCTGTAATCTCTTTTTGACCAGTTATTCCATCCCCTTCCCATCTATGGTGTGAGAGCTCCAGAAGGAGTCACCGCCACAGCCATTGCTGATTCAGTCCCTCTCAAGGCTTGCTCTTGGTTTGCCTGGCCCAGCCTTCAGTGCACTCTCACCCTGGTGGGACAGACCTTTCCTGCCGAACTTAGTTGCCTTGGGCTGGAAAATTGTTTTACCCCATTCTTTTGTGGGTTCGACTGTTCCAGAATTTGTTTTAGTGCATTATTTAAAGGTCTTTGGAGAGGTTTTGGGGATGGCTCAGGCAAGTCCCAGCCTTCTCTTTGCCATCTTAGCTCCACCCCCAATAGACAATTTTTAAGAAATGTTTTTTATTCCTGAAATAAACCTACTTGATCTTCATTCTACTTCTTTCCCTTGAGGGTCAGAGTTTCAAAATCACCTGATCTCTGACCTTTAAGGGAAAGAATTATTTTGATTAAATAAAACAAATATTAAATGTACAAAGAATGTTTCCTATACCTCCTTCCCTCTTTGCAGTCTGGCTTCTACCTCCACCACTTTTCTGAAAGGGCACTGCAAAATAACACCGTTGATCTCCTTATTGCCAAATCCTACGACTTTTGGTCAGGTCTCATCTTCCCTGACCCCTGTATAGCATTGGACTGAGTCACTCCCACATCTGTGCTGCAAAGCCTGCTCTGACCCCAGAACTCAAGCAAATTCCTTTATCTGTTCAATAAAGTTGCTAAACCAGGATGCCCTCTAAGGCTGATTCAAGTTCTAAATAATTTCTGATTCTATGATGTTGCTGGAGGAAGATTTGGTTTCTGACACACATTTGATACAAATGGGCTGACCTTGGAACTCTTAGCACTTGAGGAAACCCTCTAAGACAGAAAAGAAGGTGTTTATTCCCCAACCTAGCATTCCCAGTATCAAATAATTACAGCTCCAGTCCCTATCCTATCCCTATGATGAAACAACCGATGATTCTACTCCCATTCTTCTGGCTAATCTCCTACCCTTCTGCTTCCTTTTTCTTGTTCCTCCCTCCTCTTTCCAACCCCCTAAGAGAACTATTCCCCAAGGTTTTGTCCTTGACCCTATTTCCTTTCCTCTATACACACACTTTCTCCCTTGACTATCTCATTCACCCTCATGATATGGAAGCCATGAAGTGGTTGTGGAAAATCACCTCAGTGCAGGTGACTGCACATGTCTAGCTCTGACCTCGGTTTTGAGTTCAAAACCAGCTTCTCCAACTGCATGAGGACATTTCCACCTGAATGACCTGTTGGCACTGGCAAAATTCAAAATGTCTATTATTGAGCTTTGTTCTCTTCCCCTAAGCCTGCTCCTTCTTCTTTCCGACTTCATTATTTAGGTGAGTAGCAGCAAAGTTCATTCAGATCCCCAAACCGAAACCTTATGGTTGTCTCTGCCCCTTTCCCTTCCCATGGCCCTCCTATCCAACTGGTTACCAAACCCTGCTGGTTCTATATTCACAAATCCTTCCTTTTACCTACTGCTAATGCAGCCTCTTCACCGAAGCTTTCCCAAACTCTCCCTCGCCTCTTGCCTTAGTCAGTAATAACCTTTTCCCTCTTGAACATCCATAAATCACTTTATTGTGCACCTCTCTTATACACATATAGAACCAGAGTTAAAACGGATCTTAGAGATAATCTAGTTCAACTTAATCCTTTTGCAGATAGGGAATCTGAGGTTCAGAGAAGGGAGGGGATTTTTTTTACTATGAAAAATGCTTTACTGGTGTTATCTGTACAGCATTTGACATCAAAGAACAGAAAAACAGCAAGTGCAGAATGCAGCGAGACGCAAACATCAAAAAAACAAGTTTGTGAGTGAATGAAAGGAGTTCATACAGCTTTCAGTATAATACACAAAGTAAGTGATGCACAACTTTACATCACCTCCTCTTCGACCTCCTCCTCAAATTCTCCCTCCTCCTCAGTTGTAGCATCCTGATACTGCTGATACTCAGAAACGAAATCATTCATGTTGCTTTCTCCTTCAGTGAATTCCATTTCACCCATACCCTCACCAGTATATCAGTGTAAGAGTTTCTGTGAAACATGGCCGTAAACTGCTCAGAAATGCACTTAAAGAGTTCTTAGATGGTGGTACTGCTACTATTGAAGGTGGCAGACCCTGTACTCTATGTCATCTTGTTAAAGTTGAAACTTTACAAATTGACCTCCATTTTGAGGAAGTGCCCAGGCCAGCCAGTCTTCATTCCTCTCCTGGCTCCACTGGCTGACTGTGAGTCTTCATGACAATGCCTTAGGGGGCAGCTAGGTGGTGCAGTGGATAGAGCACTGGCCCTGTATTCAGGAGGACCTGAGTTCAAATGTGACCTCAGACACATGACACTTACTAGCTGTGTAACCCTGGGCAAGTCACTTAACCCCCATTGCCCAACTGAAAAAAAAACAAAACCCCCAAAAAACCCCCCAAATAAAACAAAACCAAAAAAAAGACAATGCCGGGCAGCTAGGTGGTGCAGTGGATAGAGTACTGACCCTGAAGTCAGTAGGACCTGAGTTCAAATCCAGCCTCAGACCAAACACTTGACACTAGCTGTGTGACCCTGGGCAAGTCACTTAACCCTAATTGTCCAAAAAAAAAAAAAAAAGACAATGCCTTAGATGCTTCCTCACCCAGGAAGAACCTTCCAGCCCTGAAACCTCCTTCTCCTATTGGTCAATTCTTCCTTGGAAGAGGGAGCTTCCATTTAGAGAAAGTAAGCTCACCATGAGCAGGGCACCATGCTAAGCACTTGGTGAATGCTTATTGACTTAGCAATTGATATTGAGAAATTATCTAACAGCCAGGAGGATTTTTGCCAAATTTCACATTAGTATCCTGCAGGTGATACCAGTTATGTAAACCATAGCTAATACAATGATAAATTACTAACCTTCTATTGAATGATGAAAACTTTTGCCTCATTTTGCAAAATGGGTAGATCCGCTTCCTGCCCATGGGAAGCAAATCAGCTTAAAAATTGCTCCAGGGCATGGGTATAAGCATCTCACAACATTTTCTGTCCTAGGGGAGATCATTAAAAATACGTTAATTATCAAAGAAATCAAGATATTCACTTGTTTGTTCAACAGATCATGTCCTATAGATCCGATTTCCCAATAGAAGCTTTTATAAAGTGCAAAGTGTCCTCTTGCATCCTGACCTAGGTGCTGTTCCCTGCAGAAGCCAGGTTAGCCCCATCTCCTGTTTTATGTCAGTTTTTGTCCCTCATGCCTGGAATATTGCCCGTCCCCATCTTCTTAGACGCCCTACTTACCATCAAAGCTCAGTGCACAGGACACCTCTTACAAGAGGCCGTTTCTGATCTCCCCCAGCAACTAGGGCCTCTTTCCAAATTACTCCACATTTATCCTGTATTAACTTATGCTGCAAACTCTGAAAAGGCGAGGATTAGTTCAGTTTTTGTCTTCGTCTCTCCAGCAAGTGGCAACTAGGTGGCGCCATAGTGCTCAACATACGGGGACTGGAGTCAGGAAGACCTATGTGTGACCCTCAGCAAGTCATTTAACTTTTGTCTCCCTCAGGTTCCTCATCTGTAAAATGGGGATGATAATAGCAACTATCTCCCAGGGTTGTTGTAAGGATCAAATGAAATATATGTAAACTGCTTACTACAGTGCCTAGCACATGATGAGAGCTATGTAAATGCTAGCTGTTATTATTTATGCTGTAGGTATTTAATAACTGTGTATGGCTTATTGATTAATACTAGTTTAAACAGGAATCATTATCACAATTTCAAACTTTCCTTTTAAAGCAGAAGGCATTCTTAGGCATTTACCATATCTTCCCCACCCCAAAATTAATTTGAGACCAATAAATGAATCAGAGCATATGTACATTTTTAAGACTGTCTTTTTTTCAATGAAATCATTGCTAGAATCTAGCTGACTGATTTCCAAACTTAAAAGGCAGTGACATATAAATGTTAGTTATTATTATTAATAGTAGTCATTAATAGTTGCTATTTTCTTATTATTATTTCTCAATACTGAGTGAACTAAGATGGGGTTTTGCCCATTTCCAATTGAATCTATATCAAAGTTCAACAGAAATTACTAAACTAAATATTTGAAGTCTCAGAATTGTGGCCTTTAGACCATGGAATAATATTCCTGGAAAACAACATATTGTTGTTTTCTCTTTAAACCAGGAAATCCTACTTTTATCTGTTAGTGGCATTTGAGCTCTTCCACCAATAATTTAAAGAAAATCAGAGCTGTTGGTTTCTGGGACTCTTGGTTGTTGGCCCATCATAGTAGTATTTATATTAGGACACGTTGGGTATCAATGCAATTCAATTCTGTAGATTGCTTCATTCATCCTATTAGTATCCCTAGTGCCTAACATGGTATCTGGGACCTAGCCAGTCCAACAAGAAAGTGCTTAACAAAAACCAGTAGACTGATTGATTGACTCAATTCAATTCTGTGCAGCAAACATTTATTAAGTGCCTACTATGTACCAGGTACTGTGTTAGATGCTGGGCACATAAAGAAAAAAAAGCAATCCCTGCCTGCAAGGAGCTTACATTCTACTAGAATAATACTAATTTGTTCAACAAGCATTTTGGCCACCGAGCTAGGATCAAATATAAACATCTCTTTTGGCATTTAAAGACCTTACAACCTGGCCCCAATCTTCCTTTCCAGGCCCTACAGAAGATTCCCCTTCACATATTCTAAGGTCCAGTCAAACCTGCCTCACTGTTTCTCATACACAGCACTCCATTTTCTATCCCACTGCATTTGCATTCCTGGACTCTACTCTCTCCTCATCTCTGACTCTTAGAACACTTAATTTCCTCCAAGGTTGGGCTCAAGAACCACCTTCTACATGGGGCCTTTGCTGATTCCACCCAGTTATTAGTGCCTTTTCCTAAAAAATCAAAAATTTTGGTAAGACCTGGAAAAAAAAAAGGAAATTGAGGAATAGTGTGCCGTCCTCCCTCCACTATCCACTCCTTTCCCCAGCACACACACACACATACTCTGTGATCCAATGATACTGACTTGTTTGCTGTGCTTTGCACAATGGAACTCTATCTACTGACTCTAGGCAGTTTTACTTGCTTTTCCCCAGGCCTGGAATGCTCTCCCTTCCCAGCCTGACCTCCCAACTTTCTTGGCTTCCATCAAGTCTTAGGTAAAATCCCACTTTCTGCAAGAGGCCTTTCCTGATCCTTTTTAATACTAAAGCTTTCCTTCTGTTGGTTATTTCCAACTTATCTTGCATAGATCTTATTTGTACATATCTGTATTTATCTTATTTGTTTACATGTTGTCATCTGCATTAGACTATAAACTCCCTGAGAGAAGAGATTAACTTTTATCTTTCTTTGTATCCCCAGAGCTTAGCAAAGGGCCTAGTACATAGTAACAAGTTAATAAATGATTGTTGACCGACTGACTATACCTATCTCTGGACATGTGTTTTCACCAGCAGAATGTAAATTCTCTTAGAGCAGATTCTGGTATTTGTTTTATCTTTGTATACTCCGGGTCTGTGCAGTACCTAGCCTGTTGTTATTCAGTCATTTCAGTCGTGTCTGACTTTCTGTGACCCCATTTGGGGTTTTCTAGGCAAAGACACTGGAGTGGTTTGCCATTTTCTTCTCCAGCTCATTGTACAGAAGAGCAAACAGGGTTAAGTGACTTGCCCAGGGTAACATGGCTAGTAAGTGTCTGAGGCTAGATTTGAACTCATGAGGATGAGTGCTCTATCCACTGTGCCACCTAGCTGCTTCATCTTCCACATAGCAGGGGCTTAATAAATGCTTGTTGGACTAGCTAGGATTGGATTAAACATGTTGAGTCTGACCCTTACCCTGGTTTCTTTGCGAAGCACTTTCATCATCTTTGAAACTGCTTAACAATTTACTTTCAAAATCAATTCAAGTGATAACATTTTACATAAAGCAAACACATTTTAGGTCATTGGATAATATTCTGAATTGCTCAACTTGACTCCTTGCCACAGAATGTTGTATTGAGATAATTTAAACCTGTCATTGCCATCTAGAAGAAACAGTGCTCTTGGAATAACTGGGGTGGAAATGCTTTGTTATATCTCAGGAAAAGAACAAGCAATAGTACTGAGTATAAGAAGATCTTCACTCATAATGGTGACCTACCTCATTTCCTCAACTGATTTGTTGCTTGCCATACTGTGCAGAATTGGTGGTCAGGGCAATGCCTACTTGGTATAACAAACAATGTTCTCTGTCTCTCTTACTTAACACCTCAAACACCACTGAACAGATAGAATACTGTTCTTGATGCTCTTACTATGGCTTCAACACCTACAAAAAATAAGTAGATTAGAAACCACATTAAAAGTATTTTTTTCATAGCTATCCTCTGTTTTGACATCACCTTCATTTCCAGTTATATCCCTCTGCCCTCCCCCAGACAGCTAACCCCTGAAACAGAAAAAAAAAAGTTGGCATTTCAGCTAAACTAACATAACCAATTATCAAGTCTTACAGTATATGTAATATTTCACACCCATAGTCCTCCACATCTTTATTTCCTCCTCTCTGCTTCAGGGCCAACCTTGAACGTTATAATTATACAACATTCAGTTTCTTTTTTTGTTTTGTTTTGTTTTATTTGCTCTCCATTCACATTCTTGGAGTCATAGCGTACATTGTTTTTACGGTTCTGCTTAATTTCAGTCTGCATCAGTTCATATAAGTCTTCTCCCCCTCCCACTCCCTTGCCTGCGACCCCATGAAGCCACTAATAGACATATATATCCCAAGGAAGTCAATTGTGTACATCCTCCCATTCTGGAAGCTACATTTCTGACACAGCCCATTGTATCTACTGGCTTTTAATGTTACTATCCGACTGAAAACTTGTAGATAACGTGTGTGGAGAAAGGAAAATAGAAAACTTTCCAAATCTTGGAAAATACTCAATTACTCAAATGGAATAGAAAGAAGCCATAGATGTTCCAATCTAAATTATATATTTTTAGTCTCTCATTTTTCCAGTTCATGGTAAAATGCTTTATAGACTACTACTTAGTAGAAAATTAAGAAAAAAATAATTTTTTAAAGATCTTTCATTATTTTTCCTGGCCATTACAGAGAAAGCTTTTTGTAGAATACAGAGGACCATCATTGAAATCTGAAAGACCTGAGTTCAAATCCTGTCTCTGACAGGTCCTCACTATGTAACTCTGCTCAAGGAACCCAACCTCTCAGTGCCCCAACTCTCCATAAGAAGTAGATAAATTGCTGATTTGCCTACATAGAGGGAGATTCCATATTAGGAGTTTCTTATGCTGATTAAAATCAAAGGTCTGGTTTCTTCTACAGCTCTACCCCTTCAAAAAAAAAAAGTCAATTCATACTATTTCAGACCTAAGGGGAGAGTTTTGGACCCTGTGTTGTAAATATTCCATTTGAAATGACTTGATTCTAGTTCCTTAATTTTAAGTTCACAGCAAAGTCAAATAAAAAAATAGAAAATTGGGATGATATTGTGGATAAAGAGGTAGCCTCAGTCAGGAAGACCTGCTTTCAAGTGTGGCTTCTTAATCATGCTTAGGCTGTGCCATCCTGGGCAAGTCACTAAAACTTCCACTGATTTAGTACAACTATTTAAGACTGTAAATTGCAGAGTTTTTGCCAATATATACTTCTTTACACAAACAATCCTAGATTCCCCTCCCTGCCCTCAACATATACATATACATAAAAAGGAATAAAATAAACTATTCTACACAATAGCTTATCCCACTTGCAAAGCCCATAATTAATTTCAAATCTTTTGAGAATTGATGAGGATCTAGAACACGGTGGGAAACCTGTGCCTTGAGGCCACATGTGGGCCTCTAAGTCCTCAAGTACGGCCCTTTGACTGAATCCAGACTTTTTTTTTCTTTCTTAGGCAATTGGGGTTAAGTGACTTTCCCAGGGTCACACAGCTAGTAAGTGTCAAGTGTTTGGTCTCAGGCCGGATTTGAACTCAGATCCTCCTGACTTCAGGGCCAGTGCTCTATCCACTGTGCCACCTAGCTGCCCCCAAACTTTTATTAAGGGGATTTGTTCTGTAAAGTTTGGAATAAGTCAAAGGGCTGTACAAGAAGACTTAGAGGGCCACATGTGGCCTAGAGGTCACAGGTTCCCCACCTTTGATCGAGAACCTACCCAATGTCTTCTCCTGGCAATATTCCTTATTCAGTTAAGGACACACAGAGACTGGTGAAGCTTCCAGGATCTTGAGAGACCGACAGAGGTGCTATAGGTCAGGTCAAGGGTACATGTGGTGATGCTCTTTTTTATATTTAGAAAGCTAGATGCTAAATAATGTTAGGTTATCCCCTCTATAGCCCTTCCTCTTTATGTTATTATTATTATTTTTATTTTGAAAACTTCCATAATTAATGTTGTCATTGCAACTAGATACCATTTCCCCCCAAGGCTCAACTCTATGCAACTAAGATGACTAGCTGAACAACTCAACTGCTCAAAGGCCCCCTTCAATAGTGTATAGAATAAGTGAACCTGGAATTTCAGATGAATGAGACAGCAACCATAATCCTGCTCCTGCCTTAGTCAAGCTTGCCATTCTTTGTGAGGAAAACTCCAGGGCCCCTCCAGTGACTGATGAAGTCAAATGAAGAGATCATTTCAGATCATTCTGGTAAGGATATCCTTTCCTAAACTTCATGCCTCTGTTAATTGGCCTCTCTGCATACTTCTGCTGTTTTTTTGTTTGTTTGTTTTTACTGCATGCCTCTGTGAAATTGTGACTGAATGCTGCTTGGCCCTCTGTGAGCCTCTGTTGTTTTTTAAACTGCATGCCTCTGTAGAGTTGAAACTGCATGCCTCAGTAACCATGTGCCTCTCTATGAATTGTAACTGCACTATCTGTGTCTATTTATATCTGCCTTATCATTTTATCTGTGTTTGTGTCTTTGTAAAATGTAAAATGTCTGTGTCGTGTTTTTGTTGTGAGCTAGATTCTGTTACTTAGAAAGATTTAAAATGCAGCCAGCCAGAAAAAAACTTCTGAGGGCTGTAGCCAGAGAATTTAGAACACTGGGAAAAATTAATAAACTTTCATAGCTGAAGCAATTGTCCCAGGAAGCAGGACTAACTTCCACTTTAGGCTTTCCAAGGGAGATTAGGTTACAAGAAAAGAAAAAGAAAAAATCTGCAAGACATTTTTTTTTCTGTCATTTTACCTTTGGCTATGTTGGAATTATAGAAATAAAGTCAGAAAATCAAAGTTTGTGGAACTACTGAAAACATCTTAACAGATTAAGGAGTTTGAAGATTTATCATTTTAAGATTGCAAGGGAAAACTACTGGGACCTTGGGGTAATTCCAAGTATTCACTCTCTTCTGAAATATTTTAGTAAGTTTTGGGGTGCCATTCTATAGAATTTGTTTTAAGGAAAAATAAGGATTAGATTTTATAAAAGTTTTAAAAGTAAATGGCAAGATTAAAAGTTTCATTATTCCAGGGCAATGAAGGAAGGCAGCTAGTGTGGAAGCAATCCTAGAGTGAAGAAAGAAAAAAATTGATAAATGGTTTGTACCTTATAGCAGACTCTTGATAACCTTTCCTTGAACTTCTGACCATGAAAAGAGAAAAGATTGTTGAAACCAAAGATCTCTTGTAACTCCCTCAGGTAAGAGATCCTTTCCCTCTCCCTGTTAACCCCTCTCATCCCTGATCAAATTCCGAAATACAGGTGTTGAAAAAACATGCTGGAAAAATGTAGGGAAACATGAATTATATTCCAGTTACAGAAATTTATTAGCTATGTAATCATAGGCAAGTTATCTTATTTCTGTTTGCTCCAGTTTCTTGATATGTAAAGAGAAAAATGATAACAGTAACCACCTCCCAGGGTTGTTGTGAGATCAAAATAATACAATGATTATAAAGTGCTTAACACAGTGACTGGCATATGCGAAGTACTGCATTATTTCTTTAATTGAATGTCATTGTTCCACATCTGATAAGTCAAAAGTGGTTTTTAAATGCCAAAGGTAATAAGATCAATGATTTTTATATGGGATAATTTGGAAATGCAATTGATGTCATTTGAAGTTTTGTTTCATATTCTAAATACATGATATTTTTTATGTTATTATTGTATTTCTAAATTCTTTTATATTGTGAAAATTAAGAGCCATTGTAGTAGAAATGCTGTTAGGCAAAACAACTTTTTAATCTTGTTGATACTACACATGAATTGGGCTTTTAAGAGGATGTAATAAAAATAGATATTTGAAAACTGTTAAATATTTAATGAAGTATAATTTATTGTAAAGCAGATAATAATAATACATAATAGCAATTTTTTTTTAAAAATCCTGGCTATTATGAAAGTGTATAGGGTGGTTTAAAGATGTAGCTTCAACGTATTAATGATGAGTCACTAACAGGCAGTGGCTGTATGTCTGAAGCCCCAGAATATGAGTAGTTTTAATTTACAATAAGGATAGATGGAATATTAACTGTTAGGGAAACATCAAGAAAGATACTCAAGCTCTAAATTGAGGTTAGTGAAATTTTGCTATTTATGGTAAAAATTTTGGGGACTATAATATACTATTGTTTTGAGCTTTGATTACAGAGATAGTTGTCTGAATTTTCATAGAACCAATAGTAGAAAATGGCATGTGCTGCAGTCTGGGAACTGCCAAAGGTGGATGTCTGTGCCTGGGAAAAGTTTTGGGGATGACTTTGGCATGGCCCAAGGTAGGATCCTCCTGACTCTATTTCTCCATTCTGCCATCTCCTTTCTGAAAAGGAAATTTCCTCACCTGGTTAATCTTGAGCCTTGCTTTTTATTCCCTGTGACTATATGATTGGCTGTCAGATATGACTCATGTCTGGAATCCAACAGAGCTAAGGGAGTTTTTCCTTCTATTACATTGTTATAACTATGTCCTTCCTTTTTCCTTTTATAGCAAATTTCTATAATTAAGAAGTTTTGTAAGCACAATACTAAATCTATTAAATAATAGATTGATACTGGAACATCTCTGAGTTACTATAGTAGGATGCAAGTATAAACATCTTACAATTTTAAGCTGTGTTTGTGGTCAAATTATAGTAGAGGGATGATATCCTCCTAATGGGGAAATTATTAGACAAAGTATTAAGACAAAGATGTAATGTAAAAGTTTTCTAAATAAATGGAATGATAAATTTTGAGAAAGCAACAGGATTATATGGTTGGCTTCCAAATTCATCTATCATAGAAATTCAGGCTTTGAGTACATTTTAGTAATAAGTTCTCAATATTGTATTGAGATTTTACACTATGATAATGATGAAGAGAATGAAATTATTTTTCTATTATTAAAGTATCTGTCTATAATTTTAAAAGGCAGAAGACTTCATTTTATGGTTGGACCCCCATAATTAAAAAAAAAAGTCTTATATCAGGTACAGGATTTAGGTAAGGATAGAAACAGCAAATGATATATGAACTGAAATTCTCTGAAGTTTCAAAATTGGAGAACCAAATTTAAATGATATTACTAGCAGAATTATATATGAATCTTTAGATTTGGAACCAGAGAAGCAGAGCCTGTTTTAGAGTTTGTCCTGAGAATAAGCATATTGTCCAAGAAATAATACCTAGGAACCAGATGACTACATGAGACATCTGGGACTCAAAATGTGCTGGTTAAATGGATATTGAGATTGGATCACTACTATACAAAAAGACTTGATTTTAGTTATGTTTAATTTTTCTTGGTTACTTTGGTGACATGTAAATCTCCCTTCTCAGAACTAGTCCATTGTGAAACCTCTAATTAGCTTGGTCTGTACTTGACTTAATGTACTTATGCAGTCATGAGAATTGTGAGAAAAACTTTATTGCATTGTTGGAACTTAACCCTATGTTGCTGGGAAGCTGGATCATTTCTATGTGCTGTTTAGAGCCTTAACTAAGGACCTATGTTATGCTGACCAGAAACTCAGATTCAAAGGTTGATGCAAGGAATTTTCTCTAAGGGCCCCTACCAAGTCCTTCTGACTACTCCCCCAGCTGCCAAACTTGGAGGGGGGGCCTCTTGGATCATCTGAAGAAAGCCCCTAAGGGGATGGCAGAACCCTCCAGGGACATCAAGGTTAGTCTAGTATGGACCCAGAAGTAGCTGACATCCAGATGAGACAGCTGTCCCAAGATTCTAGATGAGGGTTGAATATACTGTCCTACTTTTTTTGCCCCTCTTCCCTTTTGTTATGCTCCCAATCACCAAGGCCCTGATTCAAGCATGTGTTGGCATTTTCTCCCTCTATATTCTTGACTGCCCTTTCTTTTCCGCTTGCAAGCAAACAATGACTAGACAAGACCTAATCAACTCAACATCTTGTCCAGGCCCAACTGTCCTCTTGTTGCATCTTGGCTTATACCTGCCTCTCCTTTATTGGTCAGAGTGGTAGAGGTTCTTTCAGACCTCCTCCCTTTGTCCAAAAGGGGGAAATGTCAAGATACTATTAGGAGACACCCTATTTTCAAGAACTAAGACCCAGCAGGTAAGCTGTGCCCTGAGTTTGGCATAACAACAATCCTTTGTGCTCACCTTCTGGAACTGATGGTCCCTGAGCTGAGGCAAGCACCAGTAGGCTGGGACATGAAACCCTGCTATGAACAGACTTTTTGTCACTAGACAACCTTGCCTCACTGTTGCCGTTGTGCCTCATTATGGTTGCTACTCTACACTGTTTGACACTTTGTCTAGCCACAGATATATAAGTCATGGTTCAGCCCCACTAAACTGGGTCCCCCCACTAGGGGTGGCACATATGTGTATCTACTCTGCCTTCTTGCTTGCAAGCTGTTTCCCTCACTTTGAAATTAAACTTCTGTTTGATTCCTGACTCTCCTGTCTCTAGCCTGGTCTGTTTGGCTCCAGCTACCCACAGGTAAGAGGCTGGTTCAGTCTGGTTGACAATCCTCACAACAACCCTGGGAAGTACTCATTTTACAGCTGAAGAAACAGACTGAATGCAAAAGCAGATAGCAGAAACATAAAAAGCAACTGTTTTCTAGTCAACCAGATATTAAAGAGATATCTCATAAACCAGAGATTAAAGAGATAAAAATATAAAACAATTCCACTCTTATCGTTATTTCTTTAAAATATATTTTTTAATTTAAAATGTTATTTATCTTAGCATGTTTGTTATTATTTTAAATATTGTAAAAGTTATAGATTCTAATTTTTAATATAATAAATATTAATATATATAAAGCCCTCATAGACACAAGTTCTTCAAAAATTTTTTTTTAATTGTTTTTGTTTTTAGGCAATTGGGGTTAAGTGACTTGCCCAGGGTCACACAGCTAGCAAGTGTCAAGTGTTTGGTCTAAGGCCAGATTTGAACTCAGGTCCTCCTCTCTTCAGGGCAGGTGCTCTATCCACTGCTCCACCTAGCTGCCCCCTCAATAATTTTTAAGAGTGTAAAAGGCTGCCAAAAAGTTTGAGATCTACTGCTCTGGGAGATTAAATGATGTACTCAATGAGCACACAAGTAGTAATTGTCATAGGTGGAAATTTGAACCCAACTCCTCAGATCACAGAGCCAGAGCTCTTTCTACTCTATTATACATGGTGCCTTTATTTTACAGATGAGGAAACTGAGGTTCAGAGAAGTTAAGTGACTTACCTAATGATCACTAAGTAGCAATTATCATAGGCGAGCTCTCTATCCAGCTCCTCAGACCTTAGAGCGATTGCTTTTTCTATATCTGTGTTTCCAATAAAATGTCATTTTTTTTTTACCTTCTCTCTATTACTTCTAGTTGGTGTTTTGCTCAACTGGCATACTGCATATATTTCCTAAAGAGTTTCTCATTCTAATTGGTTGGATGGTATGCTCAGAGCCTATTTTTAATTTTTCTCCAAAATATTTTAAATACATTGAACATTGCCATTTCCTAAAGCATTCCTACCCATGCTACTTTCAGCCAAAGTCGTTCCCCTTGCCCTGAGTTGCTACCATTATGGGGAATGATTCTAAAATTCTTATAATTCTGTTCAGGTGGTGTCGAGGATGCAACATGAAAACTGAAGTCAGAAAGACCTGAATTCAAATCCAGCTTCAGAAACTTACTAGCTATGTGACCCTGGGCAATTAACCTCTTTCTGCCTCAGTTTCTTTATGGCACTTGTTCCCACAATTGTTGTGATGATATTTGTAAAGTACTTTGCTAACCTTAAAGTACTATTTAATGTCAGTTGCTCAGTCAATAAACATTCATTAAGTACCTACTATGTGCCAGGAACTGTGCTAAGGTTTAGGCATACAAAGAATGGTGAAAGATAGTTCCTGCCCTCAGTGAACTTACAATCTAATGGGAGATATAACAAGCAAACAAATAGGTATGAATGGGCTACATACAGGAGAAACAGAAAATAACTAAAAGAAGGGAGGCACTAGAATTAAGAGAGTTTGGGAAAGGCTTCCTGCAGAAGATGGGGTTTTAGTTGGAACTTAAAGGCAGCCAGGAGGTGGAGATGAAGAGAGAGAGGAGTCCAGGTATCGGGGACAGCCAGAGGATTCCCAAAGCCAAGAGAATGAATATCTTGTTCACAGAACAGAAAAGGGGCCAGCATCACTGGATGGCGGAGTATCCAATGTCAAGGAGTAAAGATGTAACAAGACTGGAAAAGTACAGTGGGGCTAAGTTATGGAGGGCTTTGAATGTCAAACAAGATTTTTTATTTGATCATGAAGATGAGCTAACTGAATAGGGGTGACATGGAAAGTGGATCAGAGAGGGAAAGAAATTGGAGGCCAGCAGACCCACCAGCTACTACTGCTATTGCTACTACTACTACTACTAAAATACTACTACTACTACTACTACTACTACTACTACTACTACTACTACTACTACTACTACTACTACTACTACCACCACCACTACCACGACTACAACTACAAAACTATGACTACAACTACTACTACTACTGACCCTACCAGACCTATCAGGCTACTGAAATAGTCCAGGTGGGAGGTGATGAGGACCTGCACCAGGGTGGTGGCAGTACTAGAGGTGAGAAGGAGTATTTGAGAAATGTTGCAAAGGTGAAATTGTCAGGCCTTGGCAAAAGATTAACTATGGTGTTGAGGGATAATGAGGAGACAAGAATGAGTCATATGCTATGAGCCTGGGGTCGGGGAGGATGGCGTTGCTCCCTATAACAGAAAAGTCAGGACTGAGGGGGATGGCAAGGGGAAGGGGAGGGTTAGGTGATAACTGTAATAATAACCAAACGCTGTCTGTTGTTGTTGTTGTTGTTTTTATCGGTTCTCAGACACTAACCTGATCCAATACGGTTACCTATACCTGTATAAAGGATGTCACTGACACCTTGGTCTGCCTGTCCTATTATCTTTGAAGGCACTAGATTTTATTGCTTTAGTCCAAAGGCACTTGTAAGACATACAGAATGAAGATGCAGGATCTAAGAGATTTTTAGGGTGAAGCTAAAACGGTAGGGCTTCTAGGACTGGGAATCAGGAAACCTGGATTCTAGTTTCCATTCCGTGATCTCAATTCTCCCATAATCAGTTTCCTCAAAAACAAGGAGGCTGAATACAATGACCTATTTAGAACATTCCTAGTTCCAAAAGTCAATGGTCCCAAGATTATTTGTGTAAGAAGAAATTATTGGTACAGATAGGGGCTTTGTTGGTTTGTGTTAGGGTAAATGTCTCACGGTCTCATGAGAGCTCTGTTGAGGGAACTTTCCCATGGGAGTTCTAGCTTCTATCAGTAGAAGCTGAGGGTCACAACATAGTTGCATGGCAAAAATAAGGAAGTCTCCCAGGACTTCTCCTTTGCTGACATGCAGCTCCCACGGTTGGTTTGGCTCTCCTCTCAATGGGAGATGAGTCCTGACACAAGCTCCAGCAGACCTGATGATTGGCTATCACATGGGGATCACTCTTTGAACATGCATCACTAGCGCCATAAAAGATAGCTAACTGCACTCAATAAACAGAGCTTCTGCCACCTTGCTGTCTCCCGCCTCATCCATGCGTCTCGGGGTTACAGAGCATTGAGCTGGTCTCATGCTCATCACTGCAGCGGCCGCGTCAACTGGCGCCTAACGTGGGGCAGATTCGATGACAGGCCTGACACATACCCCATGAGCGGAGTCTAAAAACTCCATGAATAGCACGTCAGCAAGCTTTGAGCTTTCAGCCCGACGGGAATCGGGTCTCCGAGACGTTTCCCATCCTTGGGGGGCGGAGAAGGTAAAGATTTCGCTTTACATAATGGGGCAAAATATAGGGCTTCTCCTTCCCACAGATGAGGAGAATTACGCCAGAGCTTTATATAAGGTAGCAAAGAATGAGGGAATAACAATACACCTAAAAGATCTTAGAAAACAAGCTCTGACGAATCAAAAGCAAACAGAAGCCCGAAATTTTCCTGTCTGTACCCAGACAGGTTCCTCCTTCCCCTCTCCCTCTGCGAGCAGACCTTGCTCTCCTAAACTAAGAGAAGGTCCCGCAGACCTCCCTCCCTGGCCACCCCCAGGACACTATTCAAACTTGTATCCCAACTTGGGGCTTTTAGGAGACACTTTAAAAAACTTGGTAGTTACCCCTCCCGAGAAACGAGGATTGAGGGAGAGGAATAGTGAGGAATTTCCACTGACAACTCCCCGTGCAAGAGCAGATAAGAGATTCTTTGCTGAGCCACAAACTTTGGGAAGTGGGCGTGGCCACCTTGGCACGCACACAACAACTTCCAGCAGTGAGGGATCACCATTACAAAAGGGCATCAGAGAAGCAAAAGAAAAGGGTGAGGATGTTAGTGAATGGGATATTGGCCTCTACCCGGTCATCCAAGAACCCGATCCTTTTAACCCAGGACATGTACGGAGGAGGCATGAAAGTATTCCTTTTAAAACCTTGCTGCAACTAAAACAAGCAGTTGCCCAATATGGACCTACTTCACCTTTTGTAATGTATCAATTAGAGGTTATCTCTAACTCTATTTTGTGTCCAAATGATTGGAAGGCAATAGCTCGTGCAGTTCTGACACCTGGAGCTGCTGTCTTTTGGATGGCTGAATTTATAGATCAGTGCCATATGGTTTCATACCAATTGGCACCTGGACCCCAAGGAAAAGCACTCTTTGAACAGATGAGTGGCACAGGGGATTTTGCTACTAGTGCCCAACAGCTAGGATATGCTGAGGAAGGCTATCATAGAATTTCAGTACAAGCTAGAAAAGCTTGGTCTAGGATACCAGAAAAGGGGCAGGCAAAGGAGTCTATGACCACTGCCCGGCAGAAATCTACTGAGACATTTGTTGACTTTGTGGCTAGAATTCAAGAACTAGTAGCACGAACAATGGGAGAAGTAGAAGGGACTGAAACAGTCATAAAATCACTACTTAGAGAAAACTGCAATGAAGACTGTAAGAAAGCCATGCTAGGTTTGCCTAGGGACGCGACCTTACAGGAAATGATAAGGAGATGTGAAAAGGTAGGGACTCAGTGTTTTCACTTTGAGTTGATGAATCAATTTTTAGCAGAGCATAGTCAGGGAAGAAAACAGGGAAAACATGCTATCAATGTGGGAGAGAAGGGCACTTTAAGAAAGACTGCAAGTCAAACAAAAGACGCCCCGCCACGCCTTGTCCGAAATGTAAAAAGCTAGGGCATTGGGCTTCTGAACGCAAGTTGGGAAACGAGCGCAGGGGCTCTGCGGGAGCCCCGAATACTCGTCCCATGGGGATGACAGTACAGGAATCAAACCCTCTCAGAAACGAATGGGGAAAGAAATACATGACTCTAGCTGCCCAAGAAAAACAATTCGAGTATTGAAACTGAGAAGCTTAGATAATTTTAAACTGCCACCCCATGCTGTCTGTAACGTCCCACTCATGGACCAACAGAAATTGGGGCCAGAATTTTCCTTAATTACCATATCACCCCCGGATCAGCACTACTCACATGCAGTTCCAGTAATTCAAATGTATAAAGGCTCCCTCCCTCACCTCACCTTGATTAACACTAACAATGATGATACCTATATTGAAAGGGGGCAGTGTGTGGCTCAAGCCATCGCTATCACTGCAGAATTCCACATAGAAGATCCTACCATAATAAAAGGCCCACAGACAGGCTGGAGGTCAGGAGCATTTTTTACACAAGCTGTCTCTGTGGACCGTCCCCTATGTACTATAAGTGTAGAGAAACAGAAATTTACAGGGTTAATTGATACTGGGGCTGATAAATCAGTATTCCCTGCAGACCTACTAGAGCCTTTAAGAATCAAATATAAAGGAGCCTATTTAGTGCACTATATGGATGATATTCTTTGTAGTCATGCCAATTTAGAAGTCCTTGAGCAAATGCTCCAAGAAACAATATCTATTTTCACAAACAAAGGGCTTCAGATAGCACCAGAGAAAGTGCAAAAACAACCTCCCTTTCAATATCTGGGATTTCAGCTTGACTTGGAGGAAGTCTCTTTACAACCTCCTGAGCTTAGACAAGACAAGGTACAAACTTTAAATGATTTCCAAAAATAGATAGGAGACATTCAATGGATACAACCAAAGATAGGCATTACTAATGAGGAGATGCAACCCTTATATTCTATCTTAAAAGGGGATCCTCACTTAAATTCTCCTAGGAAATGGACCCCTGAGGCTGAACAAAGCTTAAAATAAATCATTAGGAAGTTAGGAAATCACACTTATCGGGTATCTCCACAGAAGGAGATTGAAGCCACATTGATAATGGCCCAGCAACATCCACACATTATACTTCACCAAGAAGAAAACATTATAGAATAGTTATACAGCAAAACCAGTAATAAAAGAGTTTTAACTAGTTATCTAGAAGAAGCCTCTATGTTGGCTAAAAAGGTACTTCTTCGCATTTTACATCTTAGTGGACAGAAAGGCATTTTGTGGGTCCCTGTTACAAAAGAAAGACTTGAGACCCTTTTATATCGTGATGACAATTGGACTGTGTTTTTGAATCTAGGTAATATTCAAGCAGGACAAAAATACTTCTTTGCAAAATGGTTTAATAACTGGCAATGAATATTTCCCAAGATTGTCAGGAATACACCTGTTGATGGCTATAATGTCTATACTGATGCTACTAAAGAAAAGAAAGCTGCTATATATTGTCCTGACTTAGACATTCATACAGTTATACAGACTCCATATACTTCCACTCAAAAGAATGAGCTATATGCTCTTCTACATGCTTGAGGAATACCTCAACCTATTAACATTATTACAGACAGTCATTATGCTGCTGGTGTGCTTTCTCACATTGAAACAGCATATATTAAACCTGAAGGCTCACCAATAACAGAATTGTTTTATGAACTTCAATCATGCATCAGATCAAGACAACATCCTCTGTATGTAATGCATGTAAGATCCCATACAGATGGATTAGGTCCCATATTTTCAGGGAATAATATTGCGGATTCTATGCTTATAGGCAATTGTCAAGAAGCACAACAAGGACATGGCAAGTATCATATGTCAGCCAGGTCTCTACGTCGCCTTTATGGCATAACCAGAGAACAAGCCAGAGATATAGTGAAAAGGTGCACTCAATGTGTCCCTTTCAATTCACCATCACTTCGCTCTGGTATCAATCCTAGAGGACTTTTTCCTAATTCTCTATGCAAATGGATGTTACACATATTCCACCATTGGGGAAACATAAATTCCTCCATGTTACTGTGGATACATTTTCAGGATTTTGCATAGCTACTCCTCAAACAGGAGAAGCTGTTAGACATGTTATTAATCACCTTTATCATGCTTTTGCTGTAATTGGCCCACCATGTGCGATAAAAACTGATAATGGGCCCGCTTATACTGCCAAACAATTACGAGCCTTTTTTCTAGAGTTTGGCACACAGCACATACGTGGTATTCCTTATAACCCAATTGGTCAAGCCATTGTTGAACGAATGAATCAAACCATCAAAACTTTCTTTCAAAAACAAAAAGGGGGAGCTGAGCAGATATCCCCTCAAAGACAGATTAATAAAATCTTGTATACTATAAATTATTTGAAATTTGATGGTAATGACCTTACCCCTGCTATGAAATTCTTTTTACCTTACAATTCACCTACCTTGACTCATGATGGCCCAACAATATACACAGATAAAGAGAAATTGGTCCTGTGGAAAAATCCCAATAATGAATGGGTAGGACCTTTTAGGGTACTAACCTGGGGACCAGGGTATGCTTGTATCTCAACAGGTGAAGGAGCTAAGTGGGTGCCAATGAAAACTCTCAAGATTGTCCCTACTCAGGAGACACCCCAGGAAGAAAAGGAGGAGACGAGGACAAACAGACATGGTGAGCCAGAGTCGTCAGCTTCTATCGGTGTTCACCCTACTTAGCCTGGCAATACCTGCGACAGGAGCAAATGAGACAGGGCCACATCGGTGGGCGATCTACATGGACCCCCCATGGCCTCGAGTAGTAGCTTGGGGTGAACAGTTACCTAACTTTGTGTTCCAAGGGACTGCATCACGAATGGTGAGGAATGAGTTTGACCTCCCCACACAAACTAATGTGACTTCATCGTCAGTAAAATAAAACTTCACAGGACTGTCCATGCGGCAGCCGCTTTGTTGGTCCCACACCAACAAGGTAGAGGGCTGCATACAACTGCAGAACGTCACCCTTGCCATGAACATTCCCGGCATGGGGCCACTCCAGATTCACCTACTCGGCGGACAGGGGACGCCCTGCTCCAATGCCACCTCCCTGCGCGCGGAGGGTCTGGACAAATGTAAGGTTAACAGTGACTCTGGGTCTGGCTGGCCTCATGTGGAGATTTGCGTAGTGGTGCACCGCTTTTGCACGAACTTAAGTGGGACTATTGTTCAATCATGGCATGACACTTACACATGACAATTTTACTTACAACTGGACAGTAATCAGAAACCACTTGAATGGTCTATTCTTAAACAATACAATAGAATCTGACATTGAAACTTTATACAGCTTAGCCTCTGAAATAAAAAAGGCTTCTGAACAGGACTTGGATCCTGACAAAACAGCAGAGAAAATCATACATTGGTTTGATAATGCCTCCAATTGGTGGGGGTCATTTGAGTATTTGATTATACTGATTGTTGTAGCATGCTTACTTTTGTGCTGCTTGCCTATTATAGCCGGATGCCTCTTGAAAGTAATGATCTCCACTTTCAAAAATGTTATGTCTCAGCTACAAGTGCTGCAAGACACTCACCCACAACGACGCCTTCTTTAAAACAAAAAGGGGGAATTGTTAGGGTAAATGTCTCACGGTCTCGTGAGAGCTCTGTTGAGGGAACTTTCCCATGGGAGTTCTAGCTTCTATCAGTAGAAGCTGAGGGTCACAACATAGTTGCATGGCAAAAATAAGGAAGTCTCCCAGGACCTCTCCTTTGCTGACATGCAGCTCCCACGGTTGGTTCGGCTCTCCTCTCACTGGGAGATGAGTCCTGACACGAGCTCCAGCAGACCTGATGATTGGCTATCACAGGGGGATCACGCTTTGAACATGCATCACTAGGACCATAAAAGACAGCTAACTGCACTCAATAAACAGAGCTTCTGCCACCTTGCTGTCTCCCGCCTCATCCATGTGTCTCGGGGTTACAGAGCTGGTCTCATGCTCATCACTGCAGCGGCCACGTCAGGTTTGCATGTTTGCTTGTGGTTTATTTTAGGTTCTGCCAGTCCAAATGCTGGAATTGTGATGGAGGGGAGTGGTGGTTATAAGACACTGCTGTTAGCATTAAGAAAAATAGAAACCACTCTAGAATCATAGTACTTGACAAATGGAAGGAGTTTAAGGGATTATTGAGCTCCAATCCCTCATTTTTTACAAATAATAATGACAGCTGTCACTCTTTTCTGAGGTGGAGCTGAGAAATGAAAGGGAAAGAGAAGGGACTGAGAAAGCAGCGGACCCTAAAAGTTCTATCATCTTATCATAGGAATTTGTATTCTGTGAGTACTCTAACCTTTGGAGACAGACAGCAGGATTAAAGAGAACCTGAGTAGGTAAGAAAAGTCTAGAATTACAGAATGCTAGAAGCAAAAGGGTCCTTAGATTTCATTTCATCCAATATCCTCAATTTACTGATAGGGAAGGAGAGGCCCAGAGAGTGATTATGACTAGTCAGTGGGACTGCTATGAGTAGGACCTGGGTCTCCTGATGCCTCCTTCATAGGTGGCTTCACTTACACAAGAATGTAGCATCATAGATTCAGCACTGAAAGGGACCTCAAAGGTCATTTAGTCAGAAATCATTACTTTATGTTTTTTGTTTTTGTTTTTTGTCTGTTTGTTTGTTCTGGCTAGGCAATGGCATTAAGTAACTTGCCTAGGGTCACACAATGAGTAAGTGTCAAGTATCTGAGGCCAGATTTGAACTCAGGTTCTCCTGACTCCAAGGCTAGTGTTCTATTCACCTAGCTGCCCCAGAAATCATTACTCTATATATGGGAACCCGAGATCCAGACATGTTTATTGACTTATCAAACACCACACAGGTAATACAGTGGTAGAGCTGGAATGTGAACCCAGGTTCTAGGGGACTTAAGGGCAAGTCATTTTGAACTTTTCTGGACCTCAGTTTCCTCATCTGTAAGATGAGTAGGTTGGACTAGATGGCCTTTTCTAGATCTAAATCTGATGCTATGATGCTATGATTCTAAGTTCACAGCTTTTTCCATTGTACAACTTTCAGGAAGCCAACACCTTGGATTACTAATATGTGGATGATTATGTCATCTCTAAAACTTTCTAGAAAGTTTACATGAATATTGACTTAATAGTATAAAATTAGAATTTAGGATAATAATTAATATAAGTAATTAAAATAGCATACATTAGTCCCTGATTCATGGTGATATCTTGAGTTTAACATATATGAAAACTACATCAAGGAGTAGGAGGTAGTGATAAAAATAAATTAAATTTTAAAAATCCATTAAAATTTTTGAAATCATGATTTTAGGCATTTGGGGAAAGTGTTCTAACTTGGGAAATAATATACTAGGACTAGAAAAATGTCTAACAGATGGTGGTAGCCATAGCTTATCTAGTGATAGACATTTGAATATTGAATTTTATTATGTTAATGCTATGTTCATGTCGAATGTTGAAGAGGTATTCAGGTAGCCAGGTGACAAAGTGTAACCTGGAGTCAGGAAGACCTGAATTCAAATCTAGACACTAGCTGTATGACCCTGAGCAAGTCATTTAAGCCTCTGCTTGCCTTAGTTTCCTGATCTGTAAAATGCAGATAATATTTAGTATCTACTTCCCAGGCTCAAATGAGAGAATATTTGGAAAGCATGGTGCAAATTTTAAAGCACTACCTAAATGCTAGCTGTTGTTTATTTGTTATTTATTTGAATAAATGAAGAAAATTTATCAGTGGAAATTTCCAAACATAGGACAGACATCTACCAAATCAAAGAGCGTTGTGGACTAACAAAGGCACACGGAGGTTAGTGCTGTGCCGAGTTGTACCTGAAACTTTACTAAGTTCCTCTGAATCAGAATATGCTTCAGAAAATGGCTGGCCTTTATGTGTCACCATTGGAAAAAGAAGAAAAAAAGAAACCACAGCTGAAAGTCATGTCAAACAGCTGACATCCCCAAATGAGTATTTATTTAAGTGCCAGAAATCATCAAGAAACTTGCTAAAAGTTTCCATTGAAAACATGACACTTCTGTCAGATTGCCTCCAAAAACTAGTTCTTAATAAGTCTATGTAAGGTAAAAAAAAACTGTGTGGACAAACTTTACCTTGAAAGAAGAAGCCAGAGGAGAAGTGAGTCGTGGGACAGAGGTAAAGGACTGGTGGCACAGTCAGGGAGACTGAGGTTCAAGTACTGTCTGTATGACCCACAGCAAATCATTGTCTCAGTGCTCTACCTAAAGAATTCTCTGACTAGAAATTTTTTTGTTCAGTCATTTTTCAGTCATGTTTGACTCTTCATGGTCTCATTTCAGGTTTTCTTGGTAGAGATACTGGAGTGGTTCGCTATTTCCTTCTCCAATTCATTTTATAGATGAGAAAACTGGAGACAAACAGGGTTAAGTGACTTGCCCAGGGTCACACAGCTAGGAAGTGTCTGAGGCCGGATTTGAGCTCAGGGAGATGAGTCTTCCTGACTCCAGGTCTAGCACTCTGTCCGCTATGCCACCTATGAATTACAATTTCCTAAACTGTATCAGTGGAGGGAATTTCTTTACTACAGACTCCCTATACTGATAAAATCACAGGTCTAGAAAAAATAAGAATGGCATTTGCCTTTTCAGCCTTGCTTCTCTCTTCACTCACTCCCTATTCTTGTCAACCTGGCCTGCTAGCTGTTCCATCCTCCTTTGCACAGTATGTCCCCTGCGTCTGGGATGTTCTTCTCATAGTTTTTTTGAATCCCTAGCTTCCTTCAAAGGACAGCACAGGGGGCACTTCCTACATGAGGTTTTTTCTAAGTTGCTAGGGCTCTCTTCATGAAATTACTTTGTATTTACATCTCTGTACTAATCACCCGTGTTATAAAAACCAAGTAAACAAATATCCCCAGGAGAATGGGACAGCAGCAGGTGCCAGAAATCCTGGCTCCTATTACAGCTTTCCTTTTGCCAACATGGAATGATAATTGGACCTTTTCTACAAAGACCAAGCTTCCCCAAAGGAGCCCTGACATCCCAGGAAAACAGGAAAGAAATTGAAGCTGAGAAACAATAATACTTCTGAGCAAGAAAATTTCTAGCATTTTGATGGCCATAGCATATGCAGTTACTTACCTGTGGATATAAGGATCATATGTGTGCATATATATGTATGTGTGTACGTATATTTATGTATGTATGTATGTGTGCATACATATATACACACATATACATATACATATCTATGACCTAAATGTATATATGCTGAGTACAATTTTTAAATGAAGTACATAATGATAGGATGGAAATCTAATAAAGAACATTGTGAACTGTGAAAGAAACACATTGGTTAGTATTGTGCCATTTTATTTGAAACTTTATTAATATTTTCCCTCAAATTGGAATGTGGTGCTGAAAAATGTTGCATCTTCTCAGAAGAATGAGAGTTCCTCGACCACAGACACTATGTTAATCTTTGTATCTTCAATGACTAGTCTAGTGTCTCACACGCAGTAGGCGTTTGATAAATGTTTATGGAATTGAATTTTAAAAGCAGATGTTCTTCAAGAGAAGTTTGGGGTACAATAGTCAACTCTGGAATGTCTGGCATGTGGATTCAGATGAATCCAACTCGATTCAATTCAACAAATATTTAGTAAGCATAAAATGTGAGCAGAGCTGTGTGCAGAATGTATGTAAGGGGGTGTATGATGTTTAGATAAGAGAAGGTACCTGCCTTTATGGAGCATCCAGTAGAGTAGAAAAATATGACACATTCATTTAAAAAAAAAAAACAACTATAAAAAATGAAATGAGAGGTAGTAGAAAGTGAACTGGACTTGGAGGCAATTCAAGCTAACCTGTATTTGTTAAGTCTCTACCACAGGCCTCGACAGCATATGGCCTGCGTCTGCTTGAGCCCAGCAAAGTGGCCTGTGGGCCGTATGTTGTATAAGCCTGCTCTACCACACGCAAGACATTGTTGGAAGGTTTGGATCTTGCCTCTGTTACATACGATCTTTCTAACCTTGGGTAAATTACTTTGGCTCTCATGCTCCATTTTGTTATGCTTAAAATGAGACTGTTAGATTGTACTTTGGGGCAGGAATCTGCTACCTGCCTGGGAAATGCAGATGAACAAGCAAGCCTCACCTTAATGAAAGGCAGGAAATCTGCTATAAATAAATATTGCCTTGCTCAGGAGTCCCCTGAATGGCAAATAGAAGTAATAATGGACAGATTGTCACAAGGGTTACCAATAAGAATGACAAAAGACTGAGATCTTGACTTCCAGAATAAAAAGAATACCTACTCTGGTACTGGAAAATGTGGGTTCTAATCCTTCCTATGTGATGACCTTGGTCAACTCATTTAACCTCCCTGGGCCTCAATTTCCTCATCTGTAAAATGATTGGGTGAGATAGCTTCTGACATTCCAGCTCTAGATGTGTGATCTTATTAATTAATTTAAGTATAGAAGGCAGGGTGAGTTTGCAGTGCTATAATATACATGGTACTTATCTTTCTGCCATCCAGTTTACTATTTTATTTATTCAGCTTACTATTATATGGTCTCCTAGATGTAAAGATAAAGATGCTAAATGAATGCCTCACCACTTTCTAGGCTTTAAAGGAAAATGAAGTGTTCCTTGAAAAAATAGAAGTTGCTTGTTTTCCAGGTTTAAGTAAACCATTTTTTTTTAAAAAAGAATGACCCTTGATAGTTCATTTGTCTGTGACATAAGTCTATTTCTGAGAAAAGCAGCTGCTGAGTAAAGTAAGCTTTGATAAATTCGCTTATCTGGGGTCATAAATCTGCTTAGAATTCTAAGAGAAGCAGCTTTTGAAGTTAAATCTGACTCAGAGATCTGAAATAACACACGTTCATTTGAATGTGATAAGCTGTAGAACTCTGGAGGGAAACGAAAACACAGTATGATTTAGTGATATGTAGATGAAGAATTGAAGAATTTCTAGGTTGATAAATCTTTTATATTATGTTATTTTATATTATATATTTATTTGTATTATATATTAATTTTATTAGGTATTTATATTATATTATATATTTACACCATAACTGTCTTATAATTTTGGGACAAATATAATTTACCTGATCATAGACAGAAGATAAGATTCAGTTACTAATCCTAAGGGTGGGGCCATTTGCAGAATGGATCTAGAGTTTGAACCTAGAAAGATAAGAGAAGTGAAAGGACAGATTTCATAATTATTTTAAAGAAACTATAACTCCCTTTAGGCAAAATGCATTGCCACCTGTTTTTGCTGACAGGTAGGGGAGAAGAAAAATCCTGAAAAGGAGTATGTTTTGGAGAGAATTTTGCTAACTTTACGATAAAGATTATCATTTCTTCCTAAAAAAAAATATAACACTACTTCAACTAAATTAATAGAAAAAATTTAATTACATACCTACCATATGCCAGGCACTATGCTAAGCTGAAGTACGGCATTAGCAAAACATGAAGATGGAAATGATGGATATAACAATTGCTTTTGAGGAATAAGTCCAGTTGAGCAGAGGAACAGCTTTAAAGCAGAGAATCAGGAAAGTAACTCAGAATCACCTAACTTGGCTAAGACATTGTGTCCAATGAGGTGTTAAGCACATCATGGCTCGATTCACTGTATCAACGGAATTATCTGTTCAACACAAAGTAACTATGTTAATAAAGGAATGTTGATGAACATGTCCTGAAGTGGAAAGAAGCCACCAAGTTTACAATTCCAGAGCTGTGTGTTATGCTGAGCAAATAGATTTTCCTCACTGTAATCGAAAGGATTACTCACTGTGCAGTTTTTCAATTTAGGTTCGGATCTCAAGATATAATGACACATACTCAGTATAAACTTAACAATCACATTTATTTTACAGTGATTAATTATGATTAAAACAACACAAGCATATAAAGATAAGAATAACATTCAATGCAATAAGTAATAATCAAAATTAAGAAAAGGAGGAATAAGAAAAGAAAGGATACACACTCACTGACCAGGCGAGCTAAAATACCTACGAGACCGGGGAGACTGGAGACGATCAAGAGGTCTGATCAGGAGGCCAAAAGAGCAGCGTCCTGCTCTTAAACAACAAGGACCGTGCTCGAGATCCGCCCTTGAACAACAGAGAATCGGCGTCCCTATCTCTGACATCAAAGTACTCCAAAAAATCCCCTTTCAGATGCCCCTTTTATGTCTGTGTAGACCAGGGAAAAACAATTTTAATATTTTGTTTTGTGTTTGTGTCCTTGGTGAGCGCTCAGGCTCAGTATACAAATACACACTCTAACAAAGGTTGGAGCTTGGTCAGAGCCACAAATACCTCTTTGTTGTGTAAGTCTCCAAGGAGTGACCAGTTCCTGGGACAGCTACACATTCTTCTCAAGAAAAATGTTCTTTGAGATAATTGCTTTCCCAGGTAACATAGTTTTTGTTTATTACTTAATGTTTCCTTTTCATAGTACCCCCAGACATGCATGTTAACTCTGCTTTACATTCTTTATGCCAGGTCGTGAGGCAGTTACTAGAGGGGCTGGGGAAGATCTTTCTCAGTTTCCCTCACACTCACTTATGTGTCTCTTTGGTAAGCTTTTGTAAGTATATATCCACTCTCCCTGCAAAATACTAACTGCATTGGTGGAAAAGCATGACCCAAGTTTATGTATGGAGTGTCATGTATTTATTATTCCTGTATCTGCCTTAAATTAGTACCTGGGGTGTTGTTAGTATTATTGCTTTCTCCTTGTTAAGTAAATGGCTATGTTTAAGATTGCACATGTCATCATTGTGAATAGCTGAGTTTGTGTAAATGGAAACACATCAGCAGGAGCTAGAGAGTTATAGGGAACAGGAGGAACGTACCATCCACCATAGGGTTGTGCCATGGCTCTGAGAAAATTTGAGTATACCACATGGTAGTCCTTCTCTGGGAACCCAGATCTGTTAGTGTAAGGGCAAGTTGGGGTGAATGATCTTGTCCAGAGAGTAAATTTGGGACCTTTGCTAGAGGCATGCCACCCATGAGTTATTCCAGAAATAATGATATGGATACATATCGTCCATGAAGTATCAGAGGAAGAAGAATTGAGTAGTGGTTGTTACAAAAGCAGCTACTTAACATTAACACAAGAAAGACGTTGTCTTCCCCGGGCATGTGTCCAAGATGTGATTGGGAGCCTTCTAAGACCTGTTGCATTTGATTATGAGTGGGGACACATGATAATTCACAAAAAGACAAATAAAACTACGGAAGGAGCCTAGAAAACTTTACTAAAGAGGATGAAGTACAGGGAAAGAAAATAAAAGTTTAGCACAGAGCTTCTTAAGACTTTGTGTTAGGGATTCCTTTGGCAGGCTGATGAAGCTAGGATTGTGATGCCTATGAATAATGTTTTTAAATGCTTTAAATAAAATACACAAGATTACAAAGGAAACTTGTATCAAAATACAATTATCAGAGTGCATATTCAGTTTCATGAGAAGTGGCTCAGTCCAGTAAACTCTGATTTCCCCTAATAACTCCTAATAGATATACACTAGGGCCTGTATACAATACAAGATAAATTAAAAAAAAAAGTATGATAAGAGGTTCAAAGTACTCTTTGTGTTGGTTCAGTGGAGGGAGCAATTATTTTCAATAATAATTTAGATATGCGTATGTTCTAAAATAGTGATCCGGGGGCAGCTTGGTGGCACAGTAGATAGAGTACCAGCCCTGAAGTCAGAAGGACCTGAGTTCAAATCTGGCCTCAGACCAAACACTTGACACTTACTAGCTGTGTGACCCTGGGCAAGTCACTTAACCCCAATTGCCTAAAAAGAAAAAGAAACAAAAAAGAAACAAAAATAGTGATCTGTCCAAGATACTGTCTTTATTACTAAGTCATTTTTCCCCCAAGAATTATTTAATGAGCAAGTAAATGATGCTTATATGGAAAGCCACTCTAAGACATGGTTAAATAACCTGTACTTCCTTAGAGTGCTCACAGGACCTAACACAGTGTCCTGAACACAGATTTATTAATTGGTAAATATTTGTCAATGCGTTGATTGTAGCCTGCAGATTTAGGGGAGATCTATGAAAACTTACTCTGAGGCCAAGTCCTAGGTCTCTTGCTGTCATTGCAAACAGCTTCCTAGAACTCATTAAATAAGACTAATCCTATTACAAAGTTCTGTTTCACTCCAGTGGGGGTTAGACAAAGTACCATCTGTTCCAGTGCCCATCAAGAAACAGATCACCTTAAGGCATTTAAACTTGCTGAACTGCCAGGGGCTCAGGCCTGCTAAGGATGTAGGACAGTCATGGGAAAGGTGTCTATATAAAGGAGAGATCTAAATGCGATTTTACTACACTTTTCTTTTCTCAAACCTCAAGTAAGAAGATGCATCTTTTTAGAACATGCTGCATTGGCTCTGATTTCATCTTCATCACCAGTTGAGCTCCACTGAGATAAAACACAGAAAACCATCCCTGTGGTTAGGGATGAAATTTGCAATATTGGCAATCCACTTGGAATAGCTAATTCCTTCTGTGGAGGTTGGGGGAGGGGAAGAGAATGGGTTTAATCAATATTAAATGATGATGAAGAAATAAAACCTATGAGTGAGTTTTCCAAAGTTACTATTCACCAGGTTTTGATTGGTTCATAAAAAGTTATTATTATGTGCCTGAAATATTTCCAGTATTCTGGAATCCAGTATTCAGGGGTAGGTACCCCTCCAAAAAAAGTATGATCCTCACCTAAAATTAACTTGGACTCTAGTTGGGAAGAAAGGAAATAAATAATTTGATAAAAAGTTTTTCTGTGTAATACATTTTCTCTCTTTTTAGAAAAGTTTTATGTACTGGGAATTTAATGGGACACAAATATATCTTTATGTACACATACATATATGCACAATGTAAGAGATATACATATGCATATATATGTATATATATAGATATACACACACACATATATACAAACAACATACACACACATACACACACACGTACTGTACTATAGGAAGCTGGCCTCAGAGTCAAGAATGACCTAGGTTCAAATCCTTGTACCTACAGTGAAGTCACTTAAACTTCTTTGTGTCTTAGGACAATTCTCTTATTTAGAAGGGAAGGAGTTCCTCATATCCATGAACTCACAGGTTTGGACCTTTTAAAATGTAGATATATTGGATTTTAACAATGCCTCTGAAACCCATACCTTCTTTCCCATTTTCACTGTTTCATCATTATCTTAGGCCAGGGATTCTGAACCTGGGAATCTATAAACATTTAAAAAAAATTTTTTTTATTAGATGCACTTCAGAATTGGTTTCCTTGCAATCATATGCGTTTTATTTTAAGTATTTAAGAACATTAGTCTGAGAAGGACTTCAAAGACTTCACCAAACTGCCCCAGTGGTCCATGACACACAAAAAAGCTAAGAACCCCTGATTTAGGTCCTTATTATTCCAAGTACAAAAATGTTTATCATAATATTACTTGATTTTAATAACAATAAATCTATTAGATACAAGTACAGTCAGTTTTGGTATAAAACTATAAAACCCCCCACAAATTTGTTCTGACTTGATTGATATATTGGGGAACAAGTGAACAAATTGTGCACAACATGGATTTTATGTTTGCTTATGCATGATTTCTTTCACAAATAACATGGGGTGAATATAGAAAATTGTACCCAACTGAATAGAGCCAGGTCCAGTTGAACACAGTTGCATAGGAATACATACAATACACACATGGATAAATCCCAACCATTTATCAGCTACCTCAGTTCACTTTGCATGTGATCCTACAAAGTTGTGTTTTGCTATTTTGCTGCATTTGTGTGTGTATATATGTGTGTGTATAAATACATACATGTATGTATGTATAACACTTCTAATTCAACATCCCAAACATGTCTAAACATACTTATTCAAAGTTGCCAAGCAGTGTGTGTAAAAAGAAAGCTCTAAATGTTGAGGAGAAGCTGGAAATAATAAAGTATTTTGAAAGAAATGATAGAACATGTGATATCACATCAGCAATAGGCACAAAGGAATCTACATTATGGAACATAAGATACTATTGCTGAAAGTATAGCATCCTTAACCCATTTTCCCCATAAACCTGGTTTCTATTGCACAATTTTGAATAGTGTAGTGATTTTATCTAATCATTTATCTAATCTAATTATCTAATCAAAATAATATCTAACATTTACATAGCATTTTAAAGCATACAAAGTACTTTATATCTACTATCTCATTTGAGCAATCATCACTCATAATTTAACATCATAGTAATGCCCTCTAAACTAGCCCTGGTAATCTGATCACATGCGCAAGCATATCCTTTTAAAAATTCCATAGAGGAAGTCAATGTATGTACTGGTCAAGTTCTGCTTCTCTGCTTTGCATTATTTTGTATATTTTTTTTCTTGCTTTCTTAGCTTTCCCATACTTATCCTTATTAATAGTCATAAAACGTCATTAATAATGACTATTTAGCAACTCCATTACCTTGGCTTATATTTCAGTGCTTCAATGGATCTGTTATTTCATCCATGGGAGTGGGATATCACAACTACAGCTCATTTTGTAACCCATTTGAACCTCTTCGTCTTTTTCACTTCTTATACTCCAGTCTATAATGAAGCGGCCTTTCTCCGAAAATAAGCTCAAATTGAGTACATGACTTAGACACGAAGGGTGATGGCATAAACAGGTTGGAAGAGCAAGTAAAATAAAGGCTGAGCAAGTTATGGTATATGAATGTGATAGGATACTACTGTGCTACAAGAAATGATGAAGGGAGTGTTTTCAGAGAAAGTTGGGAAGGTTTCTGGGAGCTGATGCAGAGTAAAATTAATAGGACTGGGAGAACAATTTATATAATAACAACAATATTGCAAAGATAAACAGGCAGCTAGATGGTACAGTGGATAGAGCAAGAAAACCTGAGTTCAAATCCAGCCTAAGATATTTACTGACTGTATAAACTTGGGCAAGTCACTTAACCTTATTTGACTCAATTTCCTCATCTATAAAATGAACTAGAGAAGGAAATGGCAAATCACTCCAGTATCTTTGCAAAGAAAACTCCAAATGGGGTCACAAAGAGTTGGACATAACTCAAACAACTCAACAACAAGATAAACCATCTAAACTTAGGAACTCTCATCAACATAATGACCAACCAGAATTCCAGAGGACTCATGATAAAACATGCTACCAACCTCCTGACAGAAGTGATGAACTTAGAGTGCAAGTTGACTTTTTTTAAAATATGGACAATGTGAGAATTTGTTTTGCTTGACTATACAAGTCTGTAATAGGTATTTTGTTTTTCTTGCTTTCTCAGTGGTGAAAAGGAGGATAGAGGTGGAAGAGAAAGAAAGTAGACATTTGTGAAAATAAAGTAAAATTTAATTAAATTTAAAAAATCTTCACTTGAACAAAAAATTAATAAAATATGTGTGACTCGATATATCAAGATACAATCAAGACATATAGATAAAATTATAAAATGTTCTTTGAGAGAGATAATGATTGAGACCAAGGTATCAAAATATACACTTGGTTCCTTGGCTCAAGTCAGGTTAAAATGTAATTGAGAAATATTTAACAAAATAAGTAAAAATACAGTAAAATGTAGATAATGTTAATATATGAATTTCTAAGCCAATGTGCACCTGAAGAGATCCTTACGTATGGTTTAGTGTTCTCTGTCTCTATTAGAGTTTGATAACTGATTTAGAAAACTGGAGGTACATTCAGTGGTTATAGTTGGGCCTTATCAATGTAACAAAAATGATGATTACTTAAATTAATTTTCAGATTTAGGGCTACTATGCAAATCAAAGTACCAAAAAGGTACTTTATGGAGCTAAAAACAAATGATAATAAAATTAATTTAGAGGAATATTTTTTTAAAAGCAGGAAGGAGAAGGGAATAGCACCTTCAGACATCAAACTATTGCTTTATGGTATAAAGCAATATTCATTAAAAATATTTTAGGGGGTGGGACAGCTAGGTGGCACAGTGGATAGAGCACTGACCCTAAAGTCAGGAGGACCTGAGTTCAAATCTGGCCTCAGGCCAAACACTTGGCATTTACTAGCTGTGTGACCCCTGGGCAAGTCACTTAATCCCATTGCCTAGCAAAAGATCTACAATAAAAAATTTGGCACCAGATTAAAAAAAATAGAAAAATAGAACCAGCAGAACAGACTATGTAAGGATAAATTAGAATCAACTGAATCAAGAAGCCAGTTTTCCATAAAACTGAGACCACAAATTTCCTGGGGGAAGAACTCCCCTTTTGACAAGAGCTTCTGGAAAAGCTGTAAAGTCTTTTGGTAGGAATTAGATTTAGAAGATCTGAAACTCAGCACATTAAGGCAAAAATTGATATGCCATATGAATTTTAAAGTTTGTATTATTAAAGAAATAGAACAGATTTGGATCATGTAGCTTTCACAGTAATGGTTAGGGGGTGAATTCTTAACTAAACAAGAGGTGAAAGCAGTCACAAAAGTTAAAAAAGATTATTTTGACCATAATAAATTGAAAAGCTTTTGTACGAACAAAATCAAAACAATTAGGAAAAGAAAGGAAATGGCCACCTAGTACGATGCTTGCCTGAACATGAATCTCCTTTTCAACACTCCTGATAAATCATTCATTCAGCCTCTGTCTGGAGACCTCCAATGAAAGGACACCCCATTACCTACTGTGGCAGCCATTCCACTTTTGGATAGTTCTAAGTGTTCAAAAAGTTTTTCCTTCCATCGAGTCTAAATCTGCCACTTTATCATTTCTACCCATTCTTCTCATTCTGCCCTTTGGGGCCAAGTAGAAAAAGTCAAATTTGCACACATCAGCCATTCAAAAACTTGAAGACTCATATGTTCATTTTAGATCTTCTCTTGACCAGGCTAAATATCTTACATGGTACATGTTGCTTCTCCATCTATAATGTAAGCTTCATGAAGTTTGGGACTATTTTCTTTGTACCTCTGCACCCCCAGTACTCCACAGGGTGCTTGACATGTAAAAGGCAATCAATAAATCCTTACTGATTGATTGAAACGACATGATCAAAGAGCCCTTCACTATCCTAGTAACCTGCCTCTGGATGTTCTACAACTTTGTAGATATCATTCCTAAAATGTGGAGCCCAGAAAACAAATTAAAAAACAATACTCCAGACACTGAATTTTGTATTATCATCTCCCTCTTTTATTATACGAAGCTTCTCTAAATACAATCTAAAGTCATCTTTGTTTTTTGACTGCCATATCACAGTATTGACTCATGTTAAGCTTTCAGTCCACTACAATCCCCAGATATTTTTTTCAAATTAATGGTTGTTTGGCCGTACCTCTTCTATACTGTATCTCTACAGTAGATTTTTTTGAACCCATATATAATAATCTACATTTATCTCTATGAACTTCCATCTTCTTAGATTCCAGCCTGCCAAGATACTTTTGAATACTAACTTTCATCTAATCTTTCATCTGTTTCTCTCTATTGGTAGCATCTGCAGATCTTATAAGCTTCCCACCTACTCCTTTATGCAAGTCATTAATAAAAATGTTAAAAGGTTGAAATTGACTCATTAATGATTATTTCTGGGTTCTAGTCATTTAACAAATTTCAAAATCTACTCAGTTGTGTTGTCTAGCCCACTTTTTGTCCTTACGTATAACATAACCAAAATAACCACTAACATTTCCTTAGTACTTTAAAGTTAGCAAAGTACTTTACACATATTATCTCATTAATCACTGAGTTCCCTATGCATTTCCATTTTACTCTCTAGACAGTTCCCTTATAAGAGGAAAAGAGGGAACTGTCTAGAGAGTAAAATGTGAATTGTTTATGTCTTTTTAATTTCATTCTTGAGTGCTTCTTATCCTTCTTGGGCTGACTTCCCCTGTGAAATATAAATCATAGGATCTTACTTATTCTTTTTATGAAACCTCTGAAATCTGATGTTCCCAAATCTAGAATATATATTAGACAATATCTGTCTTTCTTCTCTTCTATTATTAAAGCTTTTTTAAAAACAATTTTTTGTCTTTTCATTACAATCATTTCAATCCATCACCAATCTTCTCTTGACACCCAATTGAAAATTTCTTTGGAACAAAGCCAAACAATTAAGGAAAAACATTTACAAATTCTAAGCTGTAACAGTCACTCTCTCCAAGGTTCACATCATGTTTACTTTAACAATTAGTTCTTTTTTGTTTGTAAGATTCAGGTCTAGAATATCACTTCATCACTTTTCCCACTTTTTGAAGGATAAAGTGATCATTAAGGTAAACCAAGAACTTACTGCTTTTAATAGTGAGAGAACTCCCGCAAATGTCTACATGATTGAAGTCCTCTATCATTTCTCTATTGTACCTTTGTTCTGACTTTTGTGATCTATTTCTTGCATTTCTTATCTATTCTCTCCTGTCCAGGTAGTGTTTCTATAAACAACATTGAGTGTTTTCCTCTCTCCTGATTTTTACCCAAATGTTCTCTAATTATTTCCCCTACCTGATTTTTAGATTTCCTCACTCTGGTATATCTTACTCTCATACCATTAAATTCTGACTCCTTTTGTCAATTCTACTCCTTTTGAATAAAGTATAGCTTGGAGTGAAAGGGCCTGGGTTCACACTCTTCCTGTCACTTATTACTTGTTCGACTTTGAACAAGTCACTTATCCTCTCTAGGCTTCAGTTTCTTTTACTGTAAAATGAGGTCTTTGAAGACTAGATGACCTCTTAGCCCTTTTCAACTCTAGATCCATCATACTATAATCCTGTGGTAATGAGGCACAACCCACCAAGTCTCAGTGATACCTTTGAGGTCAAATTGATGTCCTTGTGTTTACATCTGAAGTTCACTTTGCTTACTACCCATATTTTATGTACTCGGAAATAGTCATCCAAAGTCATGAGTTTTATTGCTGACTCTTTTCTTGGACTTTGCTTCCTGTGAATCACTAGGCATCTCTATTACTCTTCTTGCTATATTGTATTTATTATTTTTATGTTTATTAGTTTAGTCTTTATAGATTTCTCTCCTTCCTTTTCAATTTAAAGCTCTTTAAATTAGACTTGCAAGATTACAGGTAGTATGGGAAGGCCTGACCCAGATAAGTCCCCCCTTGGTTTAGGTTCGGTGTTGGAATGAAATAAGATATTTGTGGGTATTTCAACAGCTAACAAAAGGAGGTTTACATAGTCATGGTAGAGAAGGGACACCAGCTTGGGTACAAGATCCCCCTTGTCTCCATATCTGGACATGAAGATCTGGAGACATCTGGGCCTTGACTCCATAGGGTGGGCCCAGTTGCTGTCTTTTGTTCTCAAAGAGGACTAAAATGACATCACTACATTAGAGTCAAGTTACAGTGTGCCCAACTGTGGCTGATCAGACCAATATGAACTCAGAATGTTCTACCATAGGTCAGGCACAAATAGTCTATGTAAACAATTGGGGCAGATTCTCTAAATTTGCACACCTCATGTTTCTTTGGAGCTATTTCAATTCTGCTTTGTTCATAGAGGACAGCACCTTCTCTGATGAGGCATGCCATGCTGGGCTGTCCTGGTCTCCCATGTCACACTGTGGATTTGAACTCAGGTCCTCCTGACTCCAGGGACTAGATTAGCTTTGATTGCAAAACCTATGCCAGCTTCACAGCCCTCCCCTTCATGTGGCCACTCCAGAAAAATGTGTGTTCAGTTCCAATTTCAGTAAGCTGGCCTTCATTTGCCAGCCTTGTTTAACTCAGGGCTACTGTTTCGATGTGATGCCTGTTGAGTTCTTTCACAATAAGAACTATTTGTCTTTCAGATCAACTGGAATTTGTGTTGTCTATAAGTGTGCACACATTCCATGCGCTGATGATGAGTGGAATCATCTTTGCAGAAGTGTGTGTGTGTGTGTGTGTGTGTGTGTATGGGTGTGGGTGGGTGTGGGTTTTTATGGGTGTGCTTTGACTGCAGGTTATTATCCCACCTGCTGCAGTAAACAGGCCAGGGTTGGGTAAGCTGCTTCCAGGGTTTAAGCTTTAGTCTTCTGGGCCAACAAAGTTCTGGAAACAGCTTTGTCTCCTTTCACAGGAAACTAATTTAGCTTTCATGGAGGAATGGGTTAGGATTGTTATGTTAAAATTAATTATCTGAAATAAAAAGAAACTGAGGACTGAGCATTTGATTTAATTTGCAAAGCTAGCATTTGCATATCAAACCAGGTCATCTGACTCCTCAGATGTCAGAGACAAGGAGTGATTTACAGAGCTGATGTTTATAACAGAAGAGAGAAATTTTTTAAAAAAAATTATAGAAACTTGTTTTGAGTATAATTAAATTGGATAAGACAGGTCATCTGACTAGTGAGCTTCTCCTAGGCTTTCTTAATCCTACCCCAGAAGTCCCTACCTTGCTTCTGTTATATTTTGCAACCAGAAAAATTACTTTAAAGGGATCCACAGATTAACTGACATACTTTCTCACCTTCAGGGAGTCCAGGAGAAAAGGGAGCAGTGACTGGGAAAATGGAACTTGTGAGTGGTGTAGCAGTCGACCCCATCTTCCCAGCTGCCAGAAGGGGAAACTGAATCTTTGGCTAAACCCCCCTTTCCTCAAATGCTAAAGGCACACTTAACCTTTAAAAAAAGTCTTATAATTCTTACAATTGTTTTTATTCCTACAAAAATATATGTCTTACTCTAATCTGCTACTAAATGATAGTTTTTACAATCTATCTATTCACTAAATCTACAGGTAACCCAGACTTAAGACACCATCTATGTTAGTCTGGCTAAGCTGTTAAGGCTAACTTTTCTTAAAGAAAAGAGCTTAATCCTATAACCAAACTAAAAATAAATCAAAGTAATCAGTACTAATTGATTTCCATTTAAATTCCCCACTTTGATCCAAAGAAAATCATTTCCTTATGGATCACTTGAGCAGAGAATCAAACTTCTTCAGGTGGTCTATGGTCTTAACAATCAGTCTCTCTGAAAGGTCTAAGTGTGCCTGCAAAGTCAGGGTAATTTGCTCCATTTCCACTAACAAATCTTTAGAAGTCTGCATAACAGTGGAAAGGGAAGCAGTAGCTTCTACCTTAAGTAAAGGGGATTCTTTAATCAAGATATCAATTGGCAGTCCTATTCTGACCCCTTTTGCTACATGCATTCCTACTATGAGATTTTTTTAGGTTGTATGAGGGGCAATTTCTCCTATTAGCTTTGGTGATAACACTTTAATCATTATTGGTTTTTTTTTTTTTAACACCAAAGTATGTGGACAGGAACAGGCACTCATGATTTAGGGTACTTAGGTGGACTTGGTGACAGACCCAACATCTGTGGGTCCCAACAAGCAGTTTATATCTGATTATGCAGTCTAGGTGCAGCATTATTACCCAGTTCATACAAGAGGGCTATGTATGGGCAATAAGCGCTACAATTTTAAAAAGTGAGCAGGCTGTCATTACGGTCTTATTACTACGGCCTGCTCACTGGCAAAATTTTGGGGGTCAGTTCCCTTTGGTACAGAAGTTATGATACATGGGAAAAAGAGAACAAAGTCCTTTGTTGAGTTCCACTGGTTACTAGAAATCCTTGATACATGAAAAAGTTCAAAGGTCTTTTCTGTACTGCAGCCTCACGCTGTGGAGCTCTTTCAGCCTGCTTTGTAACAGATGTATGTTTCTAGAACAAGCCATGTTCTTAGGATAGCTCTGAAGAAAGCTTCTTCCAGATCTTCTTCTCAGGTTCCAAGAGCATGTAGGAAAACTTAATACAAACTCAATATAAAATAGAGCTATAAGAAGAATCATCAAATTAAGAACACATAACATGGACATTTTGGAGAATTTCAATTATTACATCATGAGGGCCTGAAGTGGCTTCAAATAGGGAAACAATTTCACCTTCTTCACAATTATCAATACAATTTTTACATGTAAAATTCTCAATCTAATTTTGAAAATTGTGTCACATCTCTCACTAATCACATTTCCAACTAATTCCCCCTTTATGAGGATATTATTATCATATTAATATAATGAAAAGATGTTGTAGTATGATCTCTTATAAACTAAATACCCATAAATTGTAAAGCTTAATGGTCTGTATTATTTATAATTCAAATAACAATTAAAAATGATCCCTCACTATAGCAGTACCATACTAACATATATTACTTAGTCAAAAGTCAGCAATAGGATTAATCTCTTATGTTTATTACAATGAAGAAAAGACTCACCATTTTACACTTGCCCTTATCAGTGGACTTGTCTTTGTGAGGAAGAAGGAAGGGACATAGCAGTATTAATTCTAATTGATTTCAGGTATGAGTCATAGGCAGCCCATTGTACATGATGTCACATTTGGGTTCAGAATTAACCAGGTGAAACATGAATCTTACTACTAGTCAGATAACAATAATTCAGTGGAATGCATTTTAACATTATGTTACAGGGAAAAATCATCTATCATACCTCCTTCAGTATTGTATTAATCACATTCAATAACATCTAAAACCCAGTATAGAATTATCTGGTATGGAGTAATTACAATCAATTAAAGAGGTAGCAAAAGTTCATTTATATATTGTGTACCACATGTCAGGGTTTTTTTTTCTTCTAGTTCTTAAAGTTTACTCTAAAGAATTTCTGAGGCCTGCTTTCTGTAGTACTTTAGAAAGTAGTTTTTGCTTTCTCAGTTATTACTTGAACCACTTGCTAACTTACATTATTAGGTTAGTTATAAATAGTAATGTGAGGAATGCTAACAGTTCGGTTCCCACAGAATTGATAAGAAAACAGGACGGGGGAGATTAGGTTATTGATTCCAGGCTTTCCAGCCCTTCCCTCCTTTTTTCTTACTTTCCTGCTGAACCAGCAGTTCCTTGTTTTGAGCCTTTTTGCAAACCTTGTTGCTGGGGAAAAGTTTCCAGGCTTAGACTGTGAGGTCTGAAGCCCAGCCAACGGGAAGAGGAGCTAGTGGGAGGGTGGGGATTCCGCCTTAGGGTCTACATAAACTGACTTTGATCTACACTCCCTCGAACACCCTGGCTGGGGCCATCTTGAGAGAATGCTGGATGTGTCCTTTCTCATGAGAAAGCAATAAAACTCCTTCTTGCCTTTTTTTTTTTTGCTTTTTGGTGAGGCAATTGGGGTTAAGTGACTTGCCCAGGGTTACACAGCCAGTAAGTGTCAAGTGTTTGGTCTGAGGCCGGATTTGAACTCAGGTCCTCCTGACTTCAGGGCCGGTGCTCCATCCACTGTGCCACCTAGCTGCCCCCTTTTTGCCTTTCTTAAGAAAAAGTCTCTGATTTAATTATTTTGGGGGTCACAAACACCCCACACAGTAAGACTTAAGTCTTTCTCTTTAGGAGGCTAGCTTAGAGTATAATATAATTCATTGAATATTTAATAGTTTTTTTTAACAGTCTTGCTACATTAATTTAGTGGTCTAGTTCATAAGATGCTGAACTTACTTTAGCCAAATGACATGCATTTAGTCCATTTCAAACTAACTTTACCCAAGCACAGTCACAAATTCAGATCACAACTCTGGTTGTGTGTGTTGGGGGGGGTGGGGAGGGAACCCAAATCTCTTAGTAAGTCATAAGAGTTTAAGGTAAAAGGCACTTCACTAATACAATTTCCCCCACCCCTCCCAAGACTGTTATCATATTCACTTTAATAATTCGATAGGGAAGTGGCCTCTCTAAGAGCATTTTCAGTATCTTAGAAAAATTTCACATAACAGTATGCTCTTTTTTAAAAGCACATTTTCCTAATTAAAAGAGAATTCACATTTCTAATCATATGTCTAATATTCTTCCAAATTCCACAATACAAGAAAACTATGAGTCTAAATATCATTCAATTAGATAAAATCTTAACTTATCCTTAGAAAAAATCCATGTTATTATCTTTGATACATTATTTACTCCAAAACTCAATAACAATAGTCAACATTTATACATTGCACATTATATTAAGCACTTTAGGATCATTTAATTCCTCCTGGGAGGAAGGCACTATTATTATTATCTTCTTGCACATATAAAGGCTGATTAGATTCTCTAATATACTACAATCACAATGTAGCTTCAGAACAAAATTTTCAATCCAATCAATTTTTTATTTATAATTACTAGTGACAACAACAAAATCTCATTTTTCATAAGGGTCCATTATTTTTAGTTGATTCATATTGAAAAAAAAAACTCATAGTGATTCACTCAGCTCCCATAACTGCTTCTTTATTTCTTTTCAATCACTCAAAGAGCCAAATCAATTTCTTTTATTTTTCTTACTTAACCTTACCAGTGTACCTTAAGGCATTTCTAAAAAAAAAAAAAAGAAAAGAAAAATTATCTAAATCTTTTGTTTTCTTTAGTGAGATCAAAACCATTCCTCAAATTTCCTTTTTCAAACTTCAACCCCCTTTTTTTCAAGCCCTGCATTCATACTATGTCAATGCAGATTCAAGTTTTCCTTAAATTCTCTACTCACTCTTCTCTCATCCCTACTTGCTTAAATTGTCTTTTCTTTCACTTTATAAAAACCCCAGGTCTTTCTTGTTACCTTATCCAACACTTCTCTTTTTATCTCCTACTTGCTTAATTCCAATAGCCTATGTCTCAATCACATCCAAGACTGCCTACAGACTTAATCTTTGTCCTTTACACTTTTAGCACAAGTTTTTATTACACAAAATATTGTCACCCTTTTTGAGTTCCTTAAAGCTTACAAATGCACAGTTCATTCCAATTTCTTTAAGGCTTAAAATTGTTTTAAGTGACAGTCATCAAGTATACAACTTCCTGAGTATAACTGCAAAGTTTAAGGTCCCTTCTAGTTTCTCATTGATGACCTTAGAGAAGATGTCATCTATCTCCTCCTCAAAGTTAACCTTTTGTATGCTAAAAAAAAACAGTATTCATCTACCTCTTCCATGGTCAAGGCCCAACTATGGCACAAGAATATCACAGATATTTGTATCTTAAAAATTCTCTGCTATTCCTCTCATAAAAGGAAGGCATTACTGTGAGGGACTGTCTGATGTTGACTGCTGCCAAATGGAGATTGTGGCAAGATTGGGGTAGGATCTGGGTATTTGGAAGTGACCAGAACTCACGATCCCAAGGCAGGGGCTGTGGTGGGCAGAGTTGTGGTGAACTGGGATGGGCTGGATACGGAGAAGTCCTGAGGCAGTGGGCAGTGCTATGCGAGATAAGCTGGGGAAGGTACAGTATACAAGGAAGTAGCTGGAGCACGTGCTCCTGAGGCAGGGGGCTGTACCACGTGGGAGTGGGACGGCAGAGGACGAGTTCCCTTTGCTTAGTCCCCTCCCTAAGTGCAACGTCAACCCCAGACGCCTCCTTCCTGTGTCCTTCCTGACTTCCTGGGTCATGTACCTTCCCTTTGTGTAGCACTGACCCCAGACGCCTCCTCCTGGTATCTGGGCCTGACTTCCTAGGTCACGTACTCTTTGTCTATGCACTAATCCCAGACGCCTCCTTCCTGTATCCAGTCCTAGCCTCCTGCGTCACTTCCTCTCCCTTGGTGCGCTAAACTCAGACATCCCCTTCTGGTATCTGACCCTACAATCATTGACTAGTAGGCAGGCTGAGGAGGAGGGGCTAAGTAGGTACTTAGGAACGGTCGTGGTCGGGAGCATGCGCTCTTTGCTCCTGCTCTGTTGCTCTGGCCTTCCTGCTTGGCCTTGCTGTGATGGCCTCTGAATAAAGCTCTGGTGTCGGCACCTCCTGGTAGGCTCGTCTCTGTGTTTATCCGGTTGAGGACCGAAGACTGGTAAGTATGACTCTGGCAGCCTGCTCCTTATAGGAGGAGAGTGCACAGCGCGGCTGGCACACATTACTATTATTATTATTATTATTATTATTACTACCTATCTTATTATGTACTCTAAATGAAATATTAAATAGTTTCCTTCACATTTAAACTGCCTTCCTTTCTCAATATATAGTTTAATAGCATTGTGCAAAAGCAGCTTCCATTTTGGTGCTGCTGACTGTGAATGATCTTTGTTTCCAATTACCTCCTCCTTTTAAAAGTTTTGATGTTTTCCAATACTGTAGGTTATCAGCTTATTAAAATTTCCAATGATTTTCAATTAACAAGAATTTGTCACACTGATTTAACCTTGAATTAAAATATAGTTGTATAATGAAATATACTAAATGAAATATAGCTGTATAATCACTAATGGTAATAATTTAAAAATCTCAACTTTCATGAGGGTTATTAACTGCTAAGATTTCAAATTTTAGGGCCCAATATTATCCGTGTTTATGCTTTAATTTATGTTTGACAATGAGGCAAGAAAGATCTTGAAATAATTTCCAGACGCTATTTTGTTTTCTCAAAATTTCTATTTTTCAACATACTAATATTTATAAGTCACATACTCCTCTTAATTTGATATTTTGTAATCTGAGCACCCTCTATTAGGTGTGTATGCACTTAATTTACTCCTATACTTTCCTATAATGCTCTATTCTTGTTTAATTCTATCTTCTATAATTCTTACCCTAACTTATTATAACATTCCTTATTATAGTTTTACCAATATACAATTTTGAACTTATTTTCACTTCCACTGATTTCAATGCACATTTTACTGTGTTTCCAGTTTACCCAATTGATTTAAAGTACATTGGTACCATTAGATTTCACTTACTTTCAGTTGCTTCCTGATTTCAAAACAAGCTTTTCTCTTTCTGGGAGAACTTTGGGATTCACCTTCAATGTGGGGGTCCCAGTCATGGCTGGGTTGGTGCCTTTAGGTTGATTAAAAGCAGTAAGCAACAGAAGGGTAAATAAATTCCCTGTCTACTTAACTTTTATTCTTTGGGAATCTGAAGATGGTCTAAAATTTCCCTGTTCTGCCTTCTAATAATAAAAATTCATACTTCCTTCCTGCAATAAATTAGTCCCAACTTTAAGTCCAGTTTTTAAGTATACCTTTAATCTACAATCCATAGGTTCCCAAAGTAGGTGGTACTGCCCCAGGGGGGAGGGGGGCTGGAAATGATCGGAGGGGGGAGTAGTAGTAGCATTGGGTGCAGCTGGGGGACATTGAATAAATATAAGGGGTCAGTGGAAGTATAAGGAAAGAAGAGAAGAGAAGAAAATCTTGAAAAACCATTTGTACATATTTCATCTATTGTATACCAGAGTTAAAGTGGTAGTGATTGCATTATTTTCCAAATAAACACACAAAATGCAAGTTATAACTGATTAGTGGTCAAGTGCACCAACAGGTCTTAACAAGCAAATGTTGGCAGACGAGCATGTTGCATGTTGTCAGAAGTCTAGCACACATCAGCAGGAATATGTACATATAATGACTTGTTTACAATATGAAACTATATAGTTACATGATGCAATATTGCAACATCAATATTTCAATGCAGGAAAAAAACACACATTTGCAATAAATTATTAAATATAAGATGTGTCATTTTTTAAAAATTTATATATATATTTTTAAGTGATACAAAGTTTAAAAAATTGTTAAAGGGTTAAAGAAAGTAGATTTCTAAGGGGGTGCTGAGTAATTTTATTTTTGAAAAGGGGACAGTAGACCAAATAAGTTTGGGAACCTCTGATCTATATTAAATTTAAAACCAACTTCACAGAGTGATACCCTAAAACTTCAGACTCAGAGACTAGATAAGTGAAATTGCTTAAGGCTTAACAAATGTCTTTCTTTCTTTTTCTTCCTTCCTTATCTCTCTCTCTCTCTTTTTTAAACAAATTCTGAGTTGTGGAATTATTTAAACTAAATTTTATTCTAATTTCTCCTCTCCTAATTTCCCAAGTTTTTCTTATTTTAACACTTCTCTGAATGTTACTGAGTCTGTATTTCACTAAATCTCTCCTGAATAGAATCTATGATTAATAAAAAAATTCTTAAAATTCAAACTGCAGCTTTAAAATAAAGCTCTAGTCATTTTAAAGTTCCTTTTATGGTATAACTTGTTCGTTAATTTTTGTTTTCACTAAAGTTTACAAAGTTTGCTGGTACCTCAAAAGTTCAGCAAAATACTTCACAAAATTTTTGAATCATAATTTAGAAGTTTCTAGTAGAGAATAACACATTTTGTTTCTTCTTCTTCTTCTTCTTCTTCTTCTTCTTCCTCTTCTTCATCTTTCATCTTTGCAACCTCCAACATGTCCAGTATTGGACATACAGATAAAAAAGAGAGACTTGTCTTTTCCAAAGATATTTTGGAAAAGTTTTACCGTTTATAGTCTTTTCCCCTGGTTTATCAGACCACAGGAAAAAGCATAGGAGAAAACAAATGCTTAGAAGCACCAGCCTGCATGGATGAACACAAAGCACAGATAAGACAGCATCTATTTCCCATTATCTTAAAGATTTTCCTAATTGTACCTGGTCCCTTTCTATCTGAAGCAAGGAACCCACTATTCCTAAATTTAGTTCTATCATTCACCAAATGGACACACACAGAACATAACAACACTTGACACAACATTAAATCAGGCCTAAACTTCTCCTAAATTATCTCCAGGAGATTTTGAAGTCAAGATCTTACTTGTCTCTTCTATTAAATATACAACTCATGACAGTCCTTTGGTAAGGATCCTGCTGTCAGCCTAAGATTAATTCTTCTGTTTACTATTTCTGTTAATGATTTTATAGTCTTACCAGTAAGGAAATGTAATTTGGTAAAAATGTCAAATTGCTTCTAGTGTAATTTGCCAAGTGGGTTCACCCATTTAAGATTCACTTTGCAATACACACACACACACACACACACACACACACACACACACACATTTTTAAGACACAATTTAGTAGTCTTCATCCCTGTTCTCTCTCTCTTTTTTAATTTAAATTTATTTATGACCAGTTACTACTAGAGAATTCTACTTCTTCTAGGTTTTCTGCTAAATCACATTAAAAAATCATTTTTAAAGAGAAATGACTATTTTATTTCTTAAAAAGTTTTTTTTTCCCCTAAAAACTTTTTCTTCCCAGAGATAACCTTCTAGTAAAGGGTTTTTTTTCCTAAAAAACAAAAAAAAAAGAAAAAAAGAACAAAAACCCCTTTCTTCCCCACTAATGAGGAAGCTAACCTCTAATAAAAAACTTTTCCTTCTCCAAAGTGAAGGCTACCTTAAACTTGAAAGAATCTTAGAAATTTGCACTTAACAATTTTTACAGAGTAAAAAACTTTGGCAGTTTCCTTTTCAAAGTGGAGGCTTACCTTAGTTCAGAGGAATTGGGGTTCCAGATTAAGGATAGTCCAGATCTCCAAGGCAATCTTCTTGGCTCTCAGAGAAATTCCTTCCAGAGGATTATTTATGGAAGTCTGGAGTTACTCTCTCAGGTCCCATCTGGATACCAACTACTACATTAATTATCTGAATGTGTGATTTAATTTATAAAGCTAGCATTTGCATATCAAACCAGCTCATCTGACTCCTCAGATGTCAGAGACAAGGAGTGATTTATAGAGCTGGTTTGTTTGTTTTTTTTTAGGTAAATAGTTTTTGGGTTTTTTTTTTTAGGTTATACATGTACAATTATGTTAAACATATTTCCACATTAGTTATATTATTAAAGAAGAATCAGAACAAAGGATGTGTGGGAGAGTGACCTAAAAAAGAACTCAGAGGTATCTCAAGGTAGGAACAGAGTGTTTATTTCAATTCTCGAGAATCAGATGTTCCTGCACCAGCATAATTTCTGATGAAGGAAGACAAGTATCGAAGCAAAAAGCCAGATTAAATAACCCTAATGGTGAGATTCCCCTTCCCACCAACTGACCAATATTTTGGCTCACAATCTAGGCTTAAAAATCTATTCCCAGAGACAGAAAACAAAGAAACAATATACATATCCATCACCTTAGTTTGCTGCAAAAATGAACAATTTAGAACGTGCGATCAAGCTAGACACTGCTGTGGGAAGGTCACTGTGACTGGAATGTAGCAACAGAATATGGGGGTACAGGGGAGGTTTCAGACTTGGCAATCTTTAACTACTGGTGTCAGACTGTGAGAAAAAGGGACCTATAGAAATCTATACTTATCCTATACTGTCTCCTGAACTTATCTCCAAATTCAGGATAGTCTTATCCCAAACCTTAATTACACTGAGAAGTCTTCACAGGGGCATCCCACTTAAGGGGGAAAATCATGAGCAAGAAAAAAACAACAAAAAAAAAAGTGAAAAATAGTATACTTTGATCTGCATTCAGACTCCATAGTTCTTTCTGTGGATGTGGATAATATTTTCCATCATGAGTCTTTCGAAATTGTCTTGTATCATTTTATTATTGAGAAGAGCTAAGTCTATCATAGTTGATCATCACACAATGTTGCTGTTACTATGTACAATGTTTTCCTAGTTCTGCTCACTTCATTCAGCATCAGTTCATTTAAGTTTTGCCAAGTTTTGCTAAAATCCTCCTGCTCATCATTTGTTATAAAATAATAGTATTCCATTACATTGATATACCACAACTTGTTCAGCCATTAATTGATGGGCATCCCCTCCATTTCCAATTCTTTGCCACCACAAAAATAGCTGCAGAACTTATTTTTACAACAGAAGAGAGAAATTTTAAAAAATTACAGAAACTTGTTTCGAACATAATTCAATTGGGCAAGACAGGTCATCTGATTAGTGAGCTTCTCCCAGGCTTTCTTAATCCTACCCCAGAAGTCCTCGCCTTGCTACTGTTATATTTTGCAACCAGAAATATTACTTTAAAGGGTCCACAGAATAACTGACATGAGTTCTTAGCTTCAGGGAGTCCAGTAGAAAAGGGAGCAATGACTGGGAAAAGGAACTGTGGATGGTGGTTGATAAGCCAGCAGTTGATTCCAATCTTCCCAGCTGCCAGAAGGGGAAACTTTGGCTAACTCCCCACACCCTGCCCCCGCTTTCTCTAACTGCTAGAATGGGGGACTTAGCCTTTAAAAAAAGTATTATAATCCTTATGATTATTTTTATTCCTACAAAGATATATGTCTTACTCTAAATCAACTGCTACTAAATCATGAAGTCTTACCTAACTATTCACTAAATCTATAGGTAACCTAGACTTAAGAGACTATGTTAGTTTTGTTTAGCTGTTAGGACCAGGTTTTCCTAAATAAAAGAGCTTAATCCTATAATCAAACTAAAAATAAATCAAAGTAATCAAAACTAAGTGATTTCCGTTTTGGTTAGATTGAGTGGGCACAAATTTCATTGGGCTATTGCTCCCTCCACAACAAAGAAACATATATTTTACCTATTCTTAACACTTGCACATATAATCCCTGGCCAAGAATCCATCATTACAAAATGTAAAGCCTTTGTACAGAAATCCAAAGTCAGCTACAATATAAAAAGAGGCCATTTTCATAGCTAGTTACTATCCTTTTTAGAAGCCCTTGCCTTGAGTTAGCAGCTGTGATGAAAATACTATTTTGGGAGCCCTAAGAAACCTTCCCAGGGTTCTTGTAGTAGTACTGTTTGCAGAAGTGAACAGTAGTCATCAGGTTTAAGAAATCTCAGAGAGTTTTCTGTAATGTCCTGGGTACATGCCCCATGAAATCAGCGTGCCTTTCAATTACTGTCAGGTTAGCAAATCACTGCCCTCCCACTGCCGAAGTCCTAAAACACTTTGTTTTATACCTTTCTTGTTATGTTCATAATGCAACACTGGGGATTTCAGTTAGTTATTTATGTTTACATTTTATTTCTCTACTGGACAATAAGCTCCATGAGAACAGGGAATATGTTTTATCTCAACCTTGCATCTTTCTTGGAACTGTTGTTATACCGTCTTGTCTGACTCTTTGTGACCCCATTTGGGGTTTTCTTGGCAAAGATACTGGAGTGGTTTGCTACTTCCTTTTCCAGATCATTTTATGGATGAGGGAACTGAGGCAAACAGGATTAAGTGACTTGCCCAGGGTCAAACAGCTAGTGTCTGAGGCAGGATTTGAACTCAGGCCTTCCTGACTCCACACCCAGCACTCTGTTCACTGAGCCACCTACCTGCCTCCTTCCTGGCACTGAGAATAGTGCATATGTATCTCTCCTGGCATTCAGAACAGTGCCCTGCCTCTAGAAAGAACTGAATAAATGGTTGTTGAATGAATGAATGAAGCAGTTATTATAATCTTATCCCTACTTCATGGGAAAATGAAGCTCCCAAGTTAAGTAGCTGGTGGTATTTTCACTACATTTCACCACTGACTCCCCTTGTGGATTGCAAAGGGCGGCAGAGTAGTGTTGATTTGGATTCAGAGGATGCAGGAGACAATCTACCCCTGACATATTGTAAGGGACCACAGGCCCAGTATGACCTCTGGAAAATTACTAGGTT
>NW_020945237.1:6514601-6528225 GCF_900497805.2 Vombatus ursinus | reverse complement strand
TTCTTTTACAGGTCCGGACCTCCGTTGATGTCCCGCGGGACGGGACAACATACACTACCAGTGTCACCCTAGACAAGTTACTACCTTGTTAGGCCTTTGTTTCCTCATCTGAAAAATGGAGGGATTACACTCAGTATTTAGGTCCCTTTCCAGTTCTAAATCTAGGATGTTAAGATTCCAATACCTTGAATTTTTCTTTCTTTTCTTGCAGAATTAAGGAGCTAGCTTCCTCTTTTCCTCTGTGTAAGTAAGTCTAAGGAAGAGTTCCCTTGACATGATTTAGAAGAGCCTTACATGCCATCTCTAGGTCAGAGGATAGTAATAGCACCTACCTCACAGAGCTGTGAGGATCAAATGAATAAACATATGTAATTTCTCTTTGCAAACCTTAAAGTGCTATATAATTATAATTGTTATTACTGATGGGGTTGGGATCTGGACCCCAGAAAGGAAAAGCCCTGGGCTTTCCCACTTGACCAAATCTCCAGCGGTCCCCTGAAGCTATAATCCCATCAACTGGTCTTTCATTGTGGCTACACCCAATCTCCCCTCCATTGTTTTACTTAACTATGGCCCCTGGCCATTTCCCACACTTAATCCTAGCTAGGTTCCATTGTTCAGGTCCCAGGACTTCTATTCACCCCAGTTTACTGGCCACTTCCATCCAGATCTCCTTAGGCCCCTCCTCCCATCACCCCAAACTACTTGGCCACTCCTAGATCCCTCCCACAGTTTTTCTGTATATAAGGTCCATCTTGTCTCTATTAAGATGCTGAGATACTTAAAATCTAGCCACTGGTCAGATTCTTATAATCTAGCCACTGCTTACCCATGTTCAGACTCCTTAAGAGTCTGTCCAATATGATGGATGTTCTAATAAACCTTGTCTTTGGCTGAAAAAAGGCTTGGGTCAAATTCTTTCAGGCAGGACCCACGTGTTGTGATTTTGGGGTCCCAGCACCCTGCATCATTACTATTTTATGAGAAAAGGAATAAAGGAATTATCAGTTAGTATATAGAAGAATGGCCTCAGGAAAAATTGGATTCAAATTTTACTTGAGACACATACACTGTGTAACTTTCTAGCCCCCAAACTGCAAAGTATCTTACAAAATATAATCAACCAAAAATTATATTCCTATGGACAGAGCACCCACATGTAAAGATATGGCACCCTGAGTAGAGAGAGAGAGAGAGACCACACATGGAGAGGAGCTGAAGCAATTTGTGGTTACAAGGGAGGCAGAACAGACATCTCTAGCCTCATCTGGATCTACCCTTGTCAAAGAGAGACTTTCATTCCTGCCAGGTGCTTTTTTTTTTCCAGAACTAGTTCTGAGGGTCTGCAAGCTCTCAGTTCTTTAATGGTGGCATGAGCCAAGGGCAGGTGTGGTGATAGCTCTCCTGGCCTGTGCTCTGGTTTAAGCAAGTCAATTAACCTCTCATTTCCACTGGAAACTCTTGAAGAATTAATTTAGAGATGAGTTGTCTATCTCCCCTGGTAAAGGGAGTTCCACATTAGAGATTGTCTCCATCAATGAAATTATGGGTTAGGGCAAAACATATTTTAAAAAGATTATTTTTAAAAGGCAGAAGAGAGGCAGAGGCTCATAGGAGATAGCAAAGATAGAGAAAAGGAAGCTAGCTTAAGGCTGTTTAGTTAACAGTAGCTAGTATTTAAATAGTACTTTAATGTTTGCAAAGCACTTTGAGCAAGTTAATTAATGGCCACTCAATAGTACTAAACTGAGATAATATGTTATCAGAAGATTCTCAAAACCAGGTTCTTGAGAAATTGTTTAAAATCAGCTGTCAGTATCCAGAGATAGTACTATGGAGTTGGAATGCAGATCGAAGCATACTATTTGCTTTTTTTTTTTCTTCTGATTTGTTTTGTTTCCTCTTTCTTGTGGTTCCACCTATTAGTTTTAATTCTTCCTCACAAACATGACTAATGTGAAAATATGTTTAATAGGAATGCAGATATAGGGCCTATATCAGATTGCATACCATCTGGGGAGGGAAGAGGGGAAGGAGGGGGGGAAAAATTTAAAACTCAAAAGCATATGGAAGTGATTGTTAAAACTAAAAAGAAATTAATAAAAAGAAAAAAAAAGATATAACAACATGACAATTGGCCAACCTAAAAATGTAAGTTTCCTGGTCTAAAAGGTTCCAATTTTGATATTAAATAATAGAGACATAAGAGTTGAGTTGACTTTCATTATTTGACCTGATTATTGGCAAAGTAATTTAAAATTGTGTCAAGACCAATTTTGTAGGAAATTTTAAAAAGAAAGAGGATCTCTACAAGGAGTCTAAGAAGACGGTCAGTTGTGTGTGGGATGCCCCTGTGAAGACTTCTCAGTGTAATTAAGGTTTGGGATAAGACTATCCTGAATTTGGAGATAAGTTCAGGAGACAGTATAGAATAAGTATAGATTTCTATAGTTCCCTTGTTCTCACAGTCTGACATCAGTAGTTAAATATTGCCAAATCTGAAACCTCCCCTGTACCGCCATATGCTACATTCCGCCATATGCTACATTCCTTCACCTCACGGTGACCTTCCCACAGTAGCGTCTAGGTGATTGTTTCTTTGTTATATTGTTTCTTTGTTTTCTGGATATGTATATTGTTTATACATATATATACATATCTTTGGATATGTATATTGTTTCTCTATCTCTGGGAATAGATTTTTGTGCTTAGATTGTGAACCAAAATATTGGTCAATTGGTGGGAGGGGTAATCTTACCGTTAGGGTTATTTAAGCTGGCTTTTCTGCTTCTGGACTTGTCTCCTTTCATCAGAAGCATCCTGGTGAGAGGACACCCAATTCTCAAGAATTGAAATAAACTTTCTGTTCCTACCTTGAGATACCTCTGAGGTTTTTTTTAGGTCGTTATCCCACACAGTTGGAAACGGCTAAGAGCACACACATACCAGAGAACTTCATCAGATGGTGTCCCCAAACAGCGGTATGAGATGAGACTTCTGAGGCTCAATGGACAATTTTATTCATAGTTGACTTTTTTCCCTTTGCATCTTTTATCCAGTCTAATTACTAAAGGGGACTGCCTCCTTTGGTTTTGTCAATGTGCTGATCAATTTCTCTCTTCCTCCACATTGTCACCCATCATAAGTCCCAAAACCCTTGATGTTGGCCGTATCAGTTAGTAATTCATTGAGGACACTAAACCTCTCATTAGAATCAGATTGTGGGAATGTGAAAAAAGATTTTTTATAATCATTATCTTGTAGATTCAGAGCTTCCCCCAGGCCCCTCCTTCCAAAGTCCTGACTTTAAATTCAGTTTTTCTTCAGAAGCATATTACTGATAATGAGATTGGATTCACTCTCTTTATCCTGGTCAAACCTCACCCAAACTCCCAAGTAATTTAATCTAAAGTAGGGAAGCCTATTGTGTTCTGCTCAGCCTTGGGTGGAAACAGATTCTTTTGTCTAGGTAGCCCAAATCCTGGGGGTGGTCTGATAAAAGAGGCATTTCCTCGGTCCAGAGGTAAAATGATGATGGGGTGACATCACCCATGTGCACCCTATATAAACTGTGTACCCTAACCCCAAAAAGTGCTCAGTTCCAACACTGCAGCTCACATGCATGCATGCTGCCTGCTTGAGAGAAATAAAGAATGGATACAACCTAAAAAAAAAAACCCAGCTCTCAGTAAATTTGTTCAGAGGAGCAAACTGACACCCGGAAAGGTTAAATGATTTACATACACATATGTAGATAATAAGTGTTCATGTAGATTCTAAGTATAAGGGGCAGGACCTGAAACATGGTCCTTTGACTGCAGAGCAAGTGCCCTTTCTATGGTATTCAACTTCCACAAGAATTAAAATTAAGGTGTCTGTTTGGGCTGTTTCTTAAAGAGAGAAAAGGATTCCATGAATAAGAGATGACATTCTAGGCAGGGGGGTGGCCAGTCAAAAGGCCAGGGGATTGGATGTATTTGTGTCATATGTGAAGTAAAGAGATGAGGCCAATTTTGTGGGACCAGAGAGCACAGGAAATGAACAAATGTAGCCAGAAAGATGGAACCCGGTTTTAAAATGGAAAGATTCTTGATGGGTATGAGCAGGATATGATACAATAGAGAAGTAGAACTCTGTGAGAGGAGCAGTGAAGGATGTAATAAGAGATATAGATGACTGGAAGGAGTTAAGGGATAATCAGTCAACAGCTTCATGTGCATGCATACAAGATCTGAAGCACTAGTAGAGGAAGGCAAGGCCCATAGCGTGTTCACTGACCTCTCTATGTTCACCCCTATGGCATGGCAGATCACAGAGGGTCAGGATTTCTGGGAGCTGTAAAGGTGGGGCAGCCATGGCTTAGATGGAATCTGAGTATTGGAGGGAATACTTTATTTCTGACATCCTAAGTCCAACAAGATATCAAGGTTCTGATACATTTTATTCTAACATGACAGATACTTGGTAACAAGCAATCAAATGAAATCCATTGCCAGCTAAGTAAATTGGTAATAGAGTGATTGCACCTATCTCCTTTACACTTTTGTAATTTATCTATTGTGAACACAAAATATATGGCTTTTTATCATTATTACCATTACCATTACCATTATGGCACCAAGAATGTCCATTTTGTTGCCTCTCAGTGTGACTTTATTTACACTGTGGTGGTCAGGGTATATATAGTGCTCTTTGGCCTTACTTTCTTTACTTTGTTCCTGAATTATTCGTATTTACCATGCTTTGTGGCTGCAGTTCTCAAAATGTGGTCCAGTGGCATGACAGAAGTCAAGATGACTGGCGATAGTTGGATGACGTTGGCATCTTTGATGTCTGACCAAGTTCTAAATGCTCTACTGAGCCTGTTTTTTAGCTGCCTTCATGGCCACTGGAACAAATTGTTCTCATCTGCCTGTTCTGCCAGGAAAAGTTTCACATGCTTGGCGTAGACATTCTCCTACTCACTGATCTGTTTGAGGCCTATTGGTTACCTTCAACCTGGTTTAGCCTGTCTACAAAGAAGGTTTTACCCAGGTGTGGCTGCTGTATATGCTACAACTTCAATGCTCCAAGGTAAACAAGTGGGCAGGCACCACAAACCACTGTAGCCATAGCAAACCCACAAAGGGTCGGCTGGGCACTACCAGTTGAGAGGATCACATAAAGGCATCATGGGGAAGGTGTTTGTTTGAACTGTTTCTTCAAGGGAGAGAAGGATTTCATGAAGAGATGTGGAGGAAATGCATCCTAGGCAGGGGGAATGGCCAGTCAAAAGGCTAGGGGATTGGATTTGTTTGTGCCATATGTGAAGTAAAGAGATAAGGCCAACTTTATGCCACCAGAGAGCACAGGAAATGAACAATTTATAATGAAGCCAGAAAGACAGAATCAGGTTGTAAAGTACGTTTGAGGTTAATTTAAAAGTGAAAGGTCCAAGACAACAATATGAGAAGAGGCCCTTCTGCTTGGGATAAAAGGTCAATGAAATTATCGCTGGCTTTCAATTGTGCTGCATTGCATAGAATATATTGGTAGAATGATTCATAGACTGTTAAGATCTGGGAAGGGACCTCTGCAGGTCACCTAATTTTAACCCTTATTTTACAGATAAGGAAACTGAGTAAAAGAAAAATTAAATGAGATAGGGACAGAGTGGGGACTATTAATCAATCAATAAGCATTTATTAACTGTCTTCTTTGTGCCAGACATTGTTCTGGGCACTGGGAATATAAAGACAGAAGTGAAGCAGTTCCTGCCTGCCCTCAGGGAGTTAACTCCAAAGGCACAACCTGGAGGTAGGAGGGAGCTGGCCAGGAAAGGCCTTCAGCAAAAACAAACAAACAAACAAACAAACAAACAAACAAAACCTGAGTCTCAAAGAAAACTAAAGAGTAAGACAATGCCTACCACAAGCTGGCATTTTATTGGGGGAAGACAATGCATAAAGTGAAGCTGAAAAGTGAAGTGATAGGAGAATAGAGAATAACTCTAGGGGGCTTGAGACAGATGGTAAGGAGAAGCAACAAGAGTCAGGAAAGAGTCCAGTCATGAAGGAAATGAAGGATGGCTGGGTCTTTCCTAAAATGGTGGTCCAAGGAAGGGAGTCACCAATCCATAGAGGAGGGTGTGAATTCCCCACACTGGGTACAGTCAGTGAAAAGGCCCAGAGATGGGAGATAGAATATGTTATTGTCAACTGGACGGAACCAGCCTCTAACCTGGGGATGACCAGAGCTGAACAGAGCAGGCTAGAGACAGGAGAGTCAGGAATCAAACAGAAGTTTAATTTTAAAGTGAGGGAAACAGCTTGTAAGTAAGGAGGCAGATTAGACACACACATGTGCCAGGGTCCCACCCCTAGTTGGGGGACCCACTTTGGTGAGGCTGAACCATGACTTATATATTTGTGGCTAGACAAAGAGTCAAACAGTGTACAGTAGCAACCATAATGAGGCACAACAGCAACAGTGAGGCAAGGTTGTCTAGTGACAAAAAGTCTGTTCATAGCAGGGTTTCACGTCCCAGCCTACTGGTGCTTGCCTCAGCTCAGGGACCATCAGTTCCAGAAGGTGAGCACAAAGGATTGTTGTTATGCCAAACTCAGGGCACAGCTTACCTGCAGGGTCTTAGTTCTTGAAAATAGGGTGTCTCCTAATAGTATCTTGACATTTCCCCCTTTTGGACAAAGGGAGGAGGTCTGAAAGAACCTCTACCACTCTGACCAATAAAGGAGAGGCAGGTATAAGCCAAGATGCAACAAGAGGACAGTTGGGCCTGGACAAGATGTTGAGTTGATTAGTTCTTGTCTAGCTGTTGTTTGCTTGCAAGCAGAAAGGAGAGGGCAGTCAAGAATATAGAGGGAGAAAATGCCAACACATGCTTGAATTAGGGCCTTGGTGATTGGGAGCATAATAAAAGGGAAGATTAAAAAAACAAACAAACTGAAATAGTATACTCAGCACTCATCTGGATGTCAGCTACTTCTGGGTCCATACTAGACCAACCTTGAGGAGTGTAGGGTGTGTCCAGGGAAGATTAGTACCTCTGGCGTGAGTACCTTTGGTGTCCACCTGTTGCACCTCTCACCTTTGGCTCCCAGAAGCTGTAGTATGTGCAGTGGCCACACCCCAATAAACTGTTTTGGCAGACAGGCTACACGAGGTTGAGGGTAACCAAGGGGTCTCAAACCCATCAGTGAGTTAGGGGGGTATCTACCTTCTGTATATGAAGACTTCCCCTGGTGGAATGGGCATATGAGAATAATTTGTTCCAATGGCCACGAAGGCAGCTGAAATAGGCATGTGGAGTGCTGAGAGGCTGGTTGGTCACAGAGGATGCCAAGGTCATCCACTGTATCTTGAGCCATCATCAGTGGTCTTGACTCTGTCCTGCCACTGGACTGTGATGATTCTGGAAGAGAGAGTGAGGTCAACAACTTCACATAACTCTGCCTCACTTAAATCCAATTTATGCACGAATCAAAAGACATCACCCATACCATTTTATGATTTTTCCATATCTTCAAGTCCTGTGGCAACAGGACAAAGCAGCAGGTGCAGGTACACTGGGAGCTATAGTCACAACTCTGCACACAAGCAGCCCAGATCATAGGGTTGTCTTCTCATTGGAAACACCAGTGGAATACAGTAGCCCTCTGGTTGTCTGAGCAGCCTTTTAAGGATCACACTGCTCACCTCTTGGTGTGAGGAAGGGGCTAGAAAAGGTGCCCTAATAATTTTCTGCTTATCCAACCCTGGCCTGTTTATTGCAGTAGGTGGGGATACCACCCTGCAGTTAAATCACACAGACATACACACAAATGCAAAAACTTCTGCAAAGATGATTCCACTCACCATCAGTACAAGGAATGTGCACACACTTATAGACAACACAAAATCCATTAGACCTGAAAGCTGAACAGCTTTTGTTGCAAAAGAACTCAGCAGGTATCACATCCAAACAGTAGCCCTGAGTTAAACAAGGCTGGCAAATGAAGGCCAGCTTACTGAAATTGGAGCTGATTACACATTTTTTCTGGAGTGGTCACAGTTAAGGGGAGGGCTGTGAAATTGGTGTAGGTTTTGCAATCAAAACTAATCTAGTTAACAAGCTTGTATGCCTACCAAAAGCAGTGAATGACAGACTCATGATAATGTGATTGCCACTTCTAGGAAAATGGTACGCCACCATCATCAGTGCCCATGCTCCCACCATGATGAACCCTGATGAGGTCGAAGAAAAATTTTATGAACACCTGGAGGTCTTTATTATCAATATGCCAACAGAAGATAAGCTTACAATTCTGGGTGACTTTAATGCTAGAGTAGGCTCAGACTGCCAGAGTTGGCAGAGAGTCCTAGGGAGTAATAGAGTTGGAAACAGCAACAGCAATGGTCATTTACTACTGAAGAGTTGTGTATCTCATGGTTTTCTCATCACCAACCCTGTCTTCTGCTTCCCTAAACACAATAAAACTTCATGGATGCACCCTCACAGTAAACATTGGCATTTCATAGATTATGCCATTGTAAGGAGAAGAGACAGACAAGATGTGAGGGTGCCGGAGGCAATGTGTGGCAGAATGCTAGATTGATCATAGACTTATCCTCTCCAAGCTAAACATTCACATTCAACAAAAGCAGTGCCCCAACCCAGAATGACTACCAGAAGAATTAATGTCAACAGATCAGAGTGCTTCTCTGAGCAGGAAGTTTGTTGCTAACTTGGAGGGAAAGTTGAACCAAAACACAATTGGCAATAGTGGAGCAGAAAAGGAGTGGGCAGCTTTCAGAGACTTGGTGTACAGCACTGCATTTGCTCATCTGGGTCAAGACACTCACAAACATTAAGACTGGGTTGATGAAAATGATGTCGAAACTCACATTTAGAAAATGCACCCCAATGTTCCCATGGACTATTTGTGCCTGACCTGTGGTAGAGCGTTCCAAGTTCATACTGTTCTGATCAGCCATAGTCAGACACACTGTAACTTGACTCTAGCATAGTGATGTCATTTTGGTCCTCTTTGAAATGAAGGACAACAACCAGATAAACCCTGAGATACCCACAAGTTTGACAGTTGTGGTAGTAGTCAGAAGGACCTGGTAGGGGCCCTTAGAGGACATATGGGTTGACAACTGTGAGAAAACTCCTTGCATCAATCTTTGCATCATCAGCATAACATAGGTCTTTAGTTAAGGCTCTAAAAAGCACATAGACATAATACAGTTTCCCAGCAACACAGAGCTAGGTTCAAACAATGCAATAAAATTTTCTCACAATTCCCATATTTGCATAATTACATTAAGTCAGGTACAGATCAAACTAGTTAGAGATCTCACAATGGACTACTTCTGAGAAGGGAGATTTACATGTCACCAAGGTAACCAAGGAAAGGTAAACATAACTAAAATCAAGTCTCCTTGTATTCTAGTGACCCATTCTCAATATTCATTTAACCAGCACATTTTGAATCCCAGATGTTTCATGCAGTCATCTGGTTCCTAGATCTCTTTTCTTGGACAATATGCATATGCTCAGGAAAGCTCTAAAAGCGGGCTCAGCTTCTCTAGTTCCAAATCTAGAGGTTATTTGATAATTCTGACTTAATATAATTTAGTACAATCACTTAAATTTGGCTCTTTAATCTTGAAACTTCAGAGAATTTCAGTTTATATACCATTTGCTGTTTCTAACCTTATCTAAATCCTGTACCTGATATAAGAATCTTTTAAAAAGTTATGAGGGTCCAGCTCTTCTCCCTTTTAAAATTATCAGCAGATACTTTAATAATGGAAAAATAATTTCACTTTCTTTACCATTATCAACACAATTTATGTGTATAATCCTTAATCCAATTTTGAGAACTTACTACTAAAACATGCTCAAAGCCAGAATTTCCATGATAGAAAAAATTTGGAAGTCAATTATATACATAAGTATATAGTTCATAGAGAAAACAGTCTAATTCTGTTATTTTCTTAAAATTTAGTATTCCATTTATTTAGAAAACTTTTTATACCTTTGTGTTATTACTTTGTCTAATCATTTCTCCCTTAGGAGGATATCATCCCTATATTATAATTTGACCACAAATACAGGTTAAAATTTTAAGATATTCATACTTGTATCCTATTATAGTAACTCAGAGATATTCCAGTATCAATCTATTATTTAATATATTTAGTACTGTACTTGTAAAACTTCTTAATTATAGAAATTTGCTATAAAAGGAAAAGGAGGGACATAGTTATAACAATATCATGTATCATAACAGGAGGAAAAACTCCATTAGATCTTTTTGATTCCAGGCATGAGTCAAATCTGACAGACAATTATGTAGTCACACGTTATCAAAAGCAAGGCTCAGAATCAAGTAGTTGGGAAAATTTTCTTTTCAGAAAGGAAATAACAATGTGGAAATAGAGTTAGGAAGATCCTATGTTGGGCCACACCAAAGCTGTCCCCAAAACTTTTCCACAGACTTCCACCTTTAGCAGTTCCCAGACTGCAGCGCATGCCATTTTCTACTATTGGCTTCATGACAATTCAGACAACTATCCCTGTAATCAAAGCTCAAAACAATAATAAATTACAATTCCCAAAATTTTTACCATAAATAGCAAAATTTCACTAACCACAACTTAGGGCTTGAATATCTTTCCTAATGTTTCCCTAACAATTAACATTTCATCTATCCTTTACTTATAAATTAAAACTACTCATATTCTGAGACTTCAGACATACAGCCACTACCTGTTAATGACTCATCATTAATACATTGAAGCTACATCTTTAAACTATCCTATACACTTCCATAATAGCCAAGATTTTAAAATAAAAATTTGCTATTATGTATTAATATTATCATCTGCTTTATAACAAATTATACCTCATTAAACATGTAACAGTTTTCAAATATCTATTTTTATCATATCCTCTTAAAAGTCTACTTCATGTGTAACAGCATCCAAATTAAAAAGCTGTTTTGTCTAACAGCATTTCTGTTACAATGGTCACTCAAATTTCATAATATAAGAGAACTTAGAAATATAATAATAACATAAACAATATCATGTAGTTAGAACATGAAACAGAACTTCAGATGATATAAATTGCATTTCCAAATTATCCCATATAAAAATAATTGATCTTATTACCTTTGGCATTTTTTTTGTTCTTCTTCTTCTTCTTTTTTTGACTAGGCAATGGGGTTAAGTGACTTGCCCAGGGTCACACAGCTAAGTGTTATGCATCTGAGGCCAGATTTGAACTCAGGTCCTCCTAAATCCAGGGCTGGTGCTCTCTCCACTGCGCCACCTAGCTGCCCCGGCATTTCTTTTTGGAGGCAATCGGGGTTAAGTGACTTGCCCAGGGTCAAACAGCTAGTGAATATCGTGTGTTTGAAGCCAAATTTGAACTCAGGTCCTCCTGACTCCAAGGCTGGAGCTCTCTCCATTGCATCACCTAACTGCCCCCCTTTGGCATTTTAAAACCACTTTTGACTTATCAGGTGTGGAACAATTACATTAAATTAAAAAAAAATGCCATGCTTAGCATATGCCACTCACTGTGTTAAGCACCTTACAATCACAATATTATTTTGATCTTACAACAACCCTGGGAAGTGGCTATCATTATTATTTTTCACTTTACATATCAGGAAACTGGAGTAAACAGAGATAAGATAACTTGCTTAAGATTACACAGCTAATAAATTTCTGCAACTGGAATATAATTCAAGTTTCCCTACAATTTTCCAGCATGTTTTTTCAACACCTGTATTTGAAAATCTGATTAGGGATGAGAGGAGTTAACAGGGAGAGGGAAAGGGTCTTTGACCTGGAAGATTTTTCTCTCTTTTCGTAGTCAAAAATGTCGAGGAAGGGTTAACAAGAGGTTGCTATAAGGTACAAACCATTTACCTAATTTTTTTTTCTTTCTTCACTCTAGGATTACTTCCACACCAACAGCCTTCCTTCATTACCCTAGAACAATGAAGCCATTTACTTTTAAAACTTTTATAAAATCTAATCCTTATTTTTCCTTAAAACAAATTTTACAGAACTTACTAAGATGTTTCAGAAGGGAGTGAGTTCCTGGTATTACCCCAAATCCCAGGATTTCTCCTCTGCAATTTTAAAATGATTAGTCTTCAAACCTCCAAAATCTGCTAAGGTGTTTTTTAGCAGTTCTATAAACTTTGATTATCTGATCTTTTATCTTCTTAACTAATCTCCCTAGGAAAGCCTAAAGTGGGAGTTAGTCCTGCTTACTGGGCCAATTACTTCAAGTATGAAAATTCATTAATCTTTTCCAGTGTTCTAAACTTTTTGGCTACAGCTCTTAGAAGTTTTTTTGGGGGGGGGCAGGGAGCAGGACAGAGCCAAGATGGAGCAAAGGCACGGACTCAAGCTTTCCCCGAAACCCCTCCAAACACCTGTAAAAAAATGACTCTCAACAAATTCTATAGCAATAGAACCCACAAAAAGACAGAGTGAAACAAATTTCCAGCCCAAGACAACCTGGAAGATCAACAGGAAAGGTCTGTTGCACCAGGCTGAGAGAAGAGCACGGTCCAGCACAGGCTGCATCAGTGTAGACTGGGCCCCAGCAAACCCAGAGCAGCCCTCAGGGGACTGAATCACTGGCAGCTGTGACAGTTTCCAGACTTCTCAACCCACAAATGACAAAGACAACTGAGAAAGTCAGTAGGAAAGATCTGTCAGACCTGGGTGAGAGAGGAATACAATCCAGCCCTGGCCCCAGTATAGTCCCAAGGCAGTGGTGTTGATAGTAACAACAGCAGCTGCTTCAGGGCTCTCAGTCCACAGATGGTAAGGAGATGGAACAACTGATCAGAAGGAGATTACAGGAGACTCTTTGCTGGCACTGAGGCAAAATACTGTTGCTTTGCCCATACTTGGATCTGGTTGCAGTCCTGGGTGGCAGTCCTGAGGCAAGGAGGAACACTAGCATAGTAGAGCTTATGGCTGCAGTGGAGAGGAAACTCTCCTCACAGTTCCAGGGCAGAAAAGAGTGCTTTGGTCAGAGCACAGGCCAGGAGAGGAGTAAACACCTCTTCTTAGATTGTACTGCCTTGGAAGAACTGAAAACTTACAGGTCCCTAGAAGTATCTTTAAAAACAGCTGCACAAAACCCCTGAAGCTTGGGACAGCGTGCCCTCCACATTGGAAGCAGAGTCCTACCTTAATAGAGAGTTAAAAAGTCAAGTAATTGGCTGGGGAAAATGAGGAAACAATGGAAAAAACTTAGACTATAGAAACTTACTTTGGTAACAAGGAAGATCAAAACATACACTCAGAAGAAGACAACAAAGTCAAAGCTCCTCCATCCAAAGCCTACAAGAAAAAGAGGAATTGATCTCAGGCCATAGAAGAGATCAGAAAGGATTTTGAGAAGCAATTAAGAGAATTAGAGGAAAAATTGGGAAGAGAAATGAGAGTGATGCAAGAAAAATCATGAAAAATGAGTCAACAGCTTGATAAAGGACACACAAAAAAATACTGAAGAAAATAACACCTTAAAAAATAGACTAGATGAAATGGCAAATGAAGTCCAAAAAGCCAATGAGGAGAAGAATGCCTTAAAAAGTAGAATTAT
>NW_020945237.1:6415023-6514591 GCF_900497805.2 Vombatus ursinus | reverse complement strand
GTCCAAAAAGCCAATGAGGAGAAGAATGCCTTAAAAAGTAGAATTATCCAAATGGAGAAAGAGGTCCAAAAGCTCACTGAAGAAAATAATTCCTTAAAAATTAGAATGGAGCAAATGGAAGCTAATGACTCTATAAGAAACCAAGAAATTATAAAACAAAACCAAAAGAATGAAAAAATAGAAGACAATGTAAAATATCTCATTGTAAAAACAAGTGACCTGGAAAATAGATCCAGGAGAGATCATTTAAAAATTATTGGACTACTTGAAAGCCATGATCAAAAAAAGAACCTAGAAATCAACTTTCAAGAAATTATCAAGGAAAATTGCCCTGATATTCTAAAACCAGAGGGCAAAATAGAAATTGAAGGAATCCACCAATCATCTCCTGAAAGAGATCCCAAAAGGAAAACTTTTGGGAATATTATAGCCAAATTCCAGAGTTCCTGGGTCAAGAAGAAAACGTTGCAAACAACCAGAAAGAAACAATTCAAGTATTGTGGAACCATAATCAGGATTGCACAAGATTTAGTGACTTCTACATTAAGGGATGACTTTCCACAGGTCAAAGGAGCTAGGATTAAAACCAAAAATCATGTACCCAGGAAAACTGAGTGTAATCAATGAGGGGGATAAATTGATATTCAATGATGTAGAGGAATTTAATGCATTCTTGAGAAAAAACCAGAGCTCAACAGAAAAATTGACTTTCAAATATAAGACTCAAAAGAAGCATGAAAAGGTAAACAGGAAAGAGAAATCATAAAGGACTTATTAAAGTTGAACTGTTTACTTTCCTACATGGAGAGATGATATTTGTAACTCATGAGAACTTTCTCATGGTAGTTGGAGAGAATATATACAGACAGAGGGCACAGGGTAAATTGAATATGAAGGGATGATATCTAAAAAATGAAATTAAGGGGTAAGAGAGGAATGTATTGAGAGGAGAAAAGGAGAGGCAGAATGGGGTAAATTATCTCACATACAAGAGGCAAGAAAAAGCTTTTACAATAGAGGGGAAGAGGGGGAAGGTGAGAGGGAATGAGTAAACCTTACTCTCATTGGAATTGGCTTAAGGAAGGAATAACATACCCACTCAATTGGATATGGAAATCTATCTTGCCCCACAGGAACATAGGGGGGAAGGGAATAAGAGTGGGGTGATAGAAGGGAGGGCAGATTGGGGGAAGAGGTAATCAGAAGCAAATACTTTTGAGGAGGGACAGGGTGAAAGGAGAGAATAGAATAAATGGAGGACAGGATAGGATGGAGGGAAATATAGTTAGTCTTTCACAACATGACTATTATGAAAGTGTTTTGCATGACTACACATGTATAACCTATATTGAATTGCTTGCCTTCTCAATGAGGGTGGGTAGGGAGAGAGGAAGGGAGGGTATTTGGAACTCAAAGTTTTAAAAGTGAATGTTAAAAATTGTTTTTACATGTAACTGAGAAATAAGATACACAGGAAATGGGGTATAGAAATCTATCTTACCCCACAGGAAAATAGAAGGGGAAGGGAATAAGAGAAGGGGGGATGATAGAAGGGAGGGCAGATTGGAGGAAAGGATAATCAGAAGCAAAAACACTTTTGAGGAAGGACAGGGTGAAAGGAGAGAGAGAATAGAATACACAGGGGTAGGGGGAATAGGATGGAGAGAAATACAAGTAGCAATAGTAACTGAAAAATAAATGTTTTTTGAAGCAAGTTTCTCTGATAAAGACCTTATTTCTCTTACATATAGAGAATAGTGTCCAATTTATAAAAATAAGAGCTATTCCCCAATTGATAAATGATCAAAAGATATAATCAGTTTTCAGATGAAGTAATTAAAGCTATCTATAGCCATATGAAAAAATATTCTTACTATTTATTGGAGAAATGCAAGTTAAAACAATTCTGGGGTACTATCTCATACCTATTAGATTAGATAATAGGACAGAAAAGGTAAATGACAAATGTTGGAGGGTATGTGGGAAAAAGGAGACATTAATGTACCATTGCCAGAGTTGTGAATTGATTAAACCATTCTATAGAACAATTTGGAACTATGTCCAAAGGACTGTAAAACCATGCATACCATTTGACATGGCAATACCACTAGTAGGTCTATATCCCAAAAGAGATAAAAAGCAAAAAGGAAAAGGACTTATATGTACAAAAATATTTATAGCAGATCTTTTCTGGGGGTAAAGAATTAAAAATTGAGGGGATGCACATCAATTGGGGAATGGCTGAATAAGTTGCGGTATATAACTATGATGGAATACTATTGTACTATAAGATATGATGAGCAGGATGCTTTCAGAAAAACCAAGAAAGACTTAAACAGGTTGACTCAAAGTGAAATGTACTGGGTAAAAAGTGACAGCAGTATTGTGAGATAATCAGCTGTGAATGACTTAGCTATTCTCAGCAATACAATGATCCATGACAACTCTGAAGGACATAGGAAAAAAATACTATCCATCCCCAGAGAAACAACTGATGGGGTCTGAATACAGACTGAAGCATCTTTTTTTGTTTTTTTTATTTCATTTTTCTTGAGGTTTTTTTTTTTTTTGGTTGGTCTACATTTTCTTTCACAACATGACTATTATGGATATGTTTTGCATGACTACACATATATAGCCTATATGGAATTGCTTGCCTTCTCAATGGGGGGGTGGTGTTGGGGAGGGAGAAAGGGAGAGAATTTGGAACTCAAAGTCTTAAAAATAAATGTTAAAAAAATTAAATTTAAAAAAGTTTTTCTGGCTGGCTGCTTTTTAAATCTTTAAAAGGAACAGAATCTAGCTCAAAACAGACACATGACACAGACATTTTACATTTTACAAAGACACAAACAGACAAAATGACAAGACAAATACAAACCGACACAGATAGTTTTAACAAAGTACCCAATTACAATTCTAATTTTAACAGACGTACACAGTTACTGAGGCATGCAATTTAAAGAAACAATGGAGCCACACAATTAAAATTTTACACAGGCATACAGTCCAAAATCAGCAGAGGCACACAGATGGACCATTAATCAGAGGTGTGCTTTTTAAGAAAGGATATTCTTACCAGAGTGATCTGACACAAACTGGGTCACTGGAGGTGCCCTGGAATTTTCCTCACAAAGAATTGTGAGCTGGACCAATGCGGGGGTTCAAAGATTGGAGCAGGAACAAGGCCAGAGTGCTCACCAGATGGGAGGTGAAGGGTCAGATTCTGGAGAAATAAATCTCTAGTGACACCTAGTCTGTTCTCATTGGTACTGGAGAATACATTGGCCCAGTCCTGTGTCCAGATCCACTTCTGACACCAATTAATGTCAACTGGATCAAACCAGCCTCTAATCTGTGGATGACCAGAGATGAACTGAGCAGGCTAGAGACAGTAGTGTCAGGAATCAAACAGAAGTTTAATTTCAAAGTGAGGGAAAATGCTTGCAAGCAAGGAGGGGATCTAGACAGATATGGTAGGGCCCCACCCCTAGTGAAGGGACCCACTTTAGTGGGGCTGAACTTTGATTTACATATTTGTGGCTAGACAAAGAGTCAAACAGTGTAGTGTAGCAACAGTGATGAGGCACAACAACAATAGTGAGGCAAGGTTTTCTGGTGACAAAAAGTCAATTCATAGCAGGGCTTCATGTCCCAGCCAAGCTCAGGGACTATCAGTTCCAGAAGATGAGCGCAAAGGATTGTTATTATGTCAAGCTCAGGGCATAGCTTGCTGGGCCTTAGCTCTGGAAAACACTGTGTCCCATATGGGGTGGGGCAAGGCAGTTGGGGTTAAGTGACTTGTCCAGGGTCACACAGCTAGTAAATGTTATGTGTCTGAGGCTGGATTTGAACTCAGGTCCTCTTGACTCCAGAGACGTTGCTCTATCCACTACGCCACCTAGCTGCCCTATACCCTAATACTATCTTGACCTTATCTGTGAAGAACAGCAGGAAGGCCACAGTTCAGCAGGACTATAGTGTGGGAAGAGTAGTAATGAGTGATAAAGCCAGGCTTGGATATCTCACTTATTAAATAAAGTGGTTGGATTGGACGTTTTCCAGGGCCCCTTCTGGCCGAGACACTCTAGGAGTCCGTCAGCCTAGAATAAACATAGGCAATATATTGTATCAATGTGAAGGGAACTTGACTCACTGCTCTATGCCTCACCCCTGGGAGCTAAGAACAGGGTAAATGAGATCCTGAGGAAAATGCCAGTGAATAGATAATGTCCTGGGCTGGCAAAAGCAAAATGGAAGAGGAAGCCAATGTTGAGGCAAAGACACATAGCAGGGTGGCGAGGAATTGAGGGATAGCCAGTGTTGGTATTAGTCCTTTATAAGATTGGTCCTTTATAAGTTGGAAGGGACTCAAGTAATTATCCAATCCACTTCCCTCATTTTACAGGTGGAAAAACTGAAGTATCCAGAGGCAAAGTAGCTCAGGGTCTTCTGATTTTTGGTTCAGGGCCCTCTCCACTTACACTACTGCTGTTGTTGGGCAGAATTGTAGAGCCAAAGAATGAGAGGAGCCAGAAGAGAGATGAGAGGTCAACTTAGCCCTGTTACTTATTGCCTGTGTGACTGCGAACAAATCACTCCACTGCTCTGGGTCCAAACTTCTTTATTCGTAAAATGAGAGCTTTAGAATAGAATAATTCATAGGTTCCCAAAGTGGGCAATACCACTCCCTGGGTGGGGACTGGAACTTTCCAAGGGGGGGGTGACAATTGTTGGGGAGTTGAATAAAAATAAAGGGGTGGTGGAAGCATGAGGAAAGAAGAGAAGAAATTTTTGAAAAACCATTTGTTCATGTTTCATCTGTTGTGTAATAGAGTTAAAGTCATAGTGATTACATTATTTTCCAAATAAACACACAAAAGGCAAGTTATAACTCATCAGTGGTTGTCCGCCTACAGGTCTTAATAAACAAGTGTTGGCAGGGAAGCTTGCTGCACGTTGTTGGGAAGTCCAGCATGCATCAGCAGGAATATGTGTGTGTGATGATTTGTTTACAATACAATACTATACAGTTATGTGATACAATATTGCATCATCAAAATTTCAATGCAGGAAAAAGCCCCACAAATTTACAATAAATTATTAAATTTAAGATGCATTATTTAAAATATATTTTATATTTTTTGAAAGGATGCAAATTAAAAAAAAATTAAAGGGTTAAAGAAGGTAGATTTCCAGGGGGGCTCTGAGTAATTTTTTTTTTTTGAAAAGTGGGCAGTAGGCCAAATAAGTTTGGAAATCTCTGGAATAGATGATTACATGATTCTTTCCCTTTTCTCCACTCACACAGGCCACTACCCTGCTTCAGGACTTCATTACCTCTTACCTGGAACTACTGTAATAGCTTTTAAATTTTTTTCCCCTGCTTCCAGTCTCTCCACCTCTCAAATCAATCCTCCATATGGCTATCAAAATAATCTCCTTAAAGCACAAGTTTTCCTTGCCAAGAAGTTTCAGCGGCTCTCTATTCCCCCAGGATAGGAGCACAGGTACATAGATTTAGAGCTGGACTGGATATCGGAGGCTATTTGAACTCATTTTGCATATGAGGAAACTGAGACCCAGAGAAGTTACATGACTTGTCTAAAGGTCCTACAGGCAGCATCAGAGACAGGATTTAAACCCAGGTCCTTTTAGCCTCACTTTGAATTGACATTTAAAGTCCTATACCATTCAGCCCCAGTTCATTTGCATTTCACACTACTTCCTATAACACGTTTATGTTCCAACCAAGCTGATCTACTTGTTATGGGAAAAACCAAACATCCTCCCTTCCACCTCAGTGTCTCAGTACACAGGTTGGCTCCCTGTTCCAGGAATGCCTATGTCCTCATCTCAGAACTTTCCTTGAGTCTGAGCTCAGGATAGACTTGGAATGGGAAGCCTTTCCTGATCACCCTATTCATTAATATTATCTCTCTACCTTCAAATGATATCACAATTACATTTCTGTTCCGTTATTTAGGGCAGTGCAGTTGGCAGTTTTTGTCTTCATGCCTTGGGGCCTAGCATGTAACAATTGTTTAATAGGATTTAGAAATATATGATATATATGATATGTGATATGAAATATATGATATGGACCTCTCTAGTCTTCCTCGGTTTCCTCGTCTGTGCCACGGAGGGTTGCACTTACTGGCCTCTGAGGTCCCTCATCCTATGACCTAATCCCATGGTCCATGGCACAGACAGGAAACTGAGGCTCAGAGAGGGACATGAGGTCTCGCAGGAGGTGAGTTGAGCTGAGGTTTGGGTGGGTCCTACCAGTCTCCGGCTTCGTTCTTCCACGCTCCACGTGGCCAAGGCCAGAATGGGAGGGGCGGGGAGTGGGGAGGAAAGAGAGAGAGAGAGAGGGAGGGGGAGAGACAGACAGACAGACAGACACAGACACAGACACAGACACAGACACAGACACACACACACACACACACACACACACACACACACACAGTGACGTCATGTACTAAGCCACGCCCACCGCCCCGCCTCCCGCCTCTGGGGCGGGACCCTCGCGGCTTTCCGTCCGCCCCCTCGACCGTGGTTTAATCTGGCCGCTAGGGAATGGGAAGGTCAACTGGCTCTGAGCGGAGTGCGCCGAGTGCCAAGAGGAGGTGAGGGGGCAGCCGGGAGGCCCCAGCTCAGGCCTGAATCCGGGCCCGAGAGACCCGCGAAGCCCCCGAGCCCGGAGAGGCGCGAGAGCCGCCGCCGCCGCCTCCCCTCCCCCCACCCTGCCACCCTGAGCCTTCCCTGGTGAAGCTGAGCGCGAGCGCGGGCGCGAGGTGGGCTGGGCTCCGGCTCCGGACTCCGACTCCGGGCTCCGGCTCCGGGCTCCGACTCCGACTCCGGCTCCGGCTCCGGCTCCGGCTCCGGCTCCGCGTTCCGGGCTCGCGCTGCGGCTCGGGCTGGTGAGCCGGCCGGGCTGTCCCTGTCCGTGCGTCCCCGCGGGCAGTGCCCTTCTCTTAGCCCCTGGGCTTGTCTGCTCCCTTTCTTCCTCCCTAAGTGCTGGGCTGTCCGTCTTTCCTCTTGAGTAGATGTCTGCCTGTCCATCCCCTCCAGTGTTTGTCCCTCTCTCTCGTTCCCTAAGCGCTTGTCTGTCTCTCTGTCCCTTTGAATGTTTGTCTGCGCCCCTCTTAAGCCAGCTGGTGCAATGGGTAGAGACTCTCCTTTGTGAGCTCCAGCCTGGCTCCAGACACTGACCAGCTGTGTGACCCTGGGCAAGTCACTTCATCCTGTTTGCCCCAGTTTCCTTATCTGTAAAATGAGCTGGAGAAGGAAATGGCAAACCACTCCACTATCTCTGCCAAGAAAACCCCAAATGGGGTCACGAAGAGTCGGACATGACTGAAAAACAGCCAACGGCTTGCCCCTCTTGCTTCTTAAGTACTTGTCTGTCTTTCAGTCTCTCCCTTAAGTGCTTATCTGTCCTCTTTCTCCCTCTCTGGTTGAGGGTGATTGTGTGTCCCTAGTTGTCTGAGTTTGTGTCTTCTAATCCTTCCCATGGGCAATTGTGGAATGAATGATCCCTGTCCTTTTGCTGCTAGGTGGTTGGACCGGAGCCCCTTCGTGGAGCCTTGAGAAGAACCGACCGTCTCACCAGATTTATATTCACCCAAGACATAACTTGGCAGCTGATTGCTGTGGAATGAGATGCTTTTCTTTGAGTGAGAACAGTTGTATAGATTACCTTCAGTCCTTTTATCTCCCCTTCCAAGGCCCTTTCTGAAAAGACCTGTGTTCTGCTGTTTCTAAGTTTTCTTAAGTTTGTCCACTTTATGGTTTAGGGAGAGAGATTTCCTGAAACCTGGAAGCCATTTTTGAGAAACAGAAATGTGACTTAGTTCTCTTTCCTCTTTTGGAATCTGAGGAAGGGAGACAGACACATCAGAAATCCCCTGGGAAAGAAACTATCTACCTTTTCCGAGTTTAATCAGGAGGGTAACTCAATGTCATTTTGTTTGGTATTTTAGTTAGTGAACCTTTCTTTTCATATGTTCTGGTAATTTTAAAAACTATTTTTTGCCAGTTATCCCTTTCATTTAAGGTTTGGAGGTCAGTTACAAATCCCTGCTAGTTTTTCTTCTCAGTGTTTATTGATTTTGCCTCTTCTTTTTTATTTACACAGTTTCTTCTCCATTTCAAGCCCTTGACACCTGATACCACTGCAGCAGACTCTTCTGTGGTTATACAACCCTTCTACTTGGCATACCTTGTAGGTATGTTTAACATTTCTAGAAGAAAAATCAGAAAGCATGGATGGACAGATGATATTCCTTTTGCCAAATCTAGTTAAGACTCCACTTTCCTTTCTTGAAAATGGAATATTCTCAGGACATACATGATTACTGTACTTAGCTCTTTTCCATTTCTACCACCCAGAATTACTTTCTATGATAATCTCTGCCAATTCACTGCCTCTGTGAATCCTACCCTAATTAACCCAGTCCCACTATGACAACTCCTTTACTCTGAAGTTCCTTGGCATGTATGCCTTCAGTTCATATCTTGTGTTTTTATGCTTTTTGGCCTGCTTCTTTGTGGATGTTCCCAGTGACTTTTAACCTCACATGAAATAATTATCAATATTTATTTTAAAACTATTTACTGTTTGCCTAGGACTTTGCTAGATACAGTGAAATTTGTTTTTTCTGTCAGAACTTTAGACAGCTCTAATTGTTAAAAACAATTTTTTTATCCTTATCAATGTGAATTTTCTGTAATTTTCTCTCCATTTCCCCTATTTTGCCCTCTGAAGCCATATGCAATTAAATTTATTTAACTTAAACTTCTCTTCTCATTAATTTTTCCCCTAAAATCTCACCTCCTTATAACTTCTCTATTTCTGTGGCTGGCACCTCCATTCTTCCAGCCACCCAGGTTCTTAGCCTGGGAATTATCGTTAGCTCTTCACTCTTGCTGATCTCCCTCCCCCTACCCAGGTCCTAGTTTTATCAGTGCTTTCTCCACAGCATCTCTCATGGCTGTTTCCTTTTCTCCACTTGTCACAACCAACCTAATTCAGGCCCTCATCATCTCCTGCCTGGACTGTTGCAATAGCCCCTAGTTGGTCTCCTTGCAGCCATCTCTTGCTTCTCCAAAATGATATTTCAGAAGTACAGTTCTGTCCATGTCAACCCCTCATTCAGAAAGCTTCAGTGATTCCCTATCACCTTGACAAAAAAAATAAAGACTTTTGTGCTTGGCATTTAGACCCCTCCACAATATAAGTCCAACTTATCTTCCTGGTGTGATTATAGAGTATTCTTCCTCTGGTATTCTGGGTTCCAACTAAACTGACCTATTTGCTCACACCAGATATTTCCTGTCACCATGCTTTTGTAAAGGCTGTGCCCCATGCCTGGAATATTTTCCTTTCTCATCTCTGAGGCTTGGAACCCTTATTTGCCTTTGAGTTTCAGCTCAAGTCCTCTCCTGTAAAGTTGGATTAACAACTGAATTCCTCCATCCCTTTCCCCCCAAAAATTTATTACAGATATCTTTTGTATACATATTTTGTATTCAAGGTTGCCTGTGGCACAATGGGGTTAATTGGTTCTTTACCTGGGGGCTCCCTACACTGTTGAAATCACAAGTACAGGCCAAAGATAATACTTTGTAATATTTCTGTGTGTGTTGTTCCTAACCTGCCTTCTCCAATAGAGTTTAAGTTCTTTGTTTTTCTTTTTTCTCTTTCTATCCCCAGCATGGAGCACAATGTCTGGCACGTAGCTTAATAAATGCTTGTTGAACTAATTTCTAGCCCTTCAAGTATATGAACATAACTTTTTTTTCCTCCAGTTTCTCACTATAGACTCTTTTCCAAGATAAATCTTACTAGTTCTTTGTATCCATATGATGTAGTTTTGAGTATCATCACTCCCCTCCCCCCATCCTCTGGATGTGTTATTTGTCAATGTCCCTTTTTAATGTAATTCCAAGAACTGAATACAGTAATCCAGGTAAGATTTTGACTGGTACAGTGATCGTATTACTGGACCTGTCATCTTCCTTGTTCTGTACACTATAATTCTATTAATGAAACCCCAACATTTTAGTAGCTTTTTTTTTGGCAGAAATATCACCCTTTTGATTCATATTAAGCTTGCATCCAAATAAATGTTTAGGTCTTTTTTTTTTTTTTTTAACATAGACTGCTGTTAAGCTAGGTTTTCTTTTTTCTTTTTGATGAGGCAGTCGGGGTTAAGTGACTTACCCAGAGTCACACAGCTAGTAAGTGTCATGTGTCTGAGACTGGATTTGAACTCAGGTCCTGCGGACTCCAAGGTCAGAGCTCTATCTACTGCACCACCTAGCTGCCCCTAAGCTAGGTATTCTTCATCCTTTACTTAAGAATTTAATTTTTTTTAAGCCTGAGGTCAAGACTTTCCATTTATTGCTTAATTTAATCTTGTTTGACCCATTTATGACAAACTGTTGAGATAATTTTAACTTCTTGATTTTCTGTATATTAGTTCTCCCTTCCAGATTTATATCAGTAAATTGGACACATTTTTTTTTCTATATCTTTGTTCAAGTCATAGGTGAAAAGATTGACCAGGACAGGGCTGGACAGAGCTCTGGCATAGTACTACAGTCCTCCATCCAAATCACATGTATCCACAAGTCTATATTCTTGAGTCATTCAACCACTTATGAATCTACTTAACTATATTATGAAGCAGCTCACATTTACGCATCTTGTCCACAAGAGTATCATGAAAGACTTTGTTAAATGCTTTACTGTTACTGGTTCCTAGTAATTTAAATACTTTATTAATTTCTTTCATTTTGACATCACCTTTATTTCCCAACATGTCCCTTCTCCCTCCCCCATTCAGAGAGCTATCCATGAAATCAAAGATTAAAAAAGAGAAAAAGAAGCATTTCAGCAAAACTAGTCAACACATTAGTCAAGTCTTACAATATATACAGTGAAACACATCCCGGGGGTTCCATCTCTACAAAAAAAGGAAGAGAGGAGGGTTGTTTCTTATGGCTCTTCTTTACAGTCAAACTTAGTCATACACAGTATAATACTCCTCATATAATACTAGTGTGTACTAAGTATATGTTTCTAGTATAATGACTAAGTAGAACCATAACAACAAATCTCCTCCCCCCTTTTTTTCCTGCAGAAGTGGAACCCTGTAGTTGTGTTTCATTGTGTATATATTGTCAGAATTAATTGATATTAACTAGTTTTGCTGAAATCCTTCTTTTTCTCTAATTACACAACCTTCAATTTTGATTTTTGTTATTCTTGTTCTTTCCATTTACATTGTTGTAGTTATTGTGCATATTATTTTCCTGATTGTGCTTCTTTCTCTTTGTACTAATTCATATAAATCTTCCCATGTCTCATTGTATCTTATGACTTAATACTGTTCTGTCACATTCATGTAACACAATTTGTTTAGCCATTCCCCAGATGATTGGCATTTACTTTGTTTCTAGTTCTTTGCTACTACAGAAAGCACCACTTCCTCTTCCAAGTGTTCATAAGCCATCGAAATAATTGATAATAGAATTTTACTAGGGATCTGTGTCAAGCTTATTGGTCTATAGTTTCCAGAGGTTACCTTTCCTCCATTTTGAAAATCACATTTGTAAGTCTCTAGTCTGCTGATGCCTTTCTTGTTCTCAGTGAACTTTGTGATCCTCTCCATCCCTTAAAAACCAAGTCGAATGCCATTTTCTCCATAAAGTTTTCTCTGAACCCCCCCCAACTGATAATGACCTTCTACCCTTGCATTTCCAGCAATACTTTGTACCTCTTATGTATTGTGTTGTATTATAATTATTTGTATATGTGTCATAGCCTCTTCCTTAGAAAGTAAGCACCATGAGAATCTGTACCCATGCTCCAATCAAATATCTGCAGCTGCCTATAAGAGAGCTCACTTGACTTTCCTGATATGAATTCAAACTCAGTGTATCCAAAGTTGTCTGTCCTCCCCTCACCGCCATCCCCCACCCAAAATGATCTTATTTCTTTCTGAGATGTCATGATTCCTCTACATTTCCAAGTTAGAAATCCTGTAATCATCTTTGTCCTCTTTCATTTACAATACAATACTGTACAATGTAGCACTGACTGTAGAGAACATTATAGGGGAGGAAACAAAGTGGAGATAAGATCCTACTTTGCCTTCAAGGAGCTTATAGCCTAGTAGGGAGATGAGACACCAAGTAAGCTATTGTACATATTATTATAGAGTAAATTCATTAATTACAAAACAAAATGCTATGTGTGGTTGGTGGGGGATGGTTGTTAACCATGGAAAATAAGAAAGGTTAATATCTAATTTACCAGGTTGACAGAAAAGCTCGTTATAAACTTCAAAGCACTCTAAAAATATGAGTTGTTGTTGTTATTACTATTACTGCTATTACAACCACCATCACCACCACTACCACTACTACTATTGTTACTAGTACTATGACTTCCTGGAGGATGTTGGACTTTAAAAGTTTGGTAGGAAGGAGTTTGTAGGTGAAGAGAGGGAAGGGAGTGTGTTGAAGATGCAGTAGAGCAGAGTGAACAAAAATGACAGTAGTCATGAGAGTTCAGAACATGTTTGTGGGACAGTGGTCCATTTTGGCTGCAATGTAGAGTGTATGGAGGAGAATAACATGGGTTAATACTTTAGAATTAGTATAGCATCAGTTTGATGACAGACCTTGAACCCCAGGTAGAAGAATTAGAATTTTATTTGGGAAGCAGTTCTTTTTTCAGGAATTAAAGATTCTTGAGCAGAGAAGTACCACTATTGAATCTGGGTGCAGAAAGATAATTCTGGCTGTGATACACAGCTTGGGAGGGAGAGTGAAGGAGGGAAGACCTGTTGAGCTCTTGTTGTGGTCCAGGGAGATGGTAATGAAGGCTTGTATAAGAGTGGTGGCAACAGGAGTGGTGGTGGTGGTGATGGATGTAAGAGATTGCAGAGATATGTAGAAGAGATGTGAGTCAGAGATAATCCTAAGATTGTTGACTTGGGAGCCCAGGTGGATGATAGTATTACAGAGAGAGTTCAGGATGAGGAGCAGGTTTATTTTTTTAATTGAATATTATTTTTGTTGCATTATTGTCCATATAATATGTATTTAATATTTTTGCTTTTCTGCATTTATTTGTGACATTTTTATACCCTAATACATGATCAGTTTTTTTGTGAAGATGCCATGCAAAGCTGAGAAAAAAGTTTCTATTGCCATTTAATATTCTCCAGAAGTCTGTCATATAACTTTTCTAAAATTCTATTCATGTCTTTTTGTTTTTTCTTTCCTTTTACTTTTTTTGTTTAGATCTATAGAGGTCTAAGAGGAATAAATTGAGATCTCTACAAATACTTTTACTGTTTATTTCTCCCTATAACTCATTTAATTTTCTGTTAAGAATTTGGATGCTATTACATTTGAGGCCCATGTTGAGAATTGATATTAATTTATTGTCTGTGCTACCTCTTAGCAAATTGTAGTTTTCTTGTTTATCTTTTTAAATTACATTTATTATTATTGCCACTTTTTCTGAGATTATGATTACTATCCTTGCTTTTTACTTCAGCTAAAGCATAATAGATTATTCTCTAGTCTGTTATTTTGATTTTGTGCATCTTTCTGTTTCATGTGTTTCTTGTAAATAATATATTGTGAGGTTTTAGTTTCTAATCCATACTGTTACCCTTTTCCATTTTATAAGTGAGTTCATCCCATTCATGTTCACAGTTGACATGGTTAATTGTGTATTTTTGTCTCACTTTTTCTCTTGTGCTCTTCCTTCCCTTTGTTTCTTGCTCCTTCTTTGAGAATTTGTTTTGCTTCTAACTAATCTTTCCCTTTATCTGCTCTCTCTTGTATACCCCTCTTTTCCTTTTCTGCCAATTTCCCTTTTGGGTGAAATGGATTTTTCTACTCATCTGTGTCTGTGTGTGTCATTTAGTCCTCTGCCCAGATCAGAACATAGTTAAATTAAAATATCACCTTCTATGCCCCTCCCCATGAACCACTTTATCATTTTTTTGAGGCATCTAGTTGGGAACTACAATTATGTGAGTTAATTTTCATTATTTTTCCTTTCCCTTTACCCACCTCCCCCCACCAGTATACTCCTTATGTTCCCTTTTCATCCTTCTTTTAAGATCATAGAAGAAAAAAACACTACTCTCAGGCCCTCTGTATAATTAGATTTCCTCTATAATGTGTGATGAGGGGATTCATACAGTCATCTCCACAAAAGAATGCAAAAAGTCTGTCCCTGTTTCATGATTGATAGCTCATACTTAACTGAGAGAAACAGGTTTAGAGAGAAAGATAACAACCTTGGTTTTGGAGATGCTGGTAGGACAGAAAGTTGGAGATATGGGTCAGGACTTGTATGTGGGGCAGGAGTCCAGTTTGGCTGGAGTGTAAAGTTCATGGAGGAGACTACTCTGGGCTAATGCTGTAATGGTAGAGTGGCACCAGGTAGAGGAGGACCTTGAATAGGAGTTTGAACTTGATTTGGGAGGCAGTAAAGAGCCACTGAAGGAGAGGAGTGAGAGATAATCCCAAGATTGCTGATTTGGGAGCCCAGGTGGATGGTAGTGTCACAGAGAGAAATCAGAACGAGGAGCAGGTTTAGGGGAAAGAGCAATGAATGACCTTTATTTTAGACATGTTGAATTTGAGTTGGTGCTGGTGGGGCAGAAAGTTAAAGATGGAACTGGAGCTCAGAACAGAGGTCAGGAATGGAAGTGTAGACTTGGGAGTCCTCTGCATAGAGGTAGTAGTTGAAGGTGGGGAGTTAATTAATAACAAAAACTTCAAAATCACAATGAAAGCAAACAGGATTTAGAATATAAGCTGTTCAATTTTATATAAACTCGGTTTTCTAAAAATTAGATAAATACAGTATCAACTCATGACCTACCTCCATTTCTATTTCTGAGGTGCTGTCCAGGATTACATAACATGAACAGGAAGTATATAAGTGATCTCTAGTTCTGAATATGTATTTCAAGGAGGGAGGAGTTCTTTCTCTAGCCCAATCATACCCAGCTTCCAAGAAGAGATGAGAAAAATCTGCTGACAGACATGTTAGAAATAGCCTTGCAGGTCCTGTTGGCCACTGTTTTGTTTTTTTGTTTTGTTTTGTTTTGTTTTTAAATGGTCCTGGCTTAAGTAGCGCCAAAATGTAACACTATAATTTTAGGGAGTCTGCTTTTTCCTTATAATTAAAAACAGATATTGGCTATAAAATGTGGCTATTTTCTGACTCTTCAATTTTATGTTTGTTTTCCACTGGGAACAGAGGACGCTCATGTACAGGTAGGTGCATGTAGTCTCTTACCTTGATTAAAATAGGGAATGATGAGAGGAAAGTATGATGAAAAGGGGGATGAGTGGCTTCAGTGAGGGCAGGTACAACTAAGTAGAGTTGTTATGACCCTATCCATACTTATCTTCCACTACCCTGTGTCCTCAGGCAAATTCACATCACTTCTCTAGGTCTCAGTTTTCTAATCTGCAAAAGAAGGTTTAGATTGTACTAAATGGTTTTTAACAACCTTTCCCAAGGATATTGTTTTGTAATTAAGACTAATCTTACTGTTCCTTACACATACTGTACTCATTCCTTCCCTCCAATAGGAATGCCAATCTCTGCTCCACTTTTCAAATCCTCATTTTAGAGTGCCCAATTCGGTGAGTCTCACCTCCAAGAAATAATCCCTCTAATATTTGTCTTTCCTTTCTTAGGATTTTTTATAACACTTAGAATAAGTATAAGAAAATTTCATAATATCATCTAGTCTAGGGATTATTTTCCTGGGCCTCATGAACTTTTATTTTTACTATTTAATAACTATTTAAACATATTGGTTTCCTTTGTAATTCTAAGCATTTTATTTTATACATTTAAAAACATTCTGAGTAGGATTCCTTAGGCCTCAGCAGATTGCCAAAGGGGTCTATGTCTCTAAAAAGGTTTTGAACCCTTGATGTAGTCCAACCCTCTTATTTTAGAGATAAAATATCACTGAACTTTAGTTAAGTGACTTGCCCAAGGTTACACAGATAGTAAGCCAAAGACTTGGTATTCTAGCCCAGGTCATTTCAATGACCTTTTGATTGATTCATATTGTCTTTTATTCTCTTAATTTTTCTATGTCTATTAATCCTATCTCTCTAGCTGAGCCTCATCATCTTTAATTTTCAATTGAACTTAACCATTCCCTCAATCTACCATCCTATTCCTGCTTTCTTTCCCAGCCAAACTCCTAGAAAAAGTCCTCTGTTCCTCATGCTTCCATTTACTTGCTCCTTACTCACCTAACCCCTTACAAACTGGCATCAGTCCCTACACTGGCACATAGTAGGCTCTATATAAATTCTTATTCCTTTCCCTTCCCCCCTACCAACTTAATTGAAATTGCTGTTTCCAGGTTACTGGAGATTGCTTAACTGCTAAATTCTCTAGCCTTTTCCCTATCCTCATCTTACATGACCTCTCTACAATTTTAGACACTTTTGGTCATCTTTCTCTTGACAGGACTTTGATTTTCTCTGGGTCTCCTCCCACCTCTTGTACTATTTCTTTTCAGTTTTTCTTGGTGGATCATCATCCATATCTTGGATTTTGGTGGTCTCCCACAAGGCAATATCCCAGGACCTCTTGTTTTCTTTCTCTATACTCTTTTGATGCTGTCATCTGCTCCCACTGGTAACTGCATGGGTAATTGATTCACATCTTGAATCAGAAGAGTTCTAAATCTATATACCCAGTCCTCAACCAGCTCCTGAACTTATCCTGGCATCAAAAGTTCTTCAGAATCTGGATTCAACCTACATTACCTGGTTTATTTCACATCACTCACCTTTATTCATTTTATATTCCAGCCAAATGGATCTAAAAGCTCTAATAGCTGTTCCCTAAAGGGCATTTCATTTCCAGTCTACATGCATTCACACAGGCCATTCCTTATGTCTCGAAAACACTGCCTCACATCCCTTCTCCTTTCTGCTTCTCCCCACCCCACTTTATCCTCTTTCAAACTAAGCTAAGCGGCTACCTTCTATGGGAAGTCTTGTGTGATCCCTTTGTTCTTGAGTGCTCTCTACTTAGTGAGAAACCCTTCTTTACTAATCTGTGTGTATCTTGTATTCCTCCTCCTCAGCAGAAAAAAAAAAAAAATTCAACGAGGGTGGGGCTAATTTGTGGAAGAGTTTTGTTTTGTTTTGGTCTTTGTATCCTCGGCTTAAGAATTGTTTGCCGAATTGTACTATGTTGTAAGCTTCTTTCAGAACAGGAACTATTTGTTATACTTACTCTATGTCTCATAATGCTTTACATCTATGTTGGTCCTGGGCAAATGGTAAATACTTTGTTTGGACCTAATGATTTTTAAAAAAATAATTTATAATCAGGCACTGATTTGGTTTTCTTTAACTTTACAGATTTTACTCTCTCTAGAATCATGGAAAACCAGTTGGCTAAGTCAACTGAAGAACGAACATTTCAGTATCAGGATTCTCTTCCTTCATTGCCTGTTCCTTCTCTTGATGAGTCATTAAAGAAATACCTTGATGCAGGTATAGCTCCTCTGATATTTTTGCATATATTAAATGGCATTTGATTTCAAATAAGGAAAAATACCAAAAAATAGTTGAGTTGAGTTGCTTGGTCCTCTGATGTCCCAAGGCATTTTAGAAATAGAACAAGATGTTAATGATATAAAACATAGTCTTTAAAAATTCTCTCTCTTATCTCCTGTTTTTTCTTACTTTTCTATCCCTTATTCCTTTCTTTTTCCTGTTTCTCTCCATCTACTTTGACTTGCAACTACATTTTTTTTCTTATTTCCTATAATTTAATCATTCTAATAAGATTTTATCAGTTTGGAGATTATTTGCATCATTGCTGTACTCTATGATGACACTAATAAGTTGACTTTATTCCCACTCTTCTAAGTTACTGAATATTGATCTTATTTGATTTCTAACTACTCTCTATGAGTTTATTCAGTGTATGCCCACGTAATGGCTTAATCTTTTTTAGTCACTTTGCTTTTCTTACAACATGCAGAAATGTTTGAGCTACTTTGTGGCACCTCTAGCTATTTTGGTGTAGGCTTTACAACATTTTCTCAATTAATTGACACCAGTAGTTGATACTCGAGGACTAGTGCCTCTCATCAAGGACTCCAAATGACTAAGACTTTGTTCTAGTATTGGTTATGACTGAACAGGATTCCCTTAACTATTTGTTTAAAATCCAGAAGGCAGTGCATTATCTAACTTGTTAGTTCATTATTATTACTGAATGATTTTTTCTCAAAAAAGTGAAATCTTCAAGCATTTTTAAGAAGTGGTAGACAAGATTGCATTGTGCCAATTAGTATTTCTTTTTGCTGTATGATATTCTCATTGTTATTTACTTGTAAACTCCATTATCCTTACTCTTTAAGTTGTTAGATTGCTAACATGCGTAATACATTGTTTTACATATATAAATACCAACGCATGCATAGCTAATATGGACTGAGGTGGCTTGTGATGTTTTTTAAAAATATTACATTTTCCCTTCACAGTTAAGCCATTTGCAAATGAAGAAGAATATAAACAAGCAGAAGAAATAGTTCGAAAATTTAAAAATGGAATTGGAGAAAAGTTGCAGCAGAAATTACTTGAAAGAGCAAAAGGAAAAAGAAATTGGGTACTTATATGTTTTTACAAGTATAGCTGACCAATTTGAGGATGTTAATATAATGTAAAATATAGTCCAAATACACACACAGTATATATGGCATATATTCTTTTAAATATATTGTAATTTTTATTTGGTGTTCACTTTTTAAGAGTGATTTTTCTTCTTTTAGTAGGTAACAAAGCCAGCTATTGCTATAAAATTTTTTAGACTGTTAACTTCATTATTATAATTAAAGACTTGGGGGTATATTCTCTACAATGAAAAGTACATTTGATCCCTGAAGGTCTGGGTGCTTGAAATTTAGGAGTTAAAACTGCAAATCTACTTCAAAGTCACCCAGTACCACCTCTCTCATTTTACAGATGAAGACATTGAGGCCAGAGAGACTCAGTGATTGCCCCAGGCTCATAGAGGTAGTGAGTAGCAGGGACTTCTGACTCTATGTTCAAGGCTTTTCCACTTTTCCTTACCTCTTCTGTGGGTACTTGGCACACTATAGACCGCACGAGACCATTTTGTTAATAAAGGAATGGACTAGAAAGTGTTGCTGCAATATATGCATTACAGCGTATTTATAATGTATGTACAATGTAAATACAATATATTTACAATGTAAAACTTTATAATATACAAATTCAGAGTAATGGTATTTTAGTACTGGTGAAAAAAGGAAGTTGGGGAGATTAAGAATTGCTACTCTTGGGAAGCTAGCCTGTGTAAGTAGTAACCTCTCAGGTCAGAGGAGTGGTCTGTGTGGGACATCAATCTTTTTGCTTTTTTTGGTGAGGCAGTTGGGGTCAAGTGACTTGCCCAGGGTCACACAGCTAGTAGTTAGTAAGTGTGTGTGGGCCTGGGGTGGGGGGGAGTGGTGGACATCAATCTTTTAAGAGCTAGAGGATGGACTTCCATGATAAAAAGAGAGCCGCTTGAATTGGAATATATGCTAATGACTGGCCACATAAGATCTTTTTAAAATAAATACAATACCAAGCTTTTCACCAGCCATTGTCACTTGAGCAGAAGTCTTAGAGCCTTAAAATCCCCGAGTTCTCTGCTTTCCATTTTCAGCTTTGTGTGATTTAATTAGAGCAAAGGTTTGGGAACAGTTGTGACTTGCAGCTTTAGTTAGTCTCATTTATCTTAATTTGAATACCTCCTTCTAACCCTGTCAGACTAGGTTCCTCAAGAAAGGTTTCAGGGTGATTTTATTAGATCTGCTTGTTTGTGCCGGCAAACTCATCAGTTGCATTTGGTGAAAGATCGACCCACCCAGATTTTAGGTTGGTAGATGTAGAAGGAGCAACACCTATGGAAATTTTCAGTAATTTAAAGTGGACTGAAATGATTTAAATTTTTTTGGGAAAATTTTTATGTATTATTTTTTCTAATGACATGTAATAGCAGTTGTTAGCATTTATTTTTAAAAATTTTGAGTTCCAAATTCTCTTCTTCCTTCCATCCCCTCTCTCCTTGAGAAGAAAGCAAGCAACTTGATACAGATTATACATGTTGTACATGTACCATTATGTAAAATTTATTTCCAAATTAGCCATGTTACAAAAGAAAACAGAGACCAAAAAAAAAACAAAACCACAAACCCAAAACAAGAAAAATAAAGTTAAAAAAAAAGAGTATGCTTCGTTCTGCATTCAGACTCCATCAGTTTTTTCTCTGAAGGTAGATAGCATTTTTCATCTTAAGTCCTTTGGAATTGTCTTGGATCATTGTATTGCTGAGTCATTCACCGTTGGTTAAAATGATTTTAATATTAATGAGAGTAGAATACCTATTGTTATTTACAGGGCTAAGGTTGGAATAACCTTAACTGTTATTAACAGATCAACTTCTAAAGGTAGCTTTTAATGTCTGCTATGTGTGCAACCCTAGCTAGAGACTCTGAGGAATTATATAATGTAGAAAATACTCTGGTTCCAGATTAAAATAAGGGCATCTAAGATTTCAGTGTATTGATGTTTCTAAAATGGCCTTTACAGTGATTCCTTGCATTTCATCATTGTGTTCAAGATGCTACAGTGACTTTGGATGGCTGCTTCTTTAGTCCACAGTTTGGTTCTTTTTGCAATTTGGAGTTCTTTCAAAACAGAGAAGAAGCTACAAGAGCATGTGATATAAACCTGTGTGATGGTTATAACTTTTAAAGGAATGTGGTACAGTTGAAAGAACACTAGCTCCAGTCAACAGATCTGCCTTCAAATCTCACCTCTGAAAGTTACAACTTTGTGACCTTAAACGAGTCACTTAATTTCCCGGGTGGATCTCCATTTCCTCATAATGAGAGTTTGGATTAGATGGCCTCTAACAAACGTTTTAGCTCTAGTGTGATCCTAGGATCTATAAGTGCTAAAAAGTAATTAAAAATAAAATATTTCAGTAATTCACCTATTTCTGAAGTTCTGTTCTTGATCACTTTCAGCTGGAGGAATGGTGGTTGAATGTTGCCTACCTGGATGTCCGTATACCATCACAACTGAATGTCAACTTTGGAGGCCCTGCAGCTCACATTGAACATTACTGGCCTCCAAAAGAAGGCACACAGTTAGAAAGAGGATCTATAATTCTTTGGCATAATTTGAACTACTGGCAGCTACTAAAAATGTAAGATAGGGACTCATAAGGATATCATTAAAGATTTACTTGAAGATTTAGATAATGTACACTGTGAAATTTAACTTATGTAAATATAGACATTGAGTTTATGGTAGTTGGATTCTTTGTGTAGCTTTTTGATTAATTTCATTTTTCATAGGGAAAAAGTACCTGTTCATAAAATTGGAAATATACCTTTAGACATGAATCAATTCCGAATGCTATTTTCTACTTGCAAGGTACCAGGAATTACTAGAGATTCAATCATCAATTACTTTAGAACTGGTAAGTAGAGAAGGGGGACTTTGGTTTTTGTTGTTGGGTTTTTTTTTTGGTTTTTTTTTTTCATAAAGACTGGACTTTATGTAGTTTTCAAGGAGAACATAATCATTTTCATTGACATGAAACACTTCAAGGTTTTCAAAATGCTCTATACACATTATCTTAAGAACAACTTCCTTCAACTTCTAATTAATAATGCTCAAATAAAGAGTCATTAAATTTACATTTGTAACATAGGAATGAATACCTCCCGAACAGTACCTACATCATGATTTTGTGTGTATGTGCACATGCATGTGAGTAGAGGTAACGAGATGTAGATAGAACCCTCTATAATAGCAATCTTTTCTTTCCTGCCAATAATGAGGTAAATTTAAATTTAAATTTTGTTTGGAACCCCCAAACTTGAACTTCATACTTACTGATAACTAACAGCATAGTGCTTAAAGAACATTCCCACCCTTCTCAATTTTATATTCATTCTCTTTCACCTCTGAGCTATAGAGAAAAGCTTCATTCAAAAGATAAAAGTTCTTTTAAATTTAATAACTATCAACAAAAGTAATCAGCTGGACACAAAATAAGGGACAGAAGTCTTATTCCACTAGTTAGCCTTTAACAAGGCAGAATCAAACAAATGAACAAGCAACAGAAAATGCTTTTCTTCTCTCTCTCCTCCCGGGACCACCTTAAGTTCCAGCACAGTTGGCTCTGTTTTCCTTCCTTTTTTCTTCTTTTCTTTTCTTTCCATTTCTTCATTACCTCCTATAGATCCATGTCTCAAATTATTTTTTGGATGCAAATTTGATGAAGGGATTGAAGAATTTGAAATTCCAATGGAAGGAGTGTTAAGAATAGGTAGGAGAGGCCTTTATCTTTCAAGAACTAGGTTCTAGGTGTGGCTTTGTAATCATAAACCATGTAATCGCCTCCCCTTTGTAATCTTAAAAAAATCTGGAGCAAGAGGTGATTCTTCTCCTAAGGGTAGGAGTTAGACCTACTTTTTCCCCCCTCAGTGGCTAGCAGCATATCTCCCCAGAGAGTGTGGACATCAGAACCAGAGAGATTACATTGAAAGACTGGTTTAGACTGGGCCAAACCGTAATAGGTTGAAACATGTGGTCTTCCTTTCTACACCTGACATCACAACTTAGGCTTTGGCGATCTCCTGTGTACCATACCTGTGCCAGAGGCAACATGAGAGATGATTTTGAGGAACACAGGCAAAATTTGCAAGGTTCCTCTCTGGTCCTCCTCATACTCTTCCCCCCTTTCTTATTGACTATTTCTGTGTTAACTTGTTAATGTATTTTTATTTAGAGTGCATTTTCAAATGTGATGGATAGATTGTCATGTAAATGGATAGCTATTTTACGTATTTAACTTTTGGAGGATTTAGTCCTGTGTTTTCTACTTCTTGTTCCAGAGAGTGAAGGACACACCCCAAGTCACATAGCAGTGTTGTGTCGAGGTCGAATTTTTGTCTTTGATGTCATGCATGAAGGTTGTATGATGACCCCGCCAGAGCTGCTCAGGTTTTCAAATTACTTTGCATTCTTTGAGTCTTCCTAGGTCATAGTATCTTCCTGGAGTGATCTAGCGCATTCTTTGAGCTCTCTTTTTGAAGGGACATGTGGTTTCATGGAAATGAAAAAGTGTCAGAGAAAAAGTTCTACTTGCTGATTTTGCATTTTTTTTATTTTGAGTTTATATTATTTGTTGAGACTTTTTTGGTGAGATTTTGACCCATTTAAAGACTAAGTAGAAGAAAATTTAGTAAAAAATAGCTTTTAAATGATCAAAAATAACTTTAATGACAGAAGATTGCTTTTGGAGATGTGTTCAATAATACATTTCATCTATAAACTTAAATTGCCCTGCTTCAAAAAGTTGGAAAGAAGCAAAAAAGTTATGGGCTGTAACAAAGCTCATAATTTGAAGCATATGGAGTGTATCCCTAGAAGTACTCCTCAGCTCTTTACCCAAGGCCTGTTTAATCTTCCTTCGTTTGCTGTTGTAACAAGCATGGTTTGTTCCTAATTTCTCATCAGATTAAAGGAGGCAAGGTGCTACTAAAGCAGGCACACAAACAGAGTAAGGGAAAACAGTCTGTACAACCTGATGCTGAAGGAGAAGGCAGAAAGACTATTTTTTAAAAGATACAAAAACTCAAAAAGCAGAGCAGTCAGAGGCCGTTTAAAATCACAGACCTAAAGTTGAAAGGTACTTTGGAGATTGTCTAGTTCAGCTTCCTCTTTTTATAGATGAGCTAACTGAGTCCCCGAGAGGTAGAGTGACTGTCCAGTATCTTTTAGACAGTGAAAGGCAGCATTGACATTTGAACCCAGATCCTGTGACTCTAAGCGCAGCATTCTTTCTACTCAATTACCTGCTGCTAGAGGGACGAATAACGTTTATTTAATGTCCTTGAAAGCTCCTGTGGGCTTACTTCACAGTATTTCCAGTGACCATGGACTGATTTTCACAGTGATGACCAAGAGTCATTAGTGAAAGGTTAAATTATGTTTGGATTACTCTCTTTAAGAGGGGAGGGAAGCATGAAACCATTTAAAAAAAGATTTTCATCCAAAATGATTAAAATAGAAGTTTTGGTATCTTAAAAGGCATGAGCCTAGTAATAGACTGTCTTGTCTGAGGACTGGCCTGGCTAGTTCATCGTTGAAGAAGTGGCCACAGATTGATAAGTTTTGCAGTCACGGTAACCCTTCAAGACTATCTTTTAATTCTAATTCTTAGAGAAGTTGTGACCCTGATGAATATGTTAGCATGAGGAGTTCCAAAGTGAAAGCTTTTGTTATCTGGATCATTTACATACATGGAACAGCTCGTTCTCTGATGATAGGAGATAAATGAGTTGTCATTCTATTTTGTGTTTCTAGGTCCTGCTTACTTTATTCATTATGTGCAGGTTGGAGAGTAAAGTTAGATCAGCCTGTTAAGTCATTTTGAATTTAAGCTAATCTCAGTAATTCTGTTGTGTGTACGCTTGAAAAAAAGCCAAAACTTTTTCTGAGGAAACAAACCTTAAAATCATTTTCACTTAAGTTATAAGAATGCATAGTCTGAGTTTAAAATTCAGACTTTTATCTTTTAATATGGAAAAATTCAACAAGTCTATGAGGCAGGGAGGCATATGTTTTTATTTCATAAACAAATGGCATAAAAACTCAAGGTTTGATGGTTTAACTATTAACTTGCAAATAATTTCTTACTATGTTAGTAAAATCTCACTCCCAGCACAAAATGTACCATTTGTGAAAAGATGTTTCAAAGTAGTTGGCTATCATAGATTTAACAAGACTGGGTAAGGTGCTATTTTCTTTGTCCTTCCCCCTCCCCCCATTCCCAAAGTTTGAAAAAAATTTTCCCTGAGAATCACTTATTTCTGATCCAAGTTTTTCTTTGTGCTGAAATGTTACAAATTTTATGATCAACTGTCTTACAAGATCATTTAGATGATGGATCATTTAAATCTCCAAATCCATATTGACCTACCTAAATAAATATATCTCTTATAAATGATGTTTATCCAATTTGATGTTTTTCAGGCTAACTATATTTCTCCCTGATTGAGAGTTAAAATATGTTAAAAGTTTTTGACCTGAGTGAGAAAATGGTCATTGTTTGGAGCAGGAGAGCTGGTTTCATAGTTAAAGCAGGCCTGACAATTTGAAGCCGTCCCCATTTTGACCCTAGTCTACCTTTCTAGCCTTGTTTCCCACTTCTCCCCTTCACCTATCCTATACTGTAGCCCAAATGGGCTCTCTAACTGTTCCGCAAATTACCTTGTGCATTTGCACACCCCCATATCTGAAATACTCTTCTTTGCAACTCTGTCAAGGCTTGGCTCTGTGCTGCCTTTTCAAACCCCCTCAGTACTAGTGTCTTTGCCACTCACAAGCAAGTCAAGGCATCCCTCTCGTGATGTCATCGGTCCTCTTCAAGAACAAAGGATGAACAACGGTCCCAGAGCACTGTCTGCTCTCTCCTTCACCCCCCACCTTGTGTAACATTTATCTGTGCACACGGCTCTGCTCACACAGTAGAAGAGTTCTGTGGGCAGAGCACAAGGCCTTCAGTTCACTTAATGTGGTTCTGTCAACTTGAATTGAACTTGAGAGCAAATTGCACAGTGGAGGCACTTGCCAATGAGTAGGAACAGATTGCTTTTCTACTGCTGCTGCTGTGGATGTAGGCCCCGTGAGGAACTCTGTCCTGCTCCAGAGGGGCTCTTGCCAGTCAGTGAAGACAACACATTGCATTCTCAAAATTTGGGGAGGATATAGGACAGGGGAAATCATGCATGTAACCAAACTATTTTTAATATTTATTAGAACAAAAAGCTATTGCAAGCTGTTTGCAATAGCTCTGCCTCTTAGAAATGAACCCTAAGGTTCTTCCAGCCTTGGTCATTGATTTGACGTAGGATGCCATAAGGAAGCCTTGAAACTTTCCTTTAAGAGCTTTTTCTTAATGAAAAGCAACTCCTCTTCCTCATGATAATAATAACAGGCATTTTTAGAGCCCTCTTGAGGTTAGCAAAGCACTTTGTGTATTTTCTTATCTGAGTCTTACAATAGTCCTGTGAGAGATTAGTACCCTGGGTGTTATTACCCCCATTTTACAGATGAAGAAATTGAGGCCCAGAGAGGTTGCTATGACTAGCCTATAGTCATAGCATAGAAGGGTTAGGGTTAAAGCCCCCAGTGAAATGGGCCTCCTTTCTCTCCACTGGGTATATACTGCTTAGCTGCTACATTTAAAAAATTGCATATAGCAAACTTGGGGTGGATTTTTGACATGAATGTGTTTTATACTTAGCTTGAGGCTTTAAAGAATGATTTGAAGTAGAAGAGTGTGACACAAGATTTAAAACATTAGACCATATTTTCCTTCTTTAGGTAAGAAACATATAGTAGTAACATTAATTTCAGATTGGATCAACACAATATTTATATGATACTGTTTTTGTGTAATTTTGTTTTAGTTTTCATTTTTGAAAAGTGCTCATATGGACTAAGGAAGAGTGCATTATCATCTTGAAATATGTTGGTCAAAAAACAAATTCATTCAAAATCAAACTAACCAGATTCAAGTGTTATTAAATAATCACCCCTTTATGTAAAATATATGACAAGAAGGAAACTCACTGCTACTCACATGTCTTGATCCTCTTTCCTAGTTAATAGTGACATAAAAAGATTTAAAATATTGATCAATAACAGACACCTAGGGAAGAAGTAACTGATAAATTGTTACAGATCTGTCTAGAGGAAGTCTTTTTTAAATTGTAGTTTAAATATGAGTTTAATTGGTTTTGTTATTATTTAAAGTTAATTTCCCCAATATTTCTTATTTAGGAAATAAAATGTTAGCATTATGGTTTCTTATGCAAATAATATGTTTGTAGTATGTATACATCCTGAATCCTGTGTTCATCTAAATATTTTTTTAAAGGCAACTTACATATATCCAAAAAAAATGCCACAGTGAACCTGACGGACCCGGGGTAGCAGTATTAACCACTGAAGAGCGAACCCGATGGGCTGAGGTTATTACATACTTTTATTATAATGAAGATTTTTCAGAAGAAAGGCCAGTTTGAGATTATCTAAATTTAGACTGTCTTGGTTGTCCATCTTAATTAGTATTTCTTTGTCTTTTAGGCAAGAGAATATCTGATTAGTCTTGATCCGAAGAATTTGACTATATTAGAAAAAATTCAGAGCAGTTTGTTGGTATTTTCTTTAGATGATGCCAGTCCACAAGTAACACCTGAAGATTATTCTGAGGTATGTGTGTCAAATTTTATTCCTATTTTCTACATCTCCATTTTCCCTCACAAGACTCTTGGACTGTATTGGAGATGCTAGGGGTCTTTTCACTTTTTTGTATGTTTTTTGGCTCATAAACTATTTCAAAGGTACAGAACTATGAGTCAAGTTAAAGCTTACAGACATGTAAGTATTTAAAGGATTAGTATCAGCCCAGAATTATGTGATGTTGACATAGACTTTTAACTTAAGTAACTATCAAAGGGAGTCATAAATGAAAGTCCTCTGCTCATATGCCTTGAAGATTGCAACATTGTTCTAAGAATATATTGTATTATATGAAATTTTCTAGATACCTTAAGTTAAACATGCCAGATTTAATCACATAGTAAATATAGTTTCCAGATAATTTTACTGTTTCTGTAGGACCTGGGGTCAAACCCTCACTTGGCTACTGTTACTTGTGTGACCACAGCCTTTCCCTTACCCTTAGTTCAGCCACATATGCTGACTTGTTATTCATTCTTTGCTATGAGAATGGTTTTAAAGTATCACTTAGTAGATAGGAAATTCAACATTATTTTACACTTTATTAGACTTTTATGAGTAATCTAGAGTATAAAAGTGGACCTTTGGTACCTGCTAACTATCATGTGACCTCATATGAGGGAAGAGGAGGGAGGAGGGAGAATAATTTTGAACTCAAAATCTTGTAAAATTGAATGCCGAAAATTTTCTTGTCATGTAACTGGGGAAAAAATAAAATACTATTCAAATTTTTTTAAAAAAAGAAGGGAAAGTAAGGTTATGAATAGGTTTTATATGTTAGCCCTTTTTAAAAAATTAGTGAGAACTTAAATCATTTTGAAAGACTTTTTCTGTTTTAGGTAACTGCAATGGTGCTTACTGGTGATCCCACAGTACGCTGGGGGGACAAATCCTATAACTTTCTGTCCTTTTCCAATGGACTATTTGGCTGCAATTGTGATGTGAGTGAACTTCTGAACTTAACTTTTTTTTTTGTAAATAGTAAAGTTAATTGGAAATGCATTAAAATGCCAACCCTTATATTGTGGTAGTTTTCATGAACATATATGGACTTATATATGGCTGTTTCATAACCCTGGTTCTTTTTATACAATCATGTAGGAAACTTCTGTGAGTAAGTTATAAGAACAAGCATAGTTAATAGAATTCTTAACTGAAGTAGGGTAAAGATATTTATCTCTTTATCTCCATTAAGCTAAAACATGAGCTTCTGGAGAACAGATTCTGCAATTTGAAGATGACCATTATAGATGGCATTGATAGAAAAGTTTGTTTTTTTTTAAAATGTGTTTGAATTCACAGATTACTGGGGTGTGTGGTCATATGTTCAAAAGAACAGGTAGTTTAGTAGGGAGCTATAGGAAAACCACAAACTCTCTTTTGGGAGAAAGTAAGCCTGGGTTCTAGAATCAGCTTTACCACTTATTAGCTGTGTGATGCAAGACAAGTTTCCCTTTCTGTGGTATATTTTTTTTTCATTAGTAAAATTGAGGTAGGAGAGAAAGCTAAAATTTTCAATTCTCAACTTGACTGGGAAGCTAGAGGAGGAATGATGTATGGACCCTGTTGGATACAAAATGTGAAATCACTGAAATGTCTTTTAACTTGGGAGATCAGTTGAACTAAGTGAAGAATGTTCTAGAGTTAAAGACCTTTCCTAGAAGATTTCTGTGTCTTAATAGTCAAATTTAGGTTTTATCTTGTTTGAGTTTAATGATTTTGTTGTCTTTCTATTATCTCTTGGGGGCAAAAATGGTTTTTACTTTTTCTTTATATCCTCAGGACTAAAAACAGAGTTTGGCCCATAGTAAGCACTTAATGCATGTTCGTTGATTGCTTTTTGTTGGACTTGAATGGTAGTTATAGCCTTCTAGAACCCATGAGTTTTCTAAAGATCTCTACCCAACTATCTTCTTTGACTTATTTCATTAAGATTTCTTTTCCCCACTTCTCTGTTCCTCCCTGCCACAGCCTTCTTTTATTAGGTTTTGTCACCTGGGTGATAGAAGGAAGGATACAATGATTTCCTCTGCTGCCATGCCCAGAGGCACCACTACCTTTGCTAACTTCCTTTCTGTCTTGTTCCCCATAATAATCACAACAGCTCACTCACAGCTGTTTCTTCACAATTGCTTTGTATGTTAAAAAATGTAATCATTTATTGCCCTCATTTTACATTTGGGGAAATGGAATCTTAGAGCAGTTAAAGTAATTCTATTGAATGGTGGAGCTAGGATTCAAACTCAGATCTTCTAAGTTCAGTGTTCTTTCCGCTGCAACATACTACTTATACTGAACAGTTTGGCAACTGTGTTGATGAGTAGTGAGGTGGTAACACAGAAATAGAGACTGGGGCTAAAAACATCAATTGAACAGAAATCAAGTTACCAAAGGATTGTGAGTAGTGAGAGATCAGAGTCAAGAGATTTGTCATCCAGATTTAATGAGGAAAAAATATAGCAAATGGGAACTATGTTACTGGCCATGCTAAGCCTATATCCACCAGATCCTAGCACACTTTTCTTCCTTTCCCAGACTCCCAATACTGTTTGAGATCCACATGTTGAAAGCAATTATGGGCACAGTTAAATTGTCTTATCTTTACCTAAACAAATCCATGACTCTCCAGAACCCTGACTGAAACTCTCAATTCTTTGTGTTTCGATGCCTTTCAAATTGTCAGTAGAATAACAAGAAATTACTTTTCCCAAATTTTCCTAGCGTGCTCATACATGCCCTGAAGCTCTCCCAATGCTACCTTGGAATCCCCAGCTGGGAAAATCCAAATTTTAATGTTAGCTTCTTGTAAACTGTGTCACACAACAGTCGATGAATTTCACCATAGAGACTGTTCAGTGATAAGAGCGAGAGATGAGATCAGGACACCTGGGTTCTTCTAACAGCTTTGCCACTAACCAGCTGTGAGTTCTTGGGCAAATTATTTAACTTTCCTTGGCCTTAGTTTCCTCATCTGTAAAATGATGGCTTAGACAAGATGATCTCCAGAGCTTCTTCTGGCTCTAACGTTCTATGATATGTGATATGCCATTGAAGTTCTTAATTCTATGATCTATAAATCCACACCTTTAAAAATTAGATGACATGGCATTAGGGAACATGAAGAAACATCTTATTTTCAACAGCATTAAATTTTGCTGAGGAATGGAGGGAAAGTGAAAATGAACCTATTCCATGAAGCTTTAACACTTTCAAACTTATACCCCTTGTTTATTGTTATAGCATGCGCCTTATGATGCTATGGTCATTGTCGAAATCTGTCATTATGTCGATCAGAAGATCTTTGAAAATGAGGGGAGATGGAAGGTATGTTTGACTAAATATTCCACTTGTTTCTGGTCTATGCATTTTCTTTTTAGACATTATATTTCCAGATCTTTTCTCTTCTCAGGGTTCTGAAAAAGTGAGAGACATTCTACTGCCAGAGGAGCTTGTTTTCACTGTGGACCATAAAGTATTAGATGACATTGGCCGAGCTAAAGAGCAGTATCTCAAGCAGGTTGATTTTATGCGGTTTTTTATTAGTATTGCTTTTTACCTTGTGAAAACATGACCATTTTACATTTAGCAGAACATAAAGCATAAGTGTAGTTATAATGTAAATGGCTCTGGTTTTCTCTAGATTGCTGATTGCATGTAACCTGGGTAAGCCCTGGGTGTAGCATCTGGACTTCTTTTTTTTTTTTTTTTTTTTGACCATCTTCCCTTTTTTGTTAGGCATCAGACTTGCAGATTGTAGCTTATGCCTTTAAGTCTTTTGGCAAAATGCACACCAAGAAGAAGAAGCTTCACCCTGATGCCTTTATTCAACTCGGGCTTCAGCTGGCCTACTACAGACTTCATGGATGGTGAGGAGAAGGCTGGCCCAGCCTCTGTGCCTCCAGATCTGTACACTTGGAAGTTGTATGTAGTGTTGAGTAGTGAAGGTCAGGGCTCTAGCCTCTCAGCTCAGCTGCCTTCCTTCCCTTTTATCTCTTCTGTTTAACACTGTGTCCTCAGCTTTTACTGCCATTGCTGCTTTTCAGTGTTAACTGGGGATTCTTTTTTTTCCCCCCTAAACCAGGATTTAGGAAAATAAATTAAACATCTCACAAAAATGTGAACTTCTTTTTTTTTCTGACATACACCTCAAACAGAACCACTAGCTTTGGGGCAAGGATAATTTTACTTCTAAGCTGTATTTTTGGACATAGAAGTCATTGACCAAAGCAGATGTTGTGGAAAGTGAACATAGTTTACATTTCTGGAAGAAATGAAGCAATTCATTAGATTAGATCTTTTTTAAAATAAATTTTTCTGTTTAAGGAAACGGAAACAACTTGGGATAGATTTTTTTTTCTTACGAGAAAATAACTTTTGAGACAATCCTTCATTTAATTTTTTTACTCCTTTTAGCCCAGGTAGCTGTTATGAAACGGCTACGACAAGGGCTTATTACCATGGTCGCACAGAGACCGTGAGATCATGTACCTTGGAAGCAGTCGAATGGTGCCGCGCCATGGAGGATCCTTCTGCCAGTGTAAGTATTGGAAAATGATTTCATCAGTGGACCCTTCAGTAGCCCCTTTATTTGAGTTTTCCATTTGCAAAATTTGGGTGAAATCTCATTGGATAATTTTAAGATGAAAAGCAATTTTGGTATTTCCTATTCATAATATTTCTTCATGTGAAATTTGCACTTGAACAGGACAGCATATTTAAAGACAGTGATGGGAAGATGAATCCTTCCCTCTGAAGAGTATTTTTTTGGTAAATTTTTTTTTTATTTTAAACTTAAATATAAAATGAGAAAAAAAAAACATTGCTATATAAACAGCAGACCATAAGAGAGGATGCAATGTAAAATAATAAATTTCCATTTCAAGAAAACTTATACAATAAATACTAAATATTGTTTACAAAGCTGCCCAGATTTTCTTTGCTTCCTTGTTGGTTTTCTTTTGTTCTCTGCTGTGCGTGTTTTACTTTATTTTTTTCCCCTCCTTCCACCCTCCACCCTAAAGAGGGCTACAATTAAGCACAGATATATATGCATAGATATCTGTAAACATACATATATACACATATATGTAAGACAGTACTATGCTTATTTCTTTTAATGCCTGTTTCTCTGAAGGTGGATAGCATCTTCCTTCCTAGGTCCAAATCTTTCCATGTTTTTCTAAATCAACCAGCTCATCATTTCCTACACCACAGCAATATTCCAACCCAGTCCCATCCTATCTGAGAGATTGTCTGTGCAAGTTTTTCCTCAATTTTCTACATTCTTTCTATTCTTGACTACATAAGTTTTATTCACATAAGAAAATTTTAATTTAAAATAATTGAAATTATCCTTTTTACACCAGTGCTCTCTCTTGTACTATAGTTTAAGGTCTGATACTGCTTAATCTACTTTCTTTATATCTTTTTTCCTGGTTTCTATGAAGTTCCTGACCTTTTGTTCTTCCAAATGAACTTTGTTATTATTTTTTCTAACTCAGTGAAATAATTTTTTAGTAATTTAATTGGGATAACATTGAATAAATAGATGAATTAGGTAAAATTTTCATTTGAAAAATTATACTGGCTTTACCTACTCATGAACAATGAATATTACTTCAGTTATTTAGATCTGAGTTTATTTGTATAAAAAGTGTCTTATGTTTTTGTTCATATAGTTCCTGTGTCTGTTTTGGCAGGCATACATTCAGATATTTTATACAGTCTAGGTATTTTAAATGATCTATTACAATATTGAATAATATTGCTGACACAGTGTAGTTTCTCTATTTTTCACTTTTGATTAAATCTATTTTAAGTTTAACTTTGTCTGATATTACTACCCCTGCTTCTTTTTTTTGGGGGGGGGTAGGCAGTGGGGTTAAGTGACTTGCCCAGGGTCACCCAGCTAGTAAGTGTTATGTGTCTGAGGCTGAATTTGAACTCAGGTCCTCCTAACTCCAAGGATGGAGCTCTGTCCACTGTACCACCTAGCTGCCCCTCCCTGCTTCTTTTTACATAATAAATTCTACTCCTGCCCTTTATTTTATCTTTGTGTGTATCTCTCATTTTTATAATGTTCCTGAAAGCAACATATTGTTGAATTCAAGTTTTTAATCTGCTATTCATTTCCATTTTATGGGTAAATTTGTCCCGTTCACATTCTAAGCTACAGTTACTTGTATTTTTCCCCTTTCTATTTTTCCTCATTACCTTTCTCATTCTATTCCTATCCCTCCTCACTCCTCTGCTTTACTTCTGCCTGCTACCTTGCCCTCCTATTTCTTAACCTGTCCACCCCTCTCCCCTTTACTTTCTGTTTTCCCCTTGCCCTCTTATTTCTTTCTGAATTTAGAAAACTTTTATATCCATATATATATATGGATATAGTTCCCTCTTTAACCCATTCCCAATGAGAGTAATGTTCCAACACTGCCAGCCCTCACCCTACTAGCTTCTTCAGTATCAGTTTTTCCTTTTATGCCTCATTTGTATGAGATAATTACTCCTTTTTATCTCTCCTTACACAGTTTTATTTTTTTTAGAATCACCTCATCGTACTTAGCTCATCCCAAGCCTTTCTTTCAAATTACCCAAATAATGATGACAGTCATAAGAGTGCTGTGAATATTTTCACATATAAGAAGTAAACAGTTTGACCTTATTGAGTCCCTTATAATTGGTCTTTAATGTTTAACTTATATTTCTCCTGGATATTATATGTCAGTTTTTTTTCTTAAGTTCTAGGGTTTTTGTCATAAAAACCTGAAAGTCTTTGTGTTCGTTAAATGTCCATTTTTTTTCATTCAGGATTGTATTTAACTTTGCTGGGTAAGCTATCCTGGGTTGTAACTCCAGCTCCTTTGCTCTACGGAATATAGTGTTCCAAGACCTATGGTCCTTCAGCGTAGTAGTTGCTAGGTCTTGTGTAGTCTTATTGTAGCTCCTTGATTTAAATTGTTTTTTCTGAGGAGTATTTTTTTGTGTCAGTTTCTGTGCAAGTTGAACTTGATGGTGTGGCTGCTATAACAGACTGCAAATACCATAAGAATAAATAAGCTGAGACTTTTATGAAGTGTCTCTGACATTTTGAAGAGGAAAATTTTTTCTTCATATACATTTGCTTATTATTATTTTGACAAGCCCTTTCTTTCCAGTGTCTCCATACAATAGAACAGAGCTTCTTAAACTTTTTCCACAAGTGACCCACAGTTTAAGAAGCACTGAACTTAGAGCAACCTGAGTGTGTGTTAATTTAATTATATAATAATTTACTTAATAATATAATAACTTGATTCATATGTTTTGTAATTTTTGCTTTACCTATTTTACACATTTTTATTTCTGTATTCAAATAGGGATAATAAGCAAGAAGCACATTTTTACTTTTGGGAAAAGAAAAGTCAGTGGAAGGAAGAAGTCAGGAAAAAAAGAAAATTATCTTTCTGTTTTCTCAGAATTTTTGCCTGTTCTCTCATGAATGATAATCTGAGAGAGCCTAAACTTCTGTTTGTTTTGGTAGTTTCCTCTTAAAGTATGTCTTGTTTTTTGTTAACACAGCTTCGTAAACGGCAGCAAAAGATGTTACAGGCTTTTGCAAAGCATGGTAAAATGATGAAAGAATGTTCGTCTGGGAAAGGTACTTAATACTCTGATATTCTTTGCCTCTTCTGTAGTTAAAAACGCTTCCCTAACTCACAGCCTGGGGTCCTTTGCAGGGTTTGATCGGCACCTTTTAGGCCTCTTCCTCATAGCCAGAGAGGAGGGGCTGCCCCCTCCAGAGCTCTATACAGACCCTCTTTTCTACAGAAGGTAATTTATTTGATGTTTTTACCTTCAAGTTGAGAAAGGCTTACCTCAATCTGATAAGTTACAAAGCCCTTTCAAAAACACTGTAACTCCAATGAAATTTCCTTTGTTACGCAGTGGAGGGGGAGGAAATTTTGTCCTGTCCACCAGCCTTCTTGGTTACAAACGAGTCCATGGAGTGGTAGTTCCCATGATTCACCATGGCTATGGCTTCTTCTACAACATCAGAGATGACAGGTGAAGCTGTTTACTTCTGTCCTTGGTATTCTTTGAGTTGGATAATTGTCATTTCTGCCTCTTTGAATTTCTTTTCTATGCTGTGATTTTATTGATAACTGTTCTGAAGACCTCAGTTCTGCAGTCACAGGAGGTCAGTCTGTGCACACTTAATATGTACTTATACTTGTCCTGTCTCCCTCTATTAAACTGTGTATGTGCTGAATAGGTCCTAGTCAGTCATTAGTTTTTACACATTGAGCAAGAGCACAGTGAGTATTGTGTTGAAGGTAGATCCTTCATCTTTCCCTTTCTCTTTCTTCTTCCCTCCTCCTCTTCTTCTTCCCCCTTCTCGTCTCTCCTCTTCCCAAGTTCCTGCTAAACCCACACAACCATCCTAGATTCTGTTCAAAAATCTCCAGAGTTAGTCTACATAGAAAGTTGGTCAACTAGCATTTTATCATTGCCATCTACGTGCCAGGCACTGTGCTATGTGCTGGGGATACAAGGAAAAGAAAAGCAGAAAGACAGTCCCTGCTCTCAGGAAGCTCACAGTCTATCTCACTGGGGGGGACAACATGCAAACAACTGTGGACCAGTAAGACATATTCAGGTTAAATCAAGGGTAATCTCAGAAAGAAGGCACTAACATTGAGGAAGACTGGGAAAGGCTTTTGGCAGAAGGTGAGACTCTAGCTGAGACTTAAAGGCAGCTGGGGAATCTAAGAGGCAGAAATGAAGAAGGAGGTTGTCCAGGCACGGGGACAGCCAGTGAAAACATTTGGAGTCAGATCAAAGACTGGCTATCAGGGAATAAGGTGGAAGAAGACTGGAAAGATAGGGATGGGCCAGGTTATAAAGGCCTTGGAAAGGCAAACAGAATTTTATATTTTCATTGGAAAATTAAAGGTAATAACTCCTGAAATTTATTGATTGAGAGGGTTGATACAGTTGAATCTGAGTTTTAGGAAGATCAATTTGAAAGCTTTTATCTAGCCATGCTGCCCCTATCTTATACTTGTGAAGCTGATTTTTTTAGATTGAAGTATAAAACTTTAGATTTATCCCTATTAAATTTCATCTTACTAGATTTGGCCCAATAGTCTAGCTATTTGATCTTTTTGTATCTCAACCATTCTTTTAAGCTTTATATGCTATGCCACTTGTCATCTATACCTTTATCTGATCACAGGACCCAGGCTCAGTTATAGATCAGAAGTCTCCATCAGGAGTGGGGAACACATATTAAATTAGGGTCAAGCGAGGCAACTGGAATGGGGACAGACTTGCATCCGGGAGGTCAACCATCAATCGGGCTGTCGAAAATAGTACAGAAGAGAGGTGATGACGGTCTGCCCTAGGGTGGTGTCAGTGTCAGGAGATACGCAGCTCTGTACAAGAGATGTTATGAAAGTAGAAATGACAGGACTTAACAGATTGGATATGGGGGAGTAAGATTGAGGAATTGAGGGTAATGCCTGCCTCACGAGCCTGAGTAACTGGGAAGATGGCGGTATCCCCATGACTGGGTACTTCTTATGATGCAAGTTCATTTAAGCCACGTTAGGTTTGGCTCTTGTTTTTTGGTTGGAAGGGGAGGAGAAGAATACGTTAAGGTTAGGTAGGAGGCATGGTGATAAAAGGGAATGAAGAGCACGGATTGAGTGCTAACTGAATAGGATGGTGGCACTGACCTCGGTGGTGTAGGTAGGATATAGGGGCTATAAAGGATTCCCTTAGCTATTACAATTTAGAGCCTTTGTGGACATGGATTTTGTATAACGTTTATATATTTATGCCATGCAGGTTTGTCGTGGCCTGTACAGCTTGGAGATCATGTGCAGAGACTGATGCGGAAAAACTGGTTAGGACAGTATTCCAATGTTTCCACGATATGATGCAGTTGATGAACGCTGCCCAGCTTTAGAGATGATTCTGAATTAAGTTCATACCAAAATATGTAGTTACAAGCTGTGCTGGGCGTGAGTTGGGGCTGTGCAGAAGAATCTTGATTTGATAGAAAGTAGTTAAATGTTTTAGTAATTAAGAAGAATCTGTCAATATTATACTCCCTGTAGCATTTATTGCCACATATATGAGAAATGCAGCACTGCTTCTAAGCTGAATGTAATGTTTGCAGCACTAAAACAGTATAGAACTATGCAATGCCTAACATATGCCTCAACAATGCAAATCCAGCCCTTTTCATAGTGCAAGTCTTACTCCAGCTTTTATAAGAGATTTGTGTTCGTATCTGTATAAAACACTGACATATTCTTCCCTGGCCATTGTCTGATTTACACGTTCCATCTTCCATGCACTTGATCTCTTTCTAGCTGCCAGAGGGCATGACAGCATGTTCTGAGGCTCAGCTACCTAAAGTTCATGCCTTACACTTCTACTGCAGAGAGAGGCCAGGTACAGATTTACTCAGGGAAGAGACCACTAGAACTAGATCATTATCTTAGAAAAACTAGACTGTGGAGAACAACAAAAACCGGCCTGTAGCCAGAGGGTTGATACTAAAGAGATAGCATAACTGACAAAACAACTTATCATGTATTGCTGCTTAATGAATATGGGTACAAAACACTTGATACAAAGTTAGTTTTTAAAAATTTGTGAAGGTTAAACAGCAAATTCTCAGGATCTTCCACTTTGTTTGCTTTTTAAATCATTTTTTTCTCTGTACACCTTTGTAGTTTTGCATTCAGAAAATAAAGCTTATTGAATCATCTCTTTTGTGTGTTTGAACTTAGTGCCATTTTGAGGAATTTTGAAGGGTATGGTTGACTTTACTAGAGAAATAGTATTTTCAGCATACTTGATGTTGGTACCATTCTCAGACTTTGGTAACAGTTCACCTTGATTTTGATAATGTTAAGAATACCACTTCTCTGTTTCTTCTCACTCATCTAATAGAACTGAAGTAGGTTTGAGTCCTGAATCTGAGTTGGAAGTGGTCATGTAGACTTTGAAGACCTGTAAGGAGGGGAAGCTCATCAGCTCTCCAGGAGGCCAATACTGCTCTTGCACAGCTGTAATTGTTAGGAAATTTTCCTGACATCAAGCCTAAATTTGCTTCTTTTTAACTCCACCCTTGGCCCCTGGTTCTGCCTTCTGGGGCCAAACAAAACTACTTTAAATGTTCTGCTCCTAAAATATGGCATCTAGAATCAAGCACAATATTGTAGCTGCAACCTAATTAGGGCAGAGTGTTTTGGAACTATTCTTTTCTTCATTCTGGTCACTTCCCCTCAATGAAGCCTAAGATTGAAAGCATTAGATTTTTTGGCTTGTCATATCATAGTGTTAATCTATTGATTTTGCGGTCCAGTAATCCTACGGTCTATTTTAGTCTTACACTTGTGAAGATGAGTTTTTTTTTAATCCAGATGCAAAACTTTACCTTTATCCCTGTTAAATTCCATCTTATTCAATTTGGCCCATTGTTCTAGCTTGTTACTCTTTTTGTATCTTAACTGGCATCAAACATGCTATTCTTCCTAGCTTTATGTTATGTGCCAATTATATAATAAGCCTGTTATCCTTATGTTTGTCTGGTTGGAGGCCTCAGGCTCAAATATATATTAGAAATATCTAGCAGGAGTTGGAGACACAACCCACCAGAAAGTTGTTTTCTGTTTTTTCTTTTTTTTTTTCTTTTTTTTTTTTTTTACTAGTATAGTATAATGGAAGAACATTAAATTTGGGATCAGAGGACCTAGCTTTGAATCTCAGTTCTCCTACTTACTGCTTATGTGACTGGCCAGATTATCTCTCTTTCCTCATCTGTAAACTAAGATTGGACACTTTGAGGAATCAAGAGTATTACATGAGCCGTTACAAGGAATAAAACAAGAATATCATCCTTGGCCACTAGCACTAGGCGAGATTATCCAGAGATGGTGGACTAAAGAATGTTTACATGACATCTTTCCTGTTTCTCCTCCTCTTCCTCCTTCTTCCCAGAATAGGAAGGTACCCTCCAAGCTTGAAATCTTCTAATCTCCTTAGGAAATCTGGACTTACTTTTGCTTGGCACCCTACCTTGATGGTTCCCTTTGATATCTGCCCTCAGCCACACACACACACAGAGCTCGGTGTGGTTTTGTTTTTTTGTAGAATACAAGGCTGGCCCTGCCCTTGGAATCTAAGGCAGGGCAGTCTTTACTTACCTGCTTAGGTCAGGATGACCTGTGGCAGCAAATGGAGAAAGCCATAGAGGTGTTCCCTTTCTGGTGACCTTTGAGCCCAGTTGCCACAGTAATTTATAAACAAAAAAGAAAAAACAAACTAGACAGTCGGGAAATTTGGAGCCCCATCAATTGCTGCAACCTTAAGGGATTTTAGCTTCTAGCTCAGCTGTTAAGGTCCCCTCAGTGGAAGCAGTTTGAAATCCTTCACCTCCTTTCTGATTCACAGGCCAGCTTGAGTCACTAAAGCACTTTGCTGATGTCTTACCCAGATCCACCTCTACCTTGTTTGGTCTGAATCTATGGCTTGGGAAATATCTGGGTTCACCTCCAGATGGGGAAAGAAGGTTCCAGCAGAACTCAATAACTGAATTCTGAGTTGGAAAGTCTCCAGAAGTGAAAGTCCAAAGAATTTGCCAGGTTGCAGCCTTAGCATTCCATGAGTTTTCTATTCATCCATTTTGAATCCTTTTTTGAAGGAAGAGAGAGAGCAAGTAACTCATGACATACATATTCATTATGTGAATTTGAAATCAACATAAATAAGGTGTGTTTACTATTGTAAGCATCCATCTTATGGTGGTGAAATGTGGGTGAAAGCAGTGTGGTAGAGGGCTAGCTGTGGAGTATAATAGAGAGCACACAGGCTTTGGAGTCAGAAGATCCTGCTTCTGAGCCTTACTGCACATTGACCTCAGTAAGGATATCACTTCTTAAATTTCTTGGGCCTCAGTTTTCTCATATGTAAAATGAGGAGATGGGACTTCATGGCCTCTGGAGTAGCTCTCACCTTTAGATCTGTGAATCCATGAAGAAGCACAAAAACAATGTTAGGTATAGCCTCAACTTCATTTTTCCATAGACCTCAAAGATGCCCGTGTTTTCTTGCCAGGTGGAAGGAAAGCTCCTTGAGAGCACCGACTTTCATCACCTAGTGCAGGGCCTGGCACATAGTAGGTGGTTAATAAATACTTGTTGCTTGATAGATTGATCATGATATTCCAATGAAGCCCCTATTTCATTTTTCATAGACTTCAAAGATATACATTTTGTTTCCCCAGGTAGAATGTAAGCTTTTTGAGGTCAGGGACTATTTCTGTTTTGGTTTTGGCTTCTAGGACATTGCTTGGCACAAAGCCTGTACCCAGTTCCTGTTGATTGATTTTAAAATGGAAATAAATGCATGAACAAATCCAATTTGTAGTAGACTGAGGAACTTTAGGCAGGAAAAGATTAAGATATTGGTCAACCGTAGCATGATGTCATGGAAAAAGTGATGATTTGGAGTCAGTGGGCCTGGGTTCAAATTCTGACTCCACCATTTACTGCCTGCATGGGCCTTTTTCATTTAGAAAATGAAGGGGTTAGACTAGATGACCTTTATGGTCCCTTGCAGTTCTAAACCTATGATCCTTTGGTTTATGGAAAGCTTAGTATTGTAGTATACCAGTAGTTGCATGCTTTCTATTCTGCAAGTGACCATCTGCATCTAGGAATTTATTTTTCCTTTACCATTTGCCAGAAGATTTCAGAAAAGAAGATTTTGGCTCCACAAAAGAAAAAAACTTTTAAAGGTGTCCAAAAGTGGGATGTGACGCCTCACAGGCCATAAGGTCTCTGTTACTGGAGGTCTTTAGGCAGAGGCTGGGAGATCACTTTTCAAGTTGGTCAGCCAGAGTAACCTTGATGTGATGAGAGAGGGCAAGGAAAGCTCCCCATGTTGGATTGACCCTCTGTGGCATACTTTTGGGAGAATATGAAGATGAGTCCTACAGGATGGGCGGGCACGGATGGATTGCAGTATGTGTTGTTGGTGGAAACTCCCACATCAATGAGATCACAGATCCATGGGAGTGTCAATTTTGCCAAGTGTTTGTTTGCCCACTTTGCTTTTATCCCTATTATGTTTCATTGGCTTTGGCCCATACGTCTTGCCTGTTAATCTTTTTGGATCCTGACTCTGCCATCTAGTATGCCAGGTATTAGTCAGCTGTCAGTGACATGTAAAAAGCCTTTACCTATTTGGAAGACTTGGGTTCAAATCAAGTCTCCCATGTCAGAAATAAGTGGCCGTGATGGTGGAGGCAGTCATATTGAGTCAGGGAAAAGTCAAGAGAGGCAAGGCCCACAAGAAATCCTAATCTGATCCTCATAGCAAAGTGGACACTACTATCACTAGTCCTACTGTTCTCCCAATACAATAAGAATCTTCCCCATTACTGGCAATTTCTCCTAATTTTACAAGTGTACCTACCTGAACTTGTAGAAGACTTGGAGTCACAGGACCTGGGATCAAATACTACCTATGTGACCGTGGCCAAATCAATTAACCTTTCTAGGCCTCAGTTTCTTCATCTTTGAAATGGCCAGAGTCAGGGCCGGGGATAAGGGGCAGGTTTGAACTATATGATTTCTAAGGTCCTTCCCACTCGAAATCCTATGATCTTCTGATTTTCTGATCTAAGTATTTATAATTGATTAGATAATAAGGCTGGACTGCAGCATCACATTTCATCAGTAGATGTGATTAAGTAGTACATGAACCCCGTCCCTCCAACTTTCTTGAGTTTCAGGTATTTCTTTCTTTAAATCAGATCCCTACTATCAATTTCATAAAAAATAAAATGATTTATTAGAACTACTAGATTTATCTGGAGCAAGATTTGCCTGTAGCTGGTGACCACTTATCAGAATTTCCATCACAAGACAAAAAAATAGTGAAATAGTATGTATGTTTATTTCTAAGAAGTGGAAAATAACAAGAGTTCATAAGTTCTGTGTCCCAGTCTGAACGTTGACCAATGAAAAGTAGATGCCTTTCTGAGCTAGCAGCTGTTGGTGTGTCCCTCGTTCTTTGACCTTGCCATTCTGCAACACAACAATAAGGTCCGCATTCTGGATGGTGGAGAGGCGGTGAGCAATCACAATACAGGTTCGACCTTCTCTGGCCTTGTCCAGGGCTTCCTGAACAATCTGTTGGTAAGCAAAATGTAAGGTATTTTTAGGAGTTCAGAATTGGTTGTCTTCTTTGTTACTGTTTTCTTCCATTTTGGTCATAGAGATGACTTTTGCTTTACAGATTAAATATGCAAAGAGAATATTAGCCCATACCTTTTCACTTTCTGTATCCAGGGCTGAAGTGGCTTCATCCAACAGCAGGATCTGAGGGTTTCTGATGAGGGCTCGAGCGATAGCAATGCGCTGTTTCTGACCCCCGGAGAGCTGAGTTCCTTTGTCTCCCACCCTGGTTTCATATTTCTGAAAGAACATTTTGAATAGGTAACTACAGAGGGCAGGAATTGAAATCCAACTCAGAAAAAGCCAGTTTGATGTATCATAGTAAACTTTAACTCTAGTAAAAAGTTCTTCAAAGAAAAAAGATTCTAAAAGAAAAAATATTACAGATATTCAGTTGAATATCCTTTTGGGACAGTGGTAGTTTTGGGTTTTGTGGATTTTTTTTCTACCAATTCAGCAATTCATTTTTTTAAAATTTTTAATTAATTCATTTTTAGTTTTCAACATTCACTTCCATAAGCTTTTGAGTTTTAAATTTTCTCCCTCTCCCTCTCCCTCCCCTCCCCCCTTTCCAAGATGGTGCGCAATCTGATATAGGCTCTGCATATACATTCCTATTAAACGTATTTTCACATTAGTCATGTTATAAAGAAGAATTAGAACCCATAGGAGGAAACACAAGAAAGAAGAAATAAAACAAAACAGAAGAAAAAAAAAAGAGCAAATAGTATGCTTCGATCTCCATAGTTCTTTCTCTGGATGTGGATAGCATTCTCTATCATGAGACTTTTGGAGATGTCTTAGATCCTTGTATTTCAGCAATTCATTTTCAAAATTAAACCAAAATGCTTCATTTAGATTAAAAGATTAATGTCTTTAACTCTTAATTTTCTTCTCCAGCAAGATTTTGGGTGACAAATTGTTCTTTTCTAATTCTTGGCAGTGTCATAGAAATGATAAATTTGATGCTGTCTATATTTATTATTATTTACTAGGAACACTTATTAAGTACTTGCTTTATAAGCACTGTACGATGCCCTGTGGTATATAACCTGGTCTCATGGATCTCACAGTCTAACATGGAGGAAAGACATGTACAAGTGCTTTGAGAAACTTGAGGAGGGAGAATCATTTTCACTTGGGGAAGTGGGAATGGAAAACCTTCAAGGAAGAGGAAGTACATGGAATTATAACATCTAAGGATTGAAAAGGGCTTCAGAAGCTATCTAGCCCAGCCCACACCTGACAAGGTGATCATTCTGCCCTTGCTCAAGGACCCGTAGTGAGAGGGAGCCTCCTACCTCCCAAGGCAGCCCATTCTATTGGATAATTCTAATAGGAAGTTCTTCCTTACATTAAACTTAAATCTGCCTTGCTACAGCAAGGCCAGGCTCAGGACTAATCCTTCTTCCATATCAGATACCTGAAGGCCACTCTCATGGTTTCTCCTAAGTTTTGTCTTTTCTAGGATAAAACAATTTCTAGTTCCTTTAAACTATTTTCATATGACATGGACCCAAAGCCTTCCTCATCCTGGTTGCCTTTTCTGGATGCTCCACAGCTTATCAATATCCTTCTTAAACCATAGTATCCAGAGTGGAACACAGTGCTCTTGATGGAGTCTGACCAGGGCAGAGTATAATAGTTATGCCATCTCCCTACCTAGTCCTGGTTGCTATCCCACGCTGCCTCATTCCGTTGCTGACTCATCTTGAGCTTTCAGTTCACTAAAATCCCCAGAGCCTTCTCAGACCAAGTTGTGTTTTATACTTGTAGTTTACTTTTTTGAGCCCAAGCATAAGAATTTAAATGTATCCCTATTAAGTATCATAGTAATAGATTCAGCACCTGATTTGGGCCTTGAAAGAAGCAGAAGACACAACAGAAATGTGGGGGTAGTCTACCTCAAGACGTGGGAACAAGTCAAACAAAGGCACAAAGACACCAACTCGATATTCCTCTTTGGGATAACAATCTCCTGACTTCCACTCCTCTCTCACTCTGCCTCTTCTTGTTCCTTGCCTCGCTGGTGACTTGATTACTCCCTATTCTCCTAGCTCACAACACTATTTAATCCTCACTATTGTTCTCCAGCCTTGACCCAGTGCTTGGCTCCTTAAATGATGCCTGCTTCTTTACCCTTGAATCTTTTGCCCCTTCACCGTCTACCAATTCTGCCTTGCTGATCTTCAACACTGGGTAAGTTTTTCTGTTTATTGTTACTCTTAAACTGTTGACTCATTGAAGAAAATCAGAAAACTTGCTCAGTGGGTACTACAGGGCAATCCTTGAAACCATCATTTAGAGATTCTCTGTCACATCACCCACCATGGCTATTGCAAGCCTCTTATCTTCACCTCAGGACTCATCTTCACCTCCTTCTTTCTCACTCTCAGCTTTACTGAAGATATAGAAACCCTCAGATGCCAAATTCCCTTTTCCCTCTCCCTCACTCTTAATGTGGGTTGGCACCCTTCTTCTCTTCTCCTGCACTGAGTCTGCAGCAGGTGTCCTTCATGCTAGAGCTAACCCTGACATTTGTACCTTTGTTCCCATTTCCTCTCAATTTTTTTTCTGTGACCTTGCTCTATGAATCAACCCCTCTCATGCATCTTCAGTTTGTCTGCCAATGGCTTCTTTCCATGAGGCTGAAACATGCTTAGGTTTCTATTTTCTGAGTGTAAAGCAAAATAAACACCACTTATCACCCCTCCCCCTGCCCAACCACTTCAGAGCTTATGTTAGACCAATGTGTCTCATCTATTGAGAATATTTTGTGAACCTGGACTGGAAATTAAGAAACCTTACAACAGTCTCTGACTTTGGCACTAGCTATGGTATCTGGGCAAGTAATTTAACTACTCTGAGCTTCAGATTGCTCCTTTTTTTTTTTTTTTTAGGTAATTGGGGTTAAGTGACTTGGCCAGGGTCACACAGCTAGTAAGTGTCAAGTGCTTGGTCTGAGGTCGGATTTGAACTCAGGTCCTCCTGACTTCAGGGCTGGTGCTGTATCCACTGTGTCACCTAGCTGCCCCCAGATTGCTCCTCTTTAAAAAGAGGAAAATAATACTTATGTAAGGAGGGTTTGAGGACTGAACAGCATGCTGGGATTTGTAGTTCAGAGGGATTCAGCCCTCTCACTAATATGAGACTCTCATCATCTTTGAGCCAGAAGGTGGGCTTGCTTCATGCCTGGGAGTTCTTAATGGGGTACACATAGCCTGTGAGAGGAAGACTGAGAAGGAGAGAAGACTGCAAGAGCTTTAGCATCAGCATCAGCATCAGCAGCAGATATGAGGATATGGTATCCCTGGCCCCCCTCAGGGCTTCAGCAGCTGAGCTGGAAAGAATTGGGGGCACAGGGAGAACAATGAAAAGGAGAAACTCAGTGGAGGATAAACTACATCAGGGAAAGGCTAGATAGGGGTGGGTCATGAGATCTCTTGTAAACGTCTCAAAACTGAAGACTCAGACTGCAATGTACTCTGATGTACTCTGCTTGCTCCCTGCACTAGAGAAAGGAGCCACGTGGGGGTTGCCGTAGAAGGCACTCCAGCCTTTCTGCTCCCTCCTCCCTTCTGGAAAGGACAACTGAAAATCACCTCATCTCTTTCCCCTTTTCCTTTCTTTGCTCTCTCACACTGGAGTCTGGGGCTTTAATTAACCACACTCAGTCACAAAAGCTAGCTGTCTTTCAGCCTAGATGCAATAGAATGACCCTCAAAGCTAAATGGCTCCTCCTTCTGCTATTTTATGGTGTTTATATCAGAAGGAAAGTTACTAGCATAATCCCAATAGCACAGAGCCTCCAGGTAAGAAAATTCCTAACGTTCAGACAGAAGTTTGGCTCTCTGTCCCACTATGAAGTTTCATGTATCTTTACCTAACCCCTGGCCTCTATGTTTGAGGCAGAAACAGGATATGGGAAAGATTTAGGTAAAAGAAACAAGCTGAATATATTAGTGTCTATTACTAGACCGGCATAGGGAAGAGAAGTTGAAAAGAGCAGACCTTTCCATTTTGGAATTTCCCTTAGTGCTTGAAAAAGTGAGTAGCAATGATGGCCTCAGTGTGAATCCTCTGTTTCCAGAGGATGGCAGGGCCCAGTGCCTCAGCCACTTCAGTGTCCTCCTTTTCTGCTACAGCTCATTCCTGCTTTTCCATTTTTCGTTTGAGCTGTTGTTTGGCTTAGGTTGTGGGTGGGGCAGGGATGCCAGAGCCCTGCCACTGCTGCTCCACTCTTGCCAGGCCTTATTCCTCCTTCCTCCCACTTGGTCTCTCTATGACTTCATGCATCCCATTAAGAATTCCTGAAGGTGATCCAAGGCTGCCTTCTGGCTCAAAGATCATTTTAGTTCCAAATTGTTTTCAAAACCACGAAGGGTTATAAGGATGATAAGCTGGGAAAGACTTGGCTACTCTGATCAATAACGTGTTCCAAGACAATTCCATGATAGAAAATGCTGTCCACCTCCAGAGAGAGAATTGAGGAGCTCTGGGTACAAATTGATGTATAATTTTCTACTTTCTTTATTTTTCTTGCCTTTTTCTTAGAAATATGCCTAATGTGGAAATATGTTTTGCATGATTTCACATGTGTAATCAATATCATATTGTTTGCCTTCTCAGTGAGTGGGGAAGGGGGGGGGGAGAGAATTTGGAACTCAAAATTTAAAAAGAAAAGAATGTTAAAAATATAATAAATTGAAATAATAAAAAAAAAAGACTGGGAAGGAATGATTGTCCCTTTGAACTATAAATTCTGGGACGCCAGTTAGTTCTCCAGCTTCTGTTATACTTGTACAACCAGATGATTGTGGAAAGGGCTTTGTAAATGTTAAAGGGTAAGGAAAATGTGAGCTGTGGCAGGTTTGTGCCTCTATATAAGGCCCACATCTGCAATTCTCTCCCTCATCTTTGTCTCTTAGACTCCTTAGCTTCCTTCAAGGCTCAGCTCAGGTGCCACCATCTACTTGAAACCTTTCCACCAGACCACAGTGCTTTCTACCTTCTCAGAATATTTTGTATTTACTTATATGTCTACATGTTGCACCCCCCCAGTAGACTGTAACCTCCTTAAGGTCAAGAAATCTTTCAATTCTGTTTTTGCATCCTAAGTTCCCAGCACAATGCCTGCTATGTAATAAGAGGTGCTTAATAAATGTTGGTTGAGTTGTAATGATTCTTTCTCTTTCTTTTGCTTTACTGCCACAGAGCCAGTAGTTATAGTAAGATCACACATAATAGCTATTAGTTTACTAATAGCTGTAAGATTTTGATAGTATCTATACTTCAGGAGAGTGGTTGGAAATACCATTTACAATTCAATTTTAACTCTGCACAAGTAACTGTCAGTTCACTTACTTCAGGCAGTGTTTCAATGAAAGGATGGATGTTAGCAGCCTTGGCTGCGTTCACAATCTCTTCCTGTGATACCAGCCGGCTGTTGTTTCCATAGGCGATGTTCTCTGCAATGCTGTAGTCGAACAAAATGGGCTCCTGGGACACGATGCCAAGCTGAGCCCGGAGCCACTGGACATTAAGCTTCTTGGTTTCTTGACCATCCAGAAGCTGTAAACAAGAACCCATAGACTGAAAGAACAATTGGGCATAATTTAAAATGAGCTTTTTTACTTGGATATAGATTGTGCAGTTATTACTAGCAATCCTCCTCCCTCTGCACCACTTGTCTGCATCCCTAGCAAAGGTGTTCAGGACAAAGGACGATGGTCTCGTAGGCCTGAGAGCTGTAAGGGCCCGTAGAGGTAATCCAGTCTAATTCCCTGATTTAACAGATGAAGAAACAGAAACTCGTGGAAATTGAGAGACTTGCTGAATGTCACAAAGGTTGAGATCAGAGATTTAGTGCTGGAAAGGAATTCAGAGACCATCACTTTATAGATGAGACACTGAGACTCAAGGTGCTAAGTGACCGGCCCAAGGTCATACAGATTTATCAGATCTTTACAGCTAGAAGGGATCTTGGAAGGCACATAGTCCAATCCCTTCATTTTATAGATTTGGAAAGGGGTCCAGAGACATTAAGTTACATGTCCAAGGTGACATAAGTAGTAAGCTGCAAAGCTGGGATTGGAACCCAGCTCTTCTCTTTTTTTTCTAAATTAATTTATTTTTAGTTTTCAACAATCACTTCCATAAGCTTTTGAGTTTTAAATTTTCTCCCCTTTCATCCCCAAGACAGCCTCTGATACAGGCTCTACATATACATTTGTATTAAACATTTTCACATTAGTCATGTTGTAAAGAAGAATTAAATAGTATGCTTCCATCTGCATTCAAACTCCATAGTTCTTTCTCTGGATGTGGATAGCATTTTCCATCATGAGACCTTTGGAGATGTCTTAGATTCTCGCATTGCTGAGAAGATCTAAGTCTATCAAAATTAGTCCTTGCACAACGTGGCTGTTACCGTGTACATTGCTCTCCTAATTCTGCTCACTTCACTCAGCATCAGTCCATACAAGTCTTTCCAGGTTTTTCTGAAGTCTGCTTGCTCATAATTTCTTATAGCACAATAGTATTCCATTACATTCATATACCACAGCTTGTTCAGTCATTCCTCAATTGACGGGCATTCCCTCAATTTCCAATTCTTTGCCACCACAGAAAGAGCTGCTATGAATATTTTTGTACATGTGGGTCCTTCTCGCATTTTTATGATCTCTTTGGGATACAGCCCTAGAAGCGCTATTGCTGGGTCAAAGGGTATGCATATTTTTGTAGCCCTTTGGGCATAGCAACCCAGCTTTTCTGACTCCAACTCCAGAGTTCTGTCCCCTGCAGCAGCCAAGCCAGACTGCAACTAGAATAGACTAGAACTATTCCTCTGCTACTAAAGCCCTGTTTCCGCCACCTCATCATGCTATCTCTATTTAATATTTATATTATACATATGACTTTGTCTTTCAACGAGCATAGCTAAGCAAAATTTGGCTATGTATAATTGTCATATATTTCCTTTAATATAAGAGCCCATTTTTAAGGCGAGGAAACTGAGGCCCTGAGGAATGAACTGATTGGCTTACGGTCACATAATTAGCCAATGGCAGAGCCAGGTACAATTCTTAGCATGTTTTCCCTCACACCATTTTGTTAGGCTACTTGTTGATTTGGCCTCTGCACCATTCCTTTTTTATTTTTCTGGGTTTTCTTTAGATGCTACTTATACATTCATATTAAACATATATTCCCATTAGTCATGATATAAAAGCAATTTTTCTGTTTGTTTTTAAGGTAATCTTTTTGTTCCTGATACATGAGAAAACAAGAGGTTGGGAGTGAGGCAAAGGATTTGTTTTTTTGTAAGACACAAACCAAAAGGTCATAAAGTCTTACTTGGATAAGGCACATATCTAGTACATAGCTCTCTGTGAGTACATGAGCAGATACACCCACACTAAGGTTGCAAGAAGCCAAACCAGGACATGGGCATATGAATCATGGCACTCAATTTACTGTCACTAGCCAAGGGGTATGCAAACAAGCTGAGGCACTGGGTGAGGTAGAAACTGCTCCCTTGTAGTATGGAGACCCCCCTGAAACTTCTCAGGCAAAAATTTCAGTCTAAAAAGACTTTGAAGCCTTTGTATAAGATTTTTTAAAAAAGGCCTGCATAACATCTTGTCTGGATTATTACGATAACTTCTTACTTGTTCTCTCAGCATCTATTTTTCCTCCCTCTCTAATCTAGCTACCAAATTGATATTACTAAAACATAGGTCTAAGATGTCACTCCTCCACTCAAGAAGCTTTGGAATTCAAAGATCTTCCCAAATGGGCTCCAGCCCATCTTTTGAGAATGATTTCACATTAACTCTCCCCACTATTCACTTGACATTCTAGTAAAACTGGCAGACATGCCCTCATTTCTCTGTTCCTTAGCACAGGCTGGTCTCCATGGCTGGAACACTCTCTCCTCACTACTGGTTCTTGGAATCCTGAGCATCCTGCTCTCTTACTGCCTCTTTACTTATCTTGGGTATCACCTCCCTGTTGATCATTTTAGTTCTTTCTACCTTTTCCAGGGTATTGGTCACTTTCCTTTGCCAAGAAAACCAAATAAGATTTGAGTAGTCCTGCCTTCTCTCTTTTGTCAATCGTCTTTATCCCATCTACTCCAAGCAAAAGTCCTATCCCTCTTTTGATCCCCCTTTTCCTCCAATGTAATTTAAATGCTCTTTTTCTTGTCTTACCAACTAGCAACTCATTTTGAACTTCAGCATTCCTGACATTTTTATAGGACCATGTCACATCTTTATATCCATCATCCATTACCTGCCCTTGCTTCCATCTTCTGTATATTTCTTTTTTTTAATCTAAGTTAGATTAAGTCTACATATCCAATTGGCTTCCAGATCTTCTTATTTGTATCTTTATAAAATCTCTCATGTGTCCCCACCTTTCCACTCACAGCCATTATCCTACTTCAGGTCCTTATCACATCTTGCTTAGACTGTTGCCTCTTATTTGCTCCTTAGCTCAAGTCTCTCCCCATTTCCAATCCATTTTTCACACACCTGCCAAAGTGATTTTCCTAATAAACAAGCCTGATCGTGTCATCCCTCTAGTCAATAAACTCTAGTGCCTTCTTATTACCTCTAAAATGAAATATAAATTTCTTTGTTTATTCTTTCTCCAAATAAATATAAAATGTAAACCACTGTCATGATTTATTAGCACTAAGTTCTACTATCCAAACTGGTTAACTGTTTGATTAAGCTAATTTCTGTACTGTTTATAAACAACAATCTTTTTTTTTTTGCCCAATATGTCCCCCAAACCCAGTGATCCCACTCCTAGAAGATTAGTGACAGAAAGAGCCTATATATACCATAATATTCATAGAAGAACTTTTAGTAGCAAAATCTGAAAACAAGTGTGTGTGGGGGGTGCCCATCCAGTGGAAAATGGTGAGCAAACTGTGGTATGTGAATATTATGAAATATTGTGCCATAAGAAACAACAGATATAATGAATTCACAGAAATATGGGAAGACATAAGAAGTGATGATAAGAAGTGCAGAATTCAAAAAGCAGAACCAAGAAAATGATCTACACAATGATTGCAATAATGTAAATGAAAACAAAACAAAAAAAGCTATTCAGAATCAGATCAAATGCAATGACCAATCTTGAGTCCAGAGGATGGATGATGAGACATGCTCTCTTCTTCTCACTAAGGAAGTTGGGGATTTTAAGTGTAGAACGTGTTCACTGTGTTTGTGGCTGGTGTTACTTACCTGTTTTTGTTAAAATGGGATTCGTGGGGAAGGGTATTAGCAAGTGACAGTGGTATAAAAAAATGCAAAGCACTAATAAAACTTTTCTTAAATATCCTCAAAGTAATCAATATGTGTTTTAATTGTGTGCTCAATATATATCCCTTCTTTTAGGGAAAGAATTGCATGTGAATCAGTTGCTAGGGACATCTAGCAAGACACCTTATTGCTACGGTTGAAAGTTCCCAATCTCATGAGACTCCTGGAACATATATATGTAATAAATATAAATGTGTGTGGGAGGAGGCTTGTTAACAGTTACAATGTTGGGGGCTCCTCAATACTCATACTCTTTGGTAAATAACCCTCTCAGAGTTTCGTCAGAAAATATCAGAGTTTTGCCTCAGTTTCTTCTTATTCAAGATTTTCCCTAAGAACATTAGATTTTGGCTACTGCCTAAGTGTCTAGAAAAAGGGAAAGTGCTCCCATCACTCTGCACTCTCCCAGGGACTCAAGTGCCTTCAGGTTGCCCTGCAGGTATAGTAACTTCCTACAGCAATCAGTTCAGTTCTCTCTTCCCATAACATATGCTAGATTTTCTTCTCCTCCTCTATACATCAGAAGAATTGAATTCAACAACATGGTACTGTGCTTTCTGTTCTACAGCTACTTTATTTTTTACTGACTGTCGGTGTCCTTACTTTTTCCCCTTTCCCCCCCTTTTATCTCTCTTAGTCCACCAATAATAAACAAGGGTTAGGTACCACATGGTAAAGTGAGCCAAAGGGTATGACCCTGGGAAAGTGTGTGTGTGTGTGTGTGTGTGTGTGTGTGACCTTGTAATTCTCTAATTCAGACGCAAGTTCTATTAACAGAAGATGAAAAGGGCTGCTATAACAAATTCCTTTCTCAAGTCCCTACTCTAACTTCTCATCATGGTGTAGAGGTGATCCTTTATTCTTGAAAATGATGCCAACAGAATAAAGATTCCCGTAGATTTTATCAAGCTGCAGCAGCTTCCAGAATCTTCTGGTGAAAGACTAATCATGCTGTTAGAGGACCAATCTAGTGAAGGATAACAAGTTTAGCACCAGTTTGTTGGCTATGAAGAGATGGATTATTTGGCCATGACAACGACAAGCTGTGTCACTTCCAGGAACATGTGATGTAAAGAAAGCAGAATTTTTGGTAAGAGTGGATTGGCTGATATGGGTGAACTAGAGAAGGGTAGGGACTAAAGGCACAAGAGAGAAGATGGAGATTTGGACTTGGAAGCAGAATGGTTGTAGATACAGGATGGCACCATGGAAAGAGCACTGAACTTGCAGCCTCTGAACCTGAGTTTAAATTCTGGCTTTAGCTGGTCAAGTTACTTAACCTTTCTGGTCATCTGTAAAATGTGGGGATTGAACTAGATTTCCTCTAAGATCTCTTTCAGATCTAAATCTATCATCCTATGAGAGTTAGAAGTCCTTAATCTTGGTTAAGCTTCCCCAATAGCCATTTTTTTGGACATTGTGTGGCTACCAAGAGGGCATTTGACTGTCCATCAGCTATTCATTCCCCTTGTGATATGACCATCTCCTGTCTGGTGATGCCCTTTATACCACTTCTCCTATACCAACCTTTGTTGCAGCCTGGTCATATCCATCATATGCCTTCTTCATTATTCTTTGGGTGATATGCAGCTTTAATTCCTTAGCAGTTATGATACTCCATAACTTAGAGCCACATTAGTGAACAAATATTGATGCTGAAAAAGGGTCTTGTTTCAGTGAGAAGCTTGTAGTAAATATAAGCACTGCCTAATTTCCCAAAGGCAATCCCTTTCATTCTCTTCTTACTATTCAATCCTGGGTCCAGTTTATGTCTGTCTTCAGCATCTGTCAAAGATAAATGTACTAAAGAGCCAACTCTATCGGTTATCCATCCAATTGTATGACATTGTCTGGAGAATAAGAAGTCTTCATTTATGTGGTTTTTGCCCGTGGACATTTAGGCATGTTCAACTCACTTTTGTTAAAATTGACAAAAACCTATCCAGGCAACTTGTATTAGTCCTAAAGGATTGTCCTGAGAAGAGTCCACTTACCACCTGTCCAGCCAGGGGATCATAGAACCTCTCGAGAAGTTGCACCACAGTACTCTTCCCACAACCACTGCTGCCCACAAGAGCCAGGGTCTGACCCTTCTTCACCTCCAGGGTCAGGCCTTGGAGCACGGGGACATTTGGCCGGGTAGGGTAGTTGAACACAACTTCATTAAATGACACATTCCCTTCAAACTTAGCCTAAAATCAAAATGAAACCAATAATGGACTGATCATTATTTGAATAAGGAATGTTGAATCTAGGAAATTTTACAGGAGGTTATTGGGTCCAGATATAAATCTCATATATAACATATGTTTCTGGTACCACATAAAATCCTGATGTAGAAAGACTGATATGTAAAATTCAGATAAAGTATACTTCAAACTACATTCAAACTCATATGCCACAGATTTTTTTTTAATGAAAATTCAATTTTTGTCCATTTTGAACAGTTTTAAGTTCACCAGATTTTTATAATTGAAAGAGACCACAAAGATCCAACCCCCTCACTTGTGTATGTGGGAGAATGGGTAAACTGAGGCCCAGAGAGTTTAAGACCTCTTGTCCAAGGTCACATAGGTAAGTGGCAGAGCTGGGATTTGAATCAAGGTCTTTCAATCCCAAATCTATAACTTTGCAGCACACCATGCAAAAGACCCTGTTCAAAAACAGGGTTTGTTGACCAATTATAGTATTTCATAGTCATTGATTATGGAAGAAAATGGAGAGTTGTATTTAAAAAAAACAATATGCATGCACAAAGAACTCATAAATAAATTTAAATTTAAAAAATAACATGTGTAGAAGATAGGACCAGGGGCAGGTAATGAAGAACTGATACAAAAGTATGGCATGGTTCTGTAGGAATTGTATCAGGAGGGCAAAGAACGCTAAGGACAACAAAAAAGAGTGAATTGCTTTTTCTTTCTTTCCTTCTTTCTTCCTTTCCTTTTGGTTATATTAAAGAAAAGAGGAGGATCAAAGAAGGAAGAAGACTGCTACTCATGGTGGAAGGGGTGATAGTAATGGACAATGAACAAACGGCAGAGCTACTTATATTCTCATATGCTTCTATTTTCTCTTCCCAGGAGAGTAATGTCTGGCCTGGAAAGAATAGAACAACAAAAAGCTGATGGGGAGCTGAAACTCAACACAAGCAGAGCGATGGTAATGCCTTTGATGAATTCAAGTTAATAGGCCAAGAGGAGCTATATCTGAAGACACTGAAAGAATTGGCAGATGTGTGAGCCATTGGATCATGGAATATGGGAAAAGTACTCCATTTTTAAATGAGGGGGTGGGCTAAATGATTTCCAAGTTCCATTACAGTTTTAAATCCTATGATCCTATTATTCTGGAGCAGAATATATGTCCATATTTTTAAAAAAAGGAAGAGATTGAAGTCAGCAGACTACCGGTCAATGCGCTCATTGACTTTAATACCTAGCATTATCCAAGGAATCATTAATGAGCATCTGTAAGAGGTAGTGGTGATCACAAAGGGCCAGCATGGTTTCATCCAGGACAGGTCACAACAGACTATCATTATATCTTTTTTGGACAAGGTTGTTAGTCTGGCAGACAAGAGCAATTTGTTGCTGTAATTTACCTAAATTTTTGCAAGGCATTTGACATTGATATTCTTTCTTGTTCTTTTGGACAAAATAAAGAAATCTGGGTTTAGGGAACTGTACAATTAGATGGATTTCAAACTGGTTGAATAGCCAGACGCAAAGAATTGTCACTAATGGTTCGATGCTAAGTTGAAAGGAAATCTCTACTGGTGTGTCCCAAGGATCTGCCCTTGGCCCTGTACTCTTTATTTTTTTTTTAATTAAGGCATTTTTATTAATGCCTTGAATAAATGTACAGATTTTGCCAATGACACAAATCTTGGAGTAGCTAATGCACTCATTGATAGTCATGATTCAAAAAGCTCTCAAGAGTCTAGAGTAATTAGATGCAATCTAAGAAGATGGAATTTAATAGCGATGAAGGTAAATTCATCTTTGCACTTAAAAATAAGTTATATATGTGTAATATGGAAAAAATATGGTTAGACTGAAGTTCATTCATCTGGAAAAAATCTGGGATTTTTAGCAGATTATAAATTCAGTGTCAATAGTGTGATATGTCTGTCCAAAAGCTTTAAGCTACACTAAGAGAAGCACAGTATCCAGAAGGAGGGAGGTGAGAACACTGAGAATCATATCTCAAGTATCCTGTTCAGGTCTGAGCACCACATTTTATCAAGAACATTGATAAACTGGCGAGTGTCCAGAGAAAGGACACCAAGGAAGAACAAATTATGTTATATGAGAATCAGTTAAGGGAATGGGGTAAGTTTAGCCTGGAGAAGACATGACTTTCAAGGGGGATAATTGCAAAAGGAATGACTTAGGAGCTATGTTCAAGTTTCTGAAGGATTGGATTATCTGTCACATACTTTGAGCAGTAGGTTGAAATTGTAGGCTAATAATCAGAGCTACCCACAAGGAGAATAGGCTGCCTTAATTGGCAGTGGGCTCCCTCTTAGTCAAGAACTTCCAGCAAAGGCTGGGGATCACTTATGGGGGAGGATGTAGAGAGGATGGATTGGACTTAATGGCACCTGAGGTTTCTCTCAATGATGAGATTCTGTGATTCTACAAGTCTTATCCTGGTACTGAAGTGAGACCGTGTCAGTAATTGTCTCGTCTCTGTCTTATTCAAAGGCTTTCAGATTTAGCAGCTGCTTCTGGCTTTATCTTCAGGCTGCCAGACCTTCCTTGAAGTGAGTCCATGGAGCCTGGGTAGTTGGAAAGAGGTCAATAATTGCCCCAAAGCATCCAGTAAACAAGTCTTCCTCAACTTCTTCTCAAGCGATACTTGAGTCAGGATCACAGAATCTCGAGTTGGAAGGAACCTTAGATACCATATCATTCAACTTTGACCTGTAGAAATCCTTTCTGTAACTTTTTGAAAGGTAGCCATTCGGCCTCACTATCTCAGTACCACGGTGACAACTCATTCCACTTTGGGACCACTACAATGGCTGGGAACTTTTTTTTTTTCATGTGAAACCAAAAGTGTTTCTCTATTTGTTACTTCTTTTTCTCTCTAAGGTCAATTAAATAAATATCCCATATAAGATACCTTCAAATACTTAAAGATAGTACTCACGTTCCCCCTCCCTACGTCTTCTCTAGGCCACGCATCCCTTTCTTCCAAACCATCCTGAAAAGGCATAGTTTAACAGTCCACTTACCATCCTGCTGATTCTTCTCTGAATGTGTTCCAACTTTTAAATAATCTTCCCAAACTATGTCTTTTTACACTATAAATCTCTCCACAGAAGACTAAACATGTTGGGAGCTATTAATAACTATGTATAAGTAACTTACATGAGTGATTCTTAACTCATTTGTCCATAATAACGATGAGCAATTTTAATAGAAATAATTCACTTCCAAAATGTGCCCGTCTTTTGCATTAGATGGGAGGATTTCAGCCAGGGAGCTTGCACTGCCAAAAAACCCTGGACAGTATTTTAGTGAACTCTTCACTTGGCTCTCAGGTAACGTTTCTACCTCGATAATGAAGAAAACCTGTTGTTGCCTCTTTGGGGACTAATTCACATGTTGTGGCTTTGTTGGTTATGAACTTACTTGGAATGCAAACAAAATATGAAATGTCTAGTGTAAGGTGAACTAAATGTATAACAACCTCTAGCAAATCATTTTTAATTTTCATAAAAAATTATAGCAATTGACAAGGCATAGTGGAAAGAGCAATGAATTCAGTGTTAGAGGACTTGGGTTTGAATGTCAGTTTTACTACCTGTGTGACCTTGGGCAAGACTTTCTTTCTTTGCCTCAGTTTCCTCATCTGTAAAAGGATGGAATTGTCCTAAATGATCTCTAAGGCTCCTTCCAGGTCTAAATAATATGGTCCTATGACTCTCTGATTAAAACTAGCAGAGAGTATCACTGTGTCTCCAAACAATAAGTCAACTTCTAGAAAACAAAACAAAATAAAACATAAACAATGGTTAAGCATTCAAGAACTTACAGGCTTCAGTCCTGCTTCACTGTAGCTGTCTATGAGAGGCTCTCTTTCGAACAACATAAATAAGTGGGCTGCTGACAACTTGGCTTTAGCATAGTCTGGAGCAAATGAACTAGCGTGTCCTAAGGCCATGGCCCCAAAAACAATGGCGGAAAATACCCTGGAACAAGTATAGGTGGATAATGTCAGATCAGTCTTACAAACAGTTTTTCAAATTCTGTAGGACCAAACAAAATTGATTTAGCTTGTAAAATCTCTACTCTTCCTACTTACATTTATGAATATCCCCCAAATGACCAGCCTACTAACACCCAGCTCATTTTATGATTTGCCTTTACTATTCTGTGTACATTATAATTCTCCGAAATTCCCTTTCAAACACCAATAATACAGAAATAAAAGGAAGAGGTTTGAGTCCACTGCCTGAGTTGAGTTTTTTCTCCCTACCCCTTTCTCCTTTCCTTTAGGTTCCCACTAATTTCTAATAGTCGGTGCAGCTTCCCAATATCTTTCACTTATGATTAGATAGTAGCTTTTGTATTGAGGAATTAGGTTCATTATCAATTAACTTCAACAAATTGGATTGTTTATTGTGGAAATTCATGGATGGGGAGAATGAATCACATAGTGGTTGGGTTTTGACTACAAACACACAGCCAACTGCTATCTTGTACTCAATTCTGATGAAGAAAGGCAAACTAGTTGGTAAAGTAGATACAAAAAGAACCACTGGAGAAAGTGACCGTGTCATCTTAGAATTCATGATAGAAAAAGAAAGGAGTACTTGACATGGTTAGGCATATTCCTTAAACTTTTGGAAAGCAGATTTCAAAAAGTTCACATAATGAGAAATATGACCGCTATGGACAATGGCTGTAAAATGGGAAAATGTTTCAGAAAAGAATGGGAGGTTCTCCAAATGTGAAATTCTGATGACACAGTTGGAAAAGATGGTGATGAGGAAGGAAAGGGGAGAGACATCACAAAAGATCAATGAGATTGCACAGGGCCTCTTCCAATGAGCCCAGATTTTTAAAGGATGGATACAAATGAGGGAAGGAAGGACAAAAAAGCAAGGATGAATATGAAAGAAAGGCAGAACTCTTGGAATAGCAAAATGAAAGTGAACGCCTTTGGACAAGACAAGACTTGTGAAAAAAAATGATAATAAAAAAGGGCATTTTAACCTATGTTTGAGGGAAAGAAGACAAACGAGGAAAGGAGAGGTCTCTCGGTTGAGACAGATGCATGATGTAATGGTAACAGAGAAAGCCAAATTCCTCTAATCCCATCTTACTTCAATCTTTGTATCAAGGAGAAGAATCTTCATGTTGGAAAGGGTAGACTGAATTCAAGATAGATGATGAGATAGTAACAAAGTATATCTTCGAAACAAACAAATTCAATTCCAGGAGTTCAGAAAGAACTTTTGGTTGTAATCACCTTATTATTCTTGGTAATCTTTGAGGAATCATGGAGAACAGGAGAGGCATCAGAAGAATGCTGACTGGTGAATCTAATAATTTTTCCAAAAATGCTGGAAATTACAGACAGTAAATACAGTCCAATGCAGACCCTGGGGATCTAGTTGTTACCCCTCATTCTTCCTTCACAACCTACCCAACTTCCTTTTTTTGGTCATTTATCTCCATGATGATATTTTTTTATGCAACTTGGTGTGACCAAATCATTGTGGTGACTAATATGCTAGACTGACTTATCTACACTCACCATGAGTCTTGCTATTGTCTTTAGGGTGATCTGCAACTTTGATTTCTCAGCGTTTCACATCCATATAGTATAAATACAAGAACATTTGTGTTGAAAAGATGGGATTTTTTTTTTCAGAGAGAAGACTGGGATTGCTGAAAGTACTATGTAATTTTTTATATGATATCCATTTTTCTCTCTTCCTCCTATTCAGTACTGGCTCAGTTCACTCTCTTCAGCATCTATCCAAGGAAAATGTATTGATGGACTCAATCTATGGGGTGTGTATCCAATTTCATATCATGGTCTAAAGAAGAGAAAATTCTTCATCCGCTTGGCTTTTCCTGTGTAGAGCGCTGAATCAAATTCTTTTAGAGATGATGGAATTCATTTAGGAGCCTCTTCAATGTTTGAAACAATGCAATCAGCATAATATCATTTATCACCTGTAAACAGGAACTTCTAGAGAACTATAGCAGTCCTTTCTGAGTCCTCCCAGCTACTAGTGCCTTCTCCTCTGAAGTTATTTATCATTTACTCTGTGTATATATATATATTTATATATATGTGTGTAAATATATACACATATATTTACACATTATCTCTCCCATTAGAATAGGACCTCCTTGAGGTCAGCGTCCATGTTTTGGCCTTTCTTTTTATCCCCAGTGCTTAGCACAATGCTTGACACATAGAAAATGCCTAATAAATGCTTGTTGATTGCTTAATTATCTATAGGGAATCTCATTTTCATTTGGGTTGTGTCCTCATGATAGTCTCAGACACCTTTGGTGAACATATATTTCCCTCTTTCATTCCTCTGTTGATTTTACTGATCAAAACTATTTGTGACTGTATTTATCAAGAAATCTTAGATAATTTTAAAACGCACATTAGGAGACACTTTATTAGATGACCTTTAAAGCTGCATTTGCTCCATCAAACCAATGCTTTTTATAGTCAACAAACTGTAGGTAGAGTGGTACCTTGGATTGTCTGTAACTTTCAGTCAAATGTATGACTCTTAAAAATGTCATCTTCTGTAGGATATGGTTTGCAAAGGACTATCTGTTCCCATCTCATGTTTTTTTTTTAATCAAGTATGTCTTAGATAACATTTACAAATTATTCTCCTATTTTGTAAAGATGAGAAAGTAGGCATGTGGGTTAATCTATTCTGGGCTATTGACTAGGATCCCAATTGGTCTCCCTACTTCTACTAACCTTTTGCTAAGCCATAGTTCACACAAGCTGCCAAAAAAAAAATCTTCCAAAAGCACAAATCTGACTCAAAATCTCCAATGGTTCCCTATTGATTGCCTCAAAGATAAAACGAGCTCCTCAGCTTGGCATTGAAAGTCACTCACAAACTGGTTTCAAATGACATTTAGAGATTTATTACATATTATTCCCCTTTAAACACCCCGTATTCTAGCCAAACTGACTTACTTGTTGTTTCTCAAACTTGGCATTCTATCTCTTAATTTCCTTTGCTGAAATGCACTCTTTCCTTTCTCTCTGTCTTTTGGAACCTTTCTATTCCTTCAAGGCCAGACACCACCTCTTATGTGAAGACTTCCTTGATCCCCTTCTGTTGACAGTACTTTCTCTTACCTCAAATGATCTTGTATTGATTTCTCTGTGTCCATTTTGTAGAATACAAGTTCCTTGAGGACAGGGACTGGTTTCTGTATCCCTAGAGCCTAGCCTGATGCCTTGCACATGCTAGTATCTTGATATATATCTACGTAATTAATTCAGTTGAATATATTGAGCATCAATATCCTCAGTATCCTTACGTCATTTCTGGCAGAGGTATCTTCAACATATACTTTGTCTGGTTTAGCTGTTTTTCCCCACTTATGTTTTCTTTAGTATCATTTCTATTTCCTCATTGAGAAAATATAACACATTGAGAAATATGAAATTAGATCCTACATCCTTCACCTACTCATGGTTTCATAGGACTATGTTGTTCATAATCTTTTACTCTCCTTGTTTGTAAAATTTTACAAACAACTTTAAACTCTAAACCACCATGGCCCTTGACTGGCATATGTTGCCACTTGGCAAGGAGATAAAATCTTTTCTGTTTGAGGTGGTTTCTAGGCTCTTTTGGCTGCTTTCTTTATGTCACTTGAACTTATGTAGGAAATGGTAAACTCAATGTCTAAGTCTGTCCTTTATCCATTTCTATTTTTTTTTTCTGCAGCAGTAGTTTGTTTAAATGAGACTTTCATTTCTTGATTCAGTCATATTTTCTAACATTTTAATCATTCTCCTCTTTGTCCATCTTCACACTGATGTCATCAAATATTAGGAGATATATATATATATATTTAATTTGGAATTTTTAAAAATCAAACTCTTCTTAGAATTTTTAAAAATTTATTATCTTCTGCAACAGTTACTAATATATAATCTTCAATTATCTAGAAATAGGTCTCTCTGCTCATATTCATGTTAACACCTGGGATACTCTTTCTTGGCTATAGGCCCCACAGAAAATCTGTACCCAGGTTCAAGATACTATGTGGGTCTGCATCCTCTCAAAGTCATATTTCATGAGCTCATGCCTGATATACTTACTTTTTATTAAACAGCTAGAGGACACATTTTTTTTCAAAACAAAAGGCATTTAATGAAATAGAATAGTAATTCAAGTAGTAATAGAACTTTCCCCCATAAACCTGGAACACATTTGCTCACAAATACACAAGCCATCAATGGGAAGAGTGGACATGCCTAGGGAAAATGTGCACTTAAGTGTGTACCCTGGCCAGAGTACATGCAAAGAAGGCACACATGGAAGGAATATACATGATCATGAACCATGCATGAAGTGTACACACATAGTAAACAAGTGTGGCCAGGGAACATGCATGAAGAGGCACACACCAGGAAGCCATGTGTGACATGGCCAGGGACATGTGTGGGGCAAACAAACGTAGGGACATACATGTTGCTAGGGCAACTCACACCTCCAAAACTGTAGGGCTGCTGATGTCCTCTGGTGATACCATCATATGGTTCTAATTTCTTCTGGGTAGTTCATCACTACTAGGCATTGCTCTGCTGGTCTTGTAGTTGCTGCTGGGATCCTTCACAGAGTATGTGAATATGGAGCTTCTCTCTGTGACCAGCTTCTGGGCTTCATCTGTTCCAGGACATGTACTGGCTGTTCTGGTTCCTATCTTCTTCATTGCAGTGACTAGAAAGCCTCTCCCTGATAAGCTTAGGTGAATAGCTTTTTCAGTCTATGGCCAAAGATACAATCTGTCACACCTAGTTAAGGGTCTCAAAGGAAAACTAGACAGTGTCTTCAGGCTAAAGATTTTGTCTTAACTGTTTGGATTTGGTGGTAAGTGGTATGAAAGCTGGACTTTGAGATCCACTTCACTACCAAGATCCTATGGATTTTGCCATGCAAATGAACAAATATAGGGAAGCAAGAACAAAAAAGACTAAGTGTGGCTGCTATAGGGCTATTGCCCTGTAAAATCTTTTATTACAGACTCCTACCTTTCATATTCAAATGTGTGTGCCCACAAACCTCCAAGGCTTTGAACTAACCCTATACTCATCATGAGCACTACAATGTGAGATGACTGAGTATTCTAAGAAGCGATATTCCCTTTAAACCTATAATAAGGCCAACTCTACCAAAATCTTATTTGACTCTCCAAGAAGAATATTTGAGCCATACTTCCATTTGGTTAACTTCTTTAAATCTTCTGATTTCATTTATAGATGAACTATCAATATTGATATGATTCAGTTCCATAATATGTCAACTTATTGGTCCCTGGACAAGTATTTTACATCTTCAGCACCAACAGTTAACTTAATATTAATATTGTAATACTCTGATGGATTTATGATCTAGCCAAAGTGGGTTCTTCCTCCAATGATACAGATTTAAATCCATTTTTACATGTTTATAGCCAGTTTTAAAACTTGGTGATTCTTAGCACCATCTGTCCCTTTTCCTGTAACTCTACAACCATTGCTTCTAGAAACAGCAAGAGCTCACATAGGACTAAGGCATATTTTGTGTTTTTTCTTAGTTTCATGGGTTGACATGGCCAAATAACTTAACACCCAGTGGTTAACCTACTGTAGTGAGACTTTTTGTACTTAGCTAGCCTGATCTTTGAACAGCAAATATAATGTGGCATCTGGATTATATCCAAAACCTTCTTAGCATGATAGAACCTGTTATAGCTTTTGATCTACCAGCTTCTAGAAAACAGGGTCACATCCACATCATATTTTTTATTTAATTCCAAAAATATGCAGTGTGACTCAGTATAATAAACAAATATATTTCAGTAGAGACTAAATAGTGTATCATACATTTATGCATTTCATTATTTTTCAAATGTATTTAGATGCTGTTATAAACTTCCTTAAAAGCATTGCTAAATTAATTCATACTCTTTTTTGCCATTGAACATTTTAGAAATACTTACAGGACAACCCCTGTAGAGGTCCTATATTTTGATGTTAAAAAGAGGTCCTAATATTTGGGGGGAAAAATAGGAACCACAAAACTAGAAGGAATTCTCTAGAGGCATGCTGCCCAGTTCTCTTCTTAGCTCTGGTCTGTTTGACTGCTTTACCATTGCCTCTGATGATGACACAATAGTAATAGCAATAACACTTATATAGCTTTTTAAGGATTGCAAATCCCTTCGCATACCCACTCAGTTGTTCCTTACAAGAGCCTTACGAGGTAAGTACTATAGGTATTATAATCTCCTTTTTTGAAATGAGGAAAGTGAGGGTCAGAAAAGTTAAATGACTTGCCCAGAAAGTGTTAGAGGCAAAATCAGAATCTATATCTCTAATGACCCCAAATCCAGTGCTCTCTTCACTCACTGTACCACACTACTGTGCTGATCAAATTTACTAAAGACACAAACCTGAGAAGATAGTGAATATATTCAATGAAAGAATCAGTATCCAAAAAGTTCTTAACATGTTGGAGTGATGGGCTCAAACTAATAGGACATAAATGTCGTTGGGGCAAAGAAATTTTACACAACTTTAAAACTATAGGAAGGAAAAGACCTACAATAAACATAGTTAATATGAAAAAGACTTGGAGATAGATGTTGGGTGAATGCAAGCCCAATGTGAATTAATGGATCCTAAAGAAACTAGTGTCATCTTAATGAAGAAAAGCCCAGTCTCCAGAACAAAGGAAGCAGGGGTTCCAGTGGCCCTTCAGTGTCTTGAAAGTACTAAGAAGGGCAAGGAAAAATCAGAGTATGTGTATAGGATCTAGGCAGGACTCAAAGCCATGTCATATAAGGAACAGTTGAAGGAATTGGTGATAATTGGCCTACAAAAAATTCATTAGGGGAAGATGATTGTCAATACATCAAAGACCACTGTGGTGACATGGTCACTCCCTGCTACTCATTTTCTATATTGTCTCAACTTTTTAGATAGTTGTCTGAGTTTCATAGAGGCCAAGTCGCTTGGCCATGGTCACTTGGCTACTAAGTATCAGAAATGGGACTAAAATGAAATCTTGCTGATGCCAAATCCAGCACACTCTCTGTTACTCCATTTTGTTTCTGCTTTTCTTAGCATCTGGAGGTGGGAAAAAGGCGAGGGTGGGACAGGAAAGTAGACATGGAGCAGGTACTTGATATCTATTTTCAAACATCCAAAAAGTTGTCATCTATAAGAAGGATTAGATTACTGCATACTTCCAGAGAGCAGAACTAGGACCCGTGGGTAGAAATTACAGGACAGCTGATCTCAGTTTAATGTATGGAAGAACTTTTTAACAATTCAAACCACCCCATGTTGGAATTAGTTGCCTTGGAGGTCGCCTTGGAGTCAGAGACTGGGGATGATTGCCTGTGAGGGATTTTGTAGAGAGGATTCCTACACCGGACAGAGGATTGGACTAAATGATCTACCTCTAAGACTGCTTTTATCTCTAAGATTCCAAGGACCCTAACTTCCAAACTGTGGTTTCTTCCATAGCATCTCCCACATGCTAATAACAATTATCATAGCAAAAGACTTCATTTTCTATTTAAAAACTCCTTCAATTGAAGTGTTTCTTGCCAAAGATCCTCTCTATTTACAAAAGAGAAACTTCTAAACCTAAGACAGCAGTGCTGTCTAAAACCCTGGTACAGAATAGCCTAAAAGAAAATTTAAAGATACTCACAGAATAACATCTCGAAAACGCATGTGTCCATTCACTACTAGATAAGCACCAAATCGAAAACAACCAGCATAAGAAAAATACATAAAGGCCTGGGAAATGCTAAAAGTGATTCCATAGATGTGGGCTTTCCGCACAGAATTTCTGAAAAGGAAGACCAAAAAAAGTTTGTTTATAACATCTGCCTCATTTTTCTTCCTTAACAAGATAATATAAAGATTTAAATGAGAGGGACCCAGGTTTGAATTCTGGCTCTGCTACAAACTAGCTGTGAGCCTGAGTAAATCATTTAACATCTCTAGCCCCTAGTTTCTTCCTTTGTAAAATGACCTTCAATTTGACAGCCAGCATTAAATGTATGACCTCTTAGATACCTTCCAATTCTACATCCTAGTTCAACTTATGTTGGACTAGATGACTTTTTTGGGGGGGGGGGTGCAAGGCAATCAGGGTTAAGTGACTTGCCCCGGGTCACACAGCTAGTGTCAAGTGTTTGAGGTTGGATTTGAACGCAGGTCCTCCTGGCTCCAGAGTTGATGCTCTATCATGCTGTACCACCTAGCTGCCCCTGGATCAGATATTGGGGTATCTTCTAACTCTAACTCTATGACCCATGAAATTCTGAGGACTGACCTACATAGAAATATCAATGGATATTCAGTAACCCTGACATGTGGCAGAAAACAAACAAACAAACAAACACTGAAAAGACAATGTCAAGTTTAGGCTTGAAATTTAATTCCCATTAATGTATGGACTTCTTGACTCAAACATCTACAGATTTTCTTTTCAAAATGAATGTCTTAAAGATAAAAATATCAGAACCACAGATGCATCTGCCCATAGGTACAAACTAGAAGTCCCTCATGGCCTAAAAATTAAAAGCTCCCATTAATTTGTAAACTTTAAAGCACCACGTAAAAATGAGTTGTTTTAAATTCTGGAACATGTTTTGGGTCAACATTATAGTGCAAAGTGTCAATTTCCCAGTGTTCCTTAATCAGACTAGAAAACAGGTGTAATTTTTAAGATCAAATTTCAAATGGACACCAGAATTTGTGGACATGCTCCATTGCTCAACAGAAAAGATAAGAAACTGTCACCAGAATAATGCTGTCCCTGACACTAAGGAAGTGTATTTAGGAACCTTAGTAACTGAGGTTCCCTGTTGGGTGTGGTATGTGTTCAGCTACATTATTCCAGATGAAAAGCTCTTAATCTTTTCCATGTCATGAACTCCTTTGGCAGTGTTGTGACACTTACAGATCCCTTCTCAGAATAATGTTTTTAAATGCATGAAATAAAATGAAATAATAAATAAATACAATGAGATAATATTTGTAAAGCACTCAGCACTGGGCTTGGTACATAGAAAGAGCTTAAAAAAACACTCATTCCCTTGTATATAGGATTCCAAAAGGAAACTAATTATATTGAAATACAATTATCAAACTATTTTTTAAAAAACAGGTTCCCCAATCCTCAGATTAAGAACATCTTTTCTAGGTTATAAACTCTTTAAAGGCAGGAACTGTGGATTTTTTTTATTTTTATAGCTTCCTCAGCAACTAGTACTACATTTCACATATAGTAGGATGTCAAATATTTGAAGAACTGAATTGTTGAATGTCTAAAAATATGCTACGGTGAAAATGAGTAGAGTTTATAGTCTTATGGGCATATAACATTAATGAGGGAAGCATCTAGGAAATGAATTGATTTCAAAAAAGAGGGTGAAGGTAGATTGCAGAAACTATATACAGTAAGCTTGAAATTATTTTCTGAAAAATTTTAGAACACCTTATTTCAAAGAGAGCTTTAGAAACAATGACTACTAAAATCACCATAGCTTCATCATAAACAAGCCATTGTTCAATCGTATCCAAATGCTTCATGACCCCATTTGGGGTTTTCTTGGCAAAGACACTGGAGTGGTTTGCCATTTCCTCCTCCAGCTCATTTTATAGATGAGGAATACGAGGCAAGCAGAAGTTCAATGACTTGCCCAGGGTCATATAGCTAGTGTCTGAGACTAGATTTGAACTCAAAGATGAGTCTTCCTGACTCCAGGCCTAGTGCTCTATCCACTGCACTATCTAGCTTCCCCGGGACAAGTCATAGGAAGTTAAATTCATTGTTTTTTTAAGACGTTTCAGATTGGTAAGTTAGGCACTACTGCAGATACATTCTCCAGGAAGCCCCTCCTATTCCCTATGTGCTAAAGACTCCTCCCTGATTTGAACTCATAGCACTTTTTACCTCCTTCATTTTAATTTTTATAAGGCTATTTGTGTACTTGTCTCTTCTCTTTTACTAAATAATAAGCTACTTAGGAAGATGACTTTTAATGCTCCTTGTTGATGAAGACTTTTGCCTTTATCTGCGTTCCCAATGCCTAGCATATAACAAATGCTTGATGAATGGAATTATTCAAATAAACTGATATCTAAACCTAGGAATCTTCATAGCTATAATGGTTTAGACTTTCGAGCCACTCTTTTCCTGCAGAATGAAAGATTTAAATTTGCCAAAGAATATGAGCCACCTTCGATGAAGTCTGCTTAGCCAGAATGAAGATGACCAGTTATCCAATGTTAATTTCTGCTCTGAATTGCCCAGATGGAGTACACACACCATCCAAACTCAAAAAACAAATCATTATTCAGTTCTTTGCTACCTCTTGATTACAGAATCCTTCCTTTCCTGATGCATTTATATAACATTTCAGGATTTAAGCATGAGATAGCATTATCCTTATAATCACCCTGTGAGCTAGGAAATTCAAGTGTTATTATCACTTTTAGTATTATTATTATTTTGTGTATTATATTATTATATATGCTATACATAATATAGTATGTATTTATCATTATTATTATATTTTACATATGGGAAACTGAGGCTTAGTAAGGTTAAATTATTTGTCCAAGATCAAATGACTAGTAAGTAGCAGGGGTAGAGGTAGGTCCCAATCCTGGATTTCCTGAGTAGTAATCCACAGCTCTTACTTTCATCATATTGTCTCCTGTTAAATGTTTTTAAAAAATCTTTTAAAAATCTACCTGTTTATATAATGCCTCACATCCTTATCATTACTACACTGTTTAAAGAAATATAATGTTCAATATTTTTCATATAGTCTCTCATTTCACCTTCCCAATATAACTCCAAGAGATAGGTATCATTCCCATTTTACAGATGAGGAGACTGAGGCATAGAGAATCAGGGTTACATAGTAGGTATCTGAGGCCGGATTCCAGTATCATTACTCCAGCATCTGAAGAAATATAATGTGCAGGACATTAATTCAATATTGATTCACCCCTTTTTAAGCAAAACTCAGGCACTTACTTACTAAGAGTCTTGTGTTTATTTATTACCTGTAGGGCCCATTCAAATTTTCTCCATACATTGATTCAAATTTCCTTTCTTGGGTCAAGGACACAACTGTCCTTATGTTGTCTATTGCCTCTGTTGCAATCTGTAACACAGACCAGATCATTAGAAGATAATTAGAAGAATTAGAAGAAATCATTAGAATTATTAGAAGAAATTATACAACATTAGAAGACATAATACTACACTACAGCATATTGTCCTATATTATAAATTATTATTATTATTAGTCTGTACCTGTGATTTTATAGGGAACTCTTGGTAAAGGAACTCTCACACTCACACACACAGACCAGAAATTTAGAGAGTTCCCTAGAACTTCGAGAGGTTAAGTGACCTGGCTACAGTCCCAAAAGCTACTGTGTATAAGAGGCAGAAAATTGAATCGAGGTCTACCTGACTCCAAAGGGGACCTTTTGCCCACCACACCATACTGCCTTTTATAAATATTATTAATATAAAATTAACAGCTTTATTATTTTACTATCATAGTAATATTTTAACAAGTCAAAGATCTATGATTTCATTAGTGAGGAAACTCTTTTTATCAAATGTAAACTATAACCTGTCCAAACCTTAGCAGAAGTAAGTATCAGAACAGAACTTAGAATTTTGGATTCAGTCAAAGGGCTGCACTTGAGGACCTAGAGGGCCTGCATGTGGCCTTGAACCCGAAGGTTCCCCACACCTTCTTAGAAGGTTAAAAGATATCCTCCAGGCCACACAGCTGATAAGTAGGATCAGGAGAGGCTCCAGAAGAGAAAACTCCCTAAGGGCAAGGCTAAATAATCTTTCAGCTCTGTGCAGGCTGGCCCTTGTGTGTGTGGGGGGGGGGGGGGGGCGGAAATCAGTTGAATTCATTCAATTCAACTAATTCATTTGTAGTGCAGTGCAATGAATTTTGGTCTTGGAGTTAGGAGATCTGGATTGCAACCCTGGCTCTGTTCTCTATTAGGTGAGGGACTTAATCAAGGGAGCCTGAGATTCATCACCAGTAAAATGGGATTAATATGTGCTCTGGATGGGCTCCGAATTAAGTAACATGAAAAGTGCTTCATTTTACAGCTAAGGAAACTATGCCCAGAATGTCTAAATCACTTGCCCAAGGTGAGGAAGTGTTAGAGGCAACATTTGAATCCAAATCCTTTGATTCTAGGTGACACAATGGATGAAGCAGTGAGCCTGGAGTCAGGAAGACTTGAGTTCAAATCCTGCCTCGGACATGTACTAGCTGTGTGACCCTGGGCAAGTCACTTCACCCTGTTTGCCTCAGTTTCCTCATCTGTAAAATGAACTAGAGAAGGAAATGGCAAACTACTCTAGTATCTTTGCCAAGAAAACCCCAAATGGGGTCACAGTGAGTCAGACATGACTGAACAACAACATTTAATATAATGCTTTAAGGCTTGCACAACATTTTTCATACAGTCTCTCATTTTACCTTCCCAATATAACCCTAAGAGACAGGCATTATTATTCCCATTTTACAGATGAGGAAATTGAGGCATAGAGAACCAGGGTCACATAATAGGTATCTGAGGCAGGATCCCAATTCAATTCTTCCTGACTCCAAGTCTAATGCTTTATCCAGTTCTAATAGGGAATACTATTATTAGGAGTTAACACTAATTAGTAGCAGCATTAAATAGTTGTTTGTTTTTTTAAAAAAAACACAGATTTTAAGGCTATGTCAACGATTCCTGTTATGTGTTTGTTTTCTGGTATAAACCCAAAGGTTGAACTCTTTTCCTCAAGCTAGTTCTCAATGTTCAGCAAAAGCTTGAAAGACTTAAAAAAAATAACTGGTATGGATAAAAAGAGACAACTGATTTACACTGCTATAATTAATTATCATAATTTTGGCCTAGAGTAGCTTGTGATACTGGATAGAAGACTTTACCTGGATTCAGGAAGACGTGTTTAAATCTCACCTTTGACACAATATCAGCTTTGTGACTATGGACAAATCACAACCTCTCAGGGCTTCAGGTGACCCTTAAGATTGGTGAGTTACAGGTAAATTGGTGGCCTATACAGATGAACAGAAATTCTCTACAGTGACAAAATCACAGATTCACAATCCAAAAATTAAAATTCAAACTAAACCAGATTTTGAAGTTTGGGGACACAGATCCACAGAAAATGCTATAGTCAGGAAGAATGACTTTCAGGAGATGGAGGAGGACCCTTAACACTGGACAGGCCCTGGGTTTATCAGTAACAGTTCATCAGGCAAGAATTTGACCAGGTGATGCTTGAGTTTTGAAAGTCTGGAACTGTTCCTTTGTATGTGGATTGGTTATTTTTCACTGGTAGAAAAACTGAGCATATTCTCTTCAGATCAATACAACGACAGCCATGTACTCCATTCCTGAATAGCAGTCCTCTATTCTTAACGGATTCCAGGACAGTCAGCCTACAAATTATCTGTTGGCTAGGCCTTTTCACTTCTCTAGGGACTCCTAAGAGAGTCTTTATGTATTTATACATACTAGTCTTCTGATATTTTCCTGGGGAATTACACTATGGAGCTCAACTATCTTAGATGTACTTAACAGCTTCCTATGAAAGTCCCAAGCCAAATAGAGGCTTGAAGCTGTTGTCTTAATCTGAATCCAGTTGTCAGCCATTTTTCACCTCTCCTGTCTTCCTGCATTGATAAGAATTTTAAAAGCCTCTTCCAGACTCGCCTTCAGATTCTAGCAGCCTTGGCCCCTTGCCACCTTCCTATGCTTTGCTACTTCAGGGGTAGGGTTTTCTCTCCTGCATCTCTTTGGCACCAGTTTCTTTCTCTCACTCCTAGGATTCCTCCCTTCTTGGACTCACATCCATATCTCTCCCCACTCCCAGATCCCCTTCAGGATTCAATTCAACTCAGCAAGCATTGGTTAAGCATTTATGGCATGCCAGGCACTGTGCTAGATGCAGGTTAGATGAAATGGTATAATTAAGGCACTCTGAAGATTCAGCTTTGGTCTGAATTACCCTATAGTAAGTTGATTGATTGCCCCTACCAGAGTCAAATCAACCCTTTACTTCACATTGTGTGTGTGTGTGTGTGTGTGTGTGTGTGTGTATGTATGTATCTATTTATCTAGTGTGTGTATGTATGCATGTGTGTGTATGTATGCATCTATTTATCTCGTGTGTGTTTAGATCTGTATAGATACACACAAAAATTACATGTACACAACATACATACACACACACACATACACACAAATTCCAAACCATACAGAAAGGGAGGGTACCATCGTATATTTATAGAAAGTGGCCTTGGAGTCAGGACCTAAGTCCCAACTCTGATACATACTTGGCTGTGTGCTCTTGGGACCTTGGGCAAATCACTTAACCTCTTGGTGTTCCTGAGCAACTCTGTAAGACTAATTTGCAAGAAAATACTGACATGCATTGATGGAAGAAGCTCCGTACACCAGTGAAGTAACAGGTCCAGTTCCTAGCCTGACCCCAACAATGCTAAATTTCATTATGTAATACTTAAGTGTTGGCAAAAAAGAGCACTAGAAAAATAATGGTCACTTATGCATCATCATCCACTGAAGAAGATGAAGAAGAAGAGAAATCCATCAAAGAATTCCTAAGATCTTCTGAATTAAAGCAACATATAGTATAGTACAATTCAATGGTGGGAATTGGTAAGAATGGTAAAAATATATATTTGAAAGTATAGCTCAGGAATAGGGAATAAAACCATCAGAGACTTGTGGATTACATAGAAACCTTATACATATGTATCACTTCAGTCACTGTTGATTGCAATAAATAACATCATTCAAAGTAATGGACTCTTCATAAATTATAATTAGCCATTACCAAGACTCAATAGCAAGTTTCCAAAAGATATTTGCACAAATCACATGAACTTTCATCAAACTCACCTTTCCAGCAACTTCTATTTCCTTCTTGTCTCTTTTAGCATTTCCAGCCAACATTTTCATTTCAACGATTCCTGATACAGCAATGATTGGAACAACTGATAATAGCAAAAGGGTTAATTGCCAACCGTATACAAATGATATGATTATCCCAGTCCCAAGGTTTGCTGTGTTCTGAGCAATCAAAGCCAGCCTGCTACCTGTGGCCTGAAAAGGAAAGAAGCAAGCATCTGATTGATTTATTCAACAAGCATTTCTTAGCCCCGCCCCAAGTACATGCCGGGTACTAGGTGCAAAGACATACAAAGACAAAAGCTAAAGAGGAACTAACATCCTACTCAGGGAAGATAGCATGGACATACGTAAGTAAGTATAAAATATAAACAATTATATAAATTAAGTAAATACAAGATATAATCAAGCTATAATATACAGGAAAAATTGGAGATGATCACTCAAATAAATTCAAAGTAACTTCAGTTGTGGAAGGTCACAGGTGGGTGGATAGCTCTAACAACTGTGGATATCAGGAAAGTCTTCAAGTAGGAGAAGACATTTGAGCTAAGTCATAAAGTAAACAAGGGCTTCTAAGTGACAGAAAAAGGAGGAACCAATTGTAGGTATGGGGGACAGCTGATAAGAAGCATGGAGAGGTATAGACTGCCTTTAAAAAGAACAAGTAAACCAGTTTGACTAGAATATGGATGGTTTACCTAGTATGTGGGGGGGGGAGGTGGGGGGAAGGTGAAGAGTGGGAGGAATAATCTGAGATTAGACCAGAAAGTTAGGTTGAAGTCAGATTGTGAAACTCTCTAAATAATAAGCCCTGAATTTTGCATTTTATCTTTGGAGGCGATAGTCTACTGGAGATACAGGGCAGCTAGGGTGGAGCAGTGGATAGAGCGTGAGGCCTATAGTTAGGAAAATCCGAGTTCAAATATGACTCTGGCCACTTACTAGCTGTGTGACCTTGGGCAAGTCACTTAAACTGTTTGCCTCAGTTTCCTCATCTGTAAAATAAAGATGATAATAGCACCTACCTCCCAGGGTAGTTACAAGGATCAAATGAGATAATATTTGTAAAGCACTTAGCTTAATGCCTGGTACATAGTAAACACTACATAAATGTTAGCTATTACTAGCTATTATTATTCTCAAGGAGGGGAGGAACATAGTCATACCTGTGCTTTAGGAATATCAAATTGGCAGCTTTTTTTTTTTTTTTGGTGAGGCAATTGGAGGTTAAGTGACTTGCCCAGAGTCACATAGCTAGTAATGTTATGTGGCTGAGGCCGGATTTGAAATCAGGTCCTCCTGACTTCAGGGCCTATGCTCTATCCACTGTACCACCTAGCTGCACCCTAGAAAGGAGGATGCTTTTTTTTTTTTTTTAGGCAATTGTGGTTAAGTGACTTGCCCAGGGTCACACAGCTAGTAAGTGTCAAGTGCTTGGTTTGAGGCCAGATTTGAACTCAGGTCCTCCTGACTTCATGGTCGGTGCTCTATCCACTGTGCCACCGAGCTGCCCCCCCCCGAAAGAATCTACAGACTTTCTACTATATTATCACCTCAAAGTGAATTCTTTTTTTTTTCTTTTTCTTTTTTTTAGGCAATTGGGGTTAAGTGACTTGCTCAGGGTCACACAGCTAGTAAGTGTCAAGTGTTTGGTCTGAGGTCAGATTTGAACTCAGGTCCTCCTGACTTCAGTGCCAGTGCTCTATTCACTGCACCACCTAGCTGCCCCAACAAATTGGCAGCTTTGTGGAAGATGGATCAGAGAAGAAAGAGAATAGATACTAGGGGCTGATAAGGAGGTTACTCTAATACTCCAGGCACAAGGTAATGAAGGCTCAGAGGGTGAATGGAGAACAGGGGATGAACATGAAGGTTGTTGTTGTTTTAGTCTCTTCATTTGTATCTGATATTTCATGACCCCATTTAGGGTTTTCTTGGGAAAGATACTGGAGGGGTTTGCCATTTCCTTCTCCAGCTCATTTTGCAGATGAGGAAACAGAGGCAAACAGGATTAAGTGACTTACCCAGGGTCACACAGTAAGTCTCTGAGGCTGGATTTGAACTCATGAAGATGGGTCTTCCTGATTCCAAGCCCAGTGTTCTAAGCACTTCGCCACCTAGCTGCTCATAAAGGATTTAGAGGAACTAAAACTGGCAAGACACAGCAAATGACCATATATGGGAGGTAGAATAGGGAGGGGGCTGTATGTTAGAGAGAGGGATGAGCTGAAGATGACTCTGTATGCATGAATGCCTGAGTGGATAGATTCTACATCTCCTCTGACGCTTGCTTACTTTCTTTACAAAGGACCCCCAAACATGATACTACATCAGTGGCTCTGGTCGTTTCACTCCTACTCCCTTAAACTCTCATTCTAGTCTCTTGCCTCTCTTCTTATGGATGGGATGAAAAAGCAGCCAGTATCTTCTATCAAGGGATAAACTCAGAGCATCATAGAATATTGGAGTGAGATAACCTCAGAGAATATCTCGTTCAATGAAGACCAAGGCATGAATCCCTTCTATGACATCCCTGATAAGTAATGATGGATCCAATCTCTGCTTGAGTGCCTCCAATCATGGAAAACCCACTACCTAGAAAGGAAGGGAACCCATTCCATTTTTGGACAGCTCTAATCAACAGGAATATTTTCCTCATGTTGGCTCACATATGCCTCCCTGGATTGTCCAACACTGATATCTGAGGATAAGCAATTTGAAATATTTGAGCTAGTCAGTCAATAAGTATGTGTCAGGCATTGTGCTAAGCACTGGGGATACAAAGAAAGGCAAAAATACTGTCCCAACTCTGAAGAAGCTCGCAGTCTATGGAAGAGACAGCATGTAAACCATTATTCACTAACAAGCTATATACAGGATAAACTGAAGGAGATCATCAGAGAGAAGGTATTGGGATTAACGGGGATTTGGGAAAGGTTTTCTGTAGGAGCTGCCATTTTAGTTGAGACTTGAAGGAAATGAGGAAAACCAGGAAGCAGAGATGAGGAGGGAAAGAATTCCAGGAATGGAGAACAGCCAATGCATTGAGTTGGGAGATGCAGTGTCTTGTGCAAGAAACAGCAAGAAAACCAGTGTTACTGGATCACAGAGTAGGTGGAGATATAAGGAGATTTGGAAAGGTGGGAGAAGGGCAAGGTTATGAAGGCTTTGAACACCAGAAGATTTTATAATTGATCCTGGAGGTGACAGGGAGTAAATGGAATTTATTGAATCAGGAGTGACATGGTCAGATCTGTGCTCTAAGAAGATCACTTTGGCAGCTGAGCAGAGGAAAGACCAGTGAGGAGAGACTTAACTTATTGCAACAGTTCAGGTGTGAGGTGATGAGGGCCTGTACCAGGGAGGTGGATGTGTCTGAGGAGAGATGGGGACATACACAAGAGATGTGAATGAATTGAAAATCAACAAATTAGAATGAGGAATGGGATGGCACGTATGTGGCCACCTTGGATGACTAGAAGGACAGGGGTAGCCTCAAAAATAATAAGGAAATTCCAAAGAGGGAAAGATTTAGGGGAAAGGTAATGAGTTCAGTCTTCTTCTTGTTGAGCTTAAGATATCCATGGAACATCTAGTTCTAGTTGTCTGAGGGCACTGAATACATTGCTATACATCCTTCCTTTCTCCTGGCTGAAAATACACAGTTTCTTCAGTTAAAGGTCATATGGCATGGTTTCTACTTCCTTCCTCATCCTGGCCACCCTCCTTTGAACTGGTTCTGATTAGTCAAATTCTTTCTTAAGATGTTGCACTCACAACTTGGCACACTACTTCAGGTTACTTCTCTAATTTTGAACACTTCCAATTAATGCAATCTAAGCTTGCATTAGTATTTTTCATTTGCCACATCAGACCGTTGAATCCTATTAATAATGATAGTGATAATAACAACAACAGCATTTATTTAGAGTTTTAAGGCTTGCAAAGGACTTTGACTTTGTATATATTAATTCATTTAATCCTCACAACAACCTGGGAGCTAGGTGACTAGTATTATCCCCATTTTTCAGATAGGGAAACTGAGGCACCAAGAAGTTGTTAAGTGACTCACCCAAGTGATGCATCCAGGATCACATAGCTAGCAAGTGGTTGAGGCGTGATCTGAGCTCAGGTCTTTCTTACTCCAAGTCCAGAGTGATTTGCAGTTAGCTATCATGTTTATCAGGTTTAGTTATCAGCTTTTCTTCATAGGAATTGTTTTCTAATCATTTCTTCTCTATCTTGTGCAGATAGTTTTTTTTTTTAAACTCAAATGTGGGACTTTACCTTTATCCCAATTAAATAGCTCCCTTTTTGAAATTCACTGATTCTGGTCCACCAGGAGGATATCAATGGACTGAAAACATGCTACTTTAAATCAGTAGATTTAAAGGAATTTGCGTAGTGATAAGAGAAATTTACCTTGTATTACTCTGTGTATGATTTCTATTTACCTAGTTGTGTGCCTGCTTTACTCTCTAGTAGAATGCAAGCTCCTTGGGGGCAAGGAATGTTTCCTGTTTTATGTATCCCAAGCACCTAACATTTTATAAATATTGGTTGAATTGAATTAAAATGGCAAATATTAAAAACATCCATTACGTCAACATTCCCTGAAAAGATGGACTGCTAGAGAAATCACCCCAAAAGTGAACGTCCTACTGCAAATTGATTTCCAGCTATATCAAAGGTGAGAGATACGTCAGCAGAGAATAGGTTACATACTCCTTGGACTTGGGAAGCATCAGTTGCAAGTCTTGTCGAAAGTGCACCAGTACTGTTCTTAGGATCATCAAACCAACTCATGTCCTATAACAAAGCCAAACAATATCCTTTAAATCTTGAAAAGAATGTATTGGTCCTGTCCTGTGATTTCACTAGTGTAGGGAACCCCTAGCATGGGAACTTTCAACGCTAATGTTGCCGGGCTATTCACTTGTAACATCTTGGAATATTACCTGGGGCACGAAGAGATTAAATAACTTGTACGAGGTCACAAAGCCAGAATTTGGCAGAGGCAGGATTTGAATCCAGTTTTTCATGACTCCAAGACTGGCAATCTATCCATTATATCATATTGCCTCTGCACTCCTGAAATAGTTAAGTAATGCTCCCCACTCCCCAAACAACACCAACAACGATTCTCAACCCTTACGAGCAAGAACAGTATGCACATATTGGACACATGCTTAGTTTGGTCATGGAAGATTGTAAGTGTCAAGTTTTGACCATGTGGGATATACTCAAAGTTCCCATTGCCATTCTACAATCTACGTATACCCTCGATGCTGGCTCGAGAAAGAGTAACCCAGACTAATTTGGGAGAAGGGTGAGGGTTCAGCCGATACTGAACATACTCCTTGGGCTTGGGAAGCATCACTCCTAAGTAGAAGTTTTACCAGCAGTTAGCTGGCCTGCCTTCAAAGGGAGAAGAACATTGAACTTGGAACAACGAACTTGGCATCACAAGATCTGAATTCCAATTCTAGCTCTCTCACTTACTATCTGAGTGACTTGGTCAAATCATTTAACTACTTTGGGCCTCGGTTTCCTCATCTGTAAAATGAGAGTGTTGGACAAGATGGTTCCTAAGGTTCCTTCACACTATACAGCTATGATCCCATTGTGGCCACTAATATAGTAGTTTTTTCTAGTCCTGGAGTTTTCTCTTTCTTTGGTTGTATAGTGGAGGTGGGAGGAAAAGGTAGTGAGTAGGTCAATTTGCAAAGCTGAGCATTTTTAAAACTAATTTGCTACCTGACTATTGTATTTTAAGTCACAGATCTTAATAAAACTTCTAATGAGGCCCCTGGGGTACAAGATGGTTCTTGTCTTGAAAATGTTGTTAACTTGAATCTACCAAGTTCAGAGAATCTATTTTTCTCATTTTAACTTATACTCCCCCCCTCCACATATATATACACACATCAATAGTGTAAATGGTCTAGGAGAGGTATATTTGGGGGTATGTTAAGTCTGTGCAGAAGGAATCTCAGCCTCAGCAAACCCAAAGAATGGAAGACTGAATCTAAAAAGCAAGAGAGAAATAAATACCTGTCTTAGCATTGCCTTAAAAGCCATGAATCGAAGTCTTGTTGTAAGGATCTCCCCAGCTTTACCAAATGTGAAGCCCTGATTGAGAAGAAAAGAAAAAGGGCACCATTGTTATTTTCCATCTTCCTCAGGCCTCAGGCATAAACTTCTCAGATGCAAACACCTACATAAAACTTTCACCATCCAAGAGAATTCTGGTCCACTTTGGGGATTTCTGCTTTGTTTTTTAGAAGAATTCTACCATCAGTAAAGATCCAAATTAGTCATTATCTTAAAACAATAGTCTCTAGTTGCTCCTAATGGTGTTCGAATTGAGTGTTCACATATCCTCAAGTCTCAAGGTTGTAACAGAATCTCAGGCCTAGAGCACACCTTGAAAGGCTGCTGAGTTGATCTTCTCCGGGGGGCTTGGTCTCACCCAAAATGTTCCCAATGTTTATTGTCTGACCCATTTTAAATACTTCTGCATAGAGAGATTTCATTTTATGCTAGGTACCATTTTTAGTAAGAATAAGAAAGGATGAGTCAGTAGTCAGAAAATAAGACAGGATGAGTCAGAGTCATAAAGACTCAGATTCAACCCCTGCCTCTGACACATACTGGCTATGTGACCCTTGTACAGGTCATTTGCCCCCTCAGTTCCCCAGGCAACTCTCTTAAAATTATAAGTAGCAAAGCCCCGGAGTAAACATCTGAGTACCACCTTTAGGCCATGCAAGTTTTCCTACCTTTAAGAAGCTTGTTTGCATTTAAAATAATAATAATAATAAAAAAAACTTGTCCAATGACCTTTGTATTCCTTAATTATTATTTCTAAAAATTATCTTTCTTTTTTATATCACCTTCACTCTCTAATATATCCCTCCTCCTTCACCCCCCCAGAGAACCATCCCTTATGATAAATTTTAATTAAAAAAAAATAAAGATTTACAAAACTAATCAACAATCCACCAAGTCTGCTGTTACATTTAGAGCTTTGTTCCCATAGTACACCACTCACCACAAAGGCTGGAGGGAGGTATATTGGATGACTTTTGTTTTTATACCATACCTAGTTCCATATGGAGCCACCACCTCCCAGCACTGAATCCCTCTGCCATAACAACAACAAAATTAAGCAAAACCACCAAGATATTTGTGACCAGGTTGGACCGCATACACTGTCTCTCTCTCTGTCTCTCTCTGCTCCTGCAGTCCCCCACCTCTCTGCTGAGAGAAGGGATGTATGGCTAATTATCTATTCTCTAGGACTAAGGCTGAACATTCCAAGTACTCAGAGCCTGCATCTAAAGGCATTTTGTGATTTCAGTTAGCCTGAAGGATTTTAAAGGGCTGCTTGGTTTTATGGCTGGCTCATAATGCATGTAAATATTTGGAAGCAAAGTAAGAGGTGGATGGGCACCTACCTGGAGGAAAAAAGTAAAGAAAGAAAGAATTCCAAGCCCTAAAAACAGCAAGGAGAACATATCGCACTTCTGTTGTTTCACTTCATCATCCCCTGGTCCAAAAATCTATAGAAGAGCAAGGAAGAAACCCACTTGGATTAGGTGATTTTCCTTCTGTTTTGTTTTTTTGTTTGTTTGTTTTTTCCTGCTCTAAACAGTGATACTGGGGACACATATCAGAAACTAGACCCCTAAATCATGTGTTTAATAAACAGTGAAGTGGTTTTGGAGTAACATAACCTTTTGTTGTTGTTTAGGCCTTCGGTTTCAAAGCTGTAGAGAAAACTCCCGATGTAGACAGTCAGAATGGTGGCCGGGAAAGCACCATGAATTTGGAATCAACTTTACTGCCTATGTCACCTTGGGCACACTTGGATAAGTATTTCATGTCTCTGGGTCACAATTTCATCACCTGTAAATTGAGGGGGTTGGATTTGATGGCCTTTAAAGTTGATGAGGGAACTTCCTCTATGGAGGCAGATAAGTAATCACCCCATGCTTTAGAGGTTTAGAGAGCCATCTGGGACACTTCAAGGCCAACTGATTTACTCATTCACACAGCCAGTATGTGTAGAAGGCTAGATCTAACCCTGGGTTTTCTTTTTTGTTTGTTTGTTTGTTTTTGTGAGGCAATTGGGGTTAAGTGATTTGCCCAGAGTCACGAAGCTAGTGTCAAGTGTCTGAGGTCAAATTTGCACTCAGGTCCTCCTGACTCCAGTGGACTCTAGCCACTGTGCCATGTAGCTGCCCTCACCCTGGGTTTTCTTGACCCCAAAACCAGCATGCTATCTACCATATGCCTAATCCAATTTAAGCTCAGTTTATTCAATTAATCCAAGGTTATTAAATGTTATTTAAAGGTTCTTTGTAAACTTTAATGTATTATATAAATGCAAGTTGTTATTTATTATCATTAGCATCATTCTTTACGGCATCAAGGTGACACAGTAGACTGGGTGCTGGGTTTGAAGTCGGAAGGTCTTGAGTTCCAATCCTGCCTCAGACACTTACTAGCTGTGTGACACTGAGCAAGCCACTTAATCTCTGTCTACTTCAGTTTCCTCATCTGTAAAATGGGTTAATAATTGGCCTGCCACATGGGATTACTGTATCAAATGAAATAACTATATAAAGCACTTTGCAAACCTTAAAGTGCTATAAAAACTGCTGGCTATGATGATGATGATGATGAACTTTCTATCATTCCAAAATTCTAGGAGCTTTTTCAGCTCAAATGTCACCTTCCTAGTTGTTAGTATGTCCCCCAATTACTTCCACATTTTGTGTTTAATTATCTATGATAAGTTATCCATGATAAGTCTAATCTATAAGTTTTACCTAAATTCTATCTATAAATTTAATCTTATCCAAGATAGATTTAATAATCTAATACAAATACTTTTCAATCCTTAAAGCACTATGTAAATACAAGTCATTATTATTATTATTACTATGTTATTATTGTTTCCCCTGTCCTCTCACTAGAATATAAACTCCTTGAAGGCAAAGACTGTTTAATTTTTTTGTCTTTAAATCCCAAGCGCCTTGCTTAGTGCCTAGCACATAGAAGGTGTTGCATAAATGCTCTGAGCTTCCAATAGTCCATAAAGTCTGGCACTCTAATCTCTTCTCTGTAGGGACTCAGATTTGGCTTTGTTTCACTTGAAGACATTTTCTTCAAATGGGCAGAGACATAAAATCACGGACTGTATGTAATGAAAGTTAAGGAGCTACTTCCACTCAGCCACTAGGTCAACATCCAGTCACTGAGGCTTGGATGAAAGGCAGCTAACTGATGGACTAACACAAACTAACATGTTACCTGATTTTTTTCAAACTTACTGCTAACATCTCTGAAAATATTATGGAAAATGCTGGCTGTAAGGCCCCATTGACAATGGCACAGAGGGTTCCCACCACAAAGTAAGGCCATTCTGTTTTATTCAGCTTCAGGACTTTGAGAAAAGATACTGGTGGCACGTCTGGGTCCTAGAACACAGAAGAATCCAGAGAGAGAGTTATTTAACACAAAAATGAGCATTCACATGCTGGGACCATCCATCAAAGAACAATGACTTGCTGAGCACCTACTGTGTGCCTAGCACTATAATAATTGCTGTGGAAGATTGGAAGTGGATGACATAGGCCCTACCTCGAGGGACTTAAAATATAGTTGAGAATATAAGCAGCACAGGCATTCCCGTTAAGGAATAAAAAGCATCTAAAATAATGTGTTTGTTTATTTGTGTCCAGAACTGAGATTTCATTGGGAGGGGAAATTCCCTGTGAGGAAACACCCTCTACCAATGAACTGTTCTGCAAATTACGGTCTCAGAGAGTTGGCTGAGGGCAATAAGGGGTTAAGGGACTTCTTCAGTGACTTCTTTTTTCCCCTCTTCCCCACTCTCCTTTAAGGCATGGAGGAGCAAGGTAAGAGGGTAAGAGAGTGAGGGTAGGAAAATACATGATTTCCCAAAATGCTGAAGATTGATGAATCAATCAGTACAGAAAGGTACCCAGTAGGGACAACGGGTTGGAGAAAGAAGTTAAGAAGCAGAGGGAAAGAGGGAAAGGTGTTTGCGTTCTTAAACAGGCTTGGAGTTTGTGGGTATGAGGGCCATTTGACACAAAGGACCATCTGCCACAGAAGGAGGAGTTCCAGCTTACAAATTTCTCCCGAGGAATGGAGAGGCAATTGTTTTGACACAGCAAAGTACTGGTGCCACAGGATTAGTGGAATTGCAAACTTAGGTGAGATAGAAATTACTGCCAGTATCTGGAGTTCTGCTTGTTAGGGAAGAGGGGAAAGAAGCAAGACAGCCACTCTAATCTTGGGGTCATGACTACAGCATATGTGAATCACTAACTTGCCCTACTGGCTCTGTGAACTTGATTTCCAGGAAATAAAGCCACTGTCCAGGGGAAGAGTAAGCCGACGCTTTATATGAACAATAGATGATAACTATTCCTTATTACATTGGCTAAGGAAATACTATACTAGCCCTATCTAGGCTACACTAATCCTGTCTCTGTCTCACAGTAAATTTTTTCTATTCGTGTCTGTCCTGAATAAGTTTTTTATGATCAAATGCCCTGGAATCATCAGGTTGTTTGTAGGAGCCTAGTAGGTTGTTGGTATATAGGAGCCAAGTTTATTACCTTCGGGGATAGCTAGCCAAATTCAAGGCTAGGCATAAGTAAGACTACTGCAATACTACTGAGGAGTCTAAGATGGGATCAGGTGTTTCAGTAATAGGTGATGAGATGCAGAAAGATGCCCACTAACTGCACAAGATGTCCTAAATATAAGTAAACTGTTCTTTGGTTTGTTTTTTTTTTCTAGCTCAGCTGAGAACAGAACAAGAGAGAATGGGTGAACATTTCATCAAGAAGGTGAGACACTAAGAAGCACTTTCTGATGATAGAATCTATTTATCATAGGTAAGTTTCCAAAGATAGCTATGGAATCTCTTTCTCTGAAGGTCTCAGACAAGTCAAGACCTTGGTTTTCTCATTTCTAAAAACAGAAGGGTAATATTAAAGTCTCTTATACTCTATCAATATGAAAAAACATTGATTTTTTTCCAGATTTACAATCCTCTTTTAACTCCAAAGTCTCTGTCTCGGAGTATCTCTGACATTCAATTCAACTCAATTCAACAAGCATTTCTTAAGCATCTACTACATGCTAGACACTAGGAACACAGAGACAAAAGTAAAGCAGTCTTTGCCCTCAAAGAGCTTACGTTCTATTGTAGTAATCTCTTTTGAGGTAGAGGCAGGCTGGTGGTTGCCTCTCCCCTGCCTTTATTTACAGTGAGATCTCACTTCCCAAGGACTGAATTATCATCTCAATAATGAAGATCCCCGTATCTATATTACAGTCCTATCTCCAGGGTTCTGGTCTCAGAGCATCAATTGCCTATTAGATTGGTTATCCCACAAATATCTCAAATTTCACATGTTCAAAACTGAACTCATTATCTTTCCCTTCAATTCCCCCCTCTTTTGAACCTCCTTTTTCTGTGGAGGGCACCATCACCCTTCCAAACATCCAGATTTCCATCTCCGACTCCTCCTTTACTCATCTCACATACTCAGTCAGCTGCCAAATCTGGTAGTTTCTATTGCCACACCACCTCTTGCGTCTTTGTCCTTCTGTCCATTTATACAACCACCACCCTCATCAGGCCCTCATCACCTTCTAGCCCGGACTCTTCCTATACCTCCTTAATTGGCCTATTCACCTCAAATTGTTCCTGTATCCAATCCATTCTCCACACTGCTGCCAAAATGGTTTTCCTAAAGTGAGTCCAACCGTGTCACTCCCCTCCAAGATCAAGTATAAACTCTCTTTTTTTACTTAAAGCTCTTTCTAACCTGGCCCAATCCTGTCTTTAGTCATATTAACTTTTTTTGATGTTTCTATGTCTTTGTCCATGTTTTTGTCCACATCTCCTATTTCCATGTCTTTGCACTGGCCACCCCACTTCTACCTTTTGGAATTCTTTGCTCCCTTCAAGAGTCAGCTCTACATGAGGTTTCCTGGTTTCCCATGCCACCTTCCCCAACGCCTCCCCCCCCAGCCCCAGATACTAATGTGTTTTCTCGCAAGGTTACTTTGCTTCTGCCTTCCACGCTTTTTGCACATAACTGTAAACATATCAATATAAGTATATAATATTAATATAGATGTACATATGCATGCACACATATCTCCCTCTTTAAAATATAAGCTCTTTGAAGACAAATGTTTTCCTTTTTTTATGTCTAACACCTAATACAATGCTTGGCACATAGTAGGTACTAAAAAAAAATTCTAGTTAATTGATACAGTTAACAAATGCTTGCTGAATTTTTTTGAATGTGAAGACTAAAAAATCCACCAAAGACAAGAAAAAAGTGGAATTAGTTCTCTTCTTTTTAATGATGATGCTGGACCATCATTGCAATTCATTTCCTTCCCAAACAAATACACTAATTTGAGACCAAGATCAAGAACTCCTAAGTAGGGGGGAGGACGCTTAACAGATATGATTATTTTGGCATCTACTTGGGGCCCAACAAATACCACAGAAAACAATGGAGCTGAAAAATTTCTAGTAGGGAGAGTTTTTCTGGCCTAAATAAGGATGAAAACCATCTCAATCTTTATCTAATGATAACCAAACCAGAATTTTGAACGTATTTGAGGCTGTTTTCTCCAAGAAAATTACAAATGTACCTTCCTTACTGAATGACTTCTTTACAACATAGGACTGTTAAAATTAATGGCCAAGCCATCTGAAGGATTTTGGGGAGGGAAAGGTCATGAAAGGCTGGGGGGAAGGGAAGAAACCAGTCCCAGGATATGGCTGAGAAGAACAACAGGTTCATGTAGCATTCTGTCAAGCTGGGGTCCAGAAAAACACTGGCTGTCCATGTGGGTTGGATTATGGTCTCCATGGTTTTTTTGGACCATAGGGACCATTTGTTTGTTCAACCTCTCAAAGCAGTTGCTTTTCCTGCTTGCCCCACCTACCTGGGGTGCTACTCACTAATGATCCCCAGAGTCACAGCTGGCTAGGCCTTTACTTTGTTTTAATAACACAACCCAAATCTCCATGGAGAATTTCCAAGAATACACACTTTTGCTATGTCTAAGGTTTTTTAATGTGATTAATAAGTTCTCTGAATAAAGTCTCTTCTAAAGTAATCCCTATGACACCTGTCTACAATCCAATATAAATGAATATATTGCTATCAGTATTATTATTAATTATAACAATTCAATGTTGATTTTATTCTCAAGGCACAAAGTGAATTGGAAAGATCTGTTGTCCAAAACACAAACATAAATGCTAGGCTTGTTTTTCAACTTCTGTGTCTGAACGTTCTGAAAATTTATAAAAAAATTTAAGATAGCTCTAGGCCACAGAGTTAGGAGCCCATGAACTTGTTTAAAAATCAAATTTTAGTTGATTTTAGTAAAAATTAAATCTTAAAATTTGCTAAGACTTTTGGGACACCCCGTATAATTGGTTTACATTTTTATCCCACATATTATATTTTAGGCACATAAAGCCATTCTTCTGAGTAGGTCCACAGGCTTCACTAGTGTCCAAAGTATCCATGACACAAAAAAGTTTAAGACCCCTTAGGTTAACAGTTACTGAGGCCAAAGACTCTACAAATAGTGCTGTCATTATACTTTTAACTGGAGGTAATGAACTTACAAGCTCTTCTGGAGCCACATCAAAGCTATTCTGATGCTTTCGTGAATTTCTAAAACTTTTGTGTGTGGAATTCCTAAAAAGTCGTGATTTCAGGCCATTTGGTGCCATCCCAGATATGTTCTCATCTTTTAATTCAACTTCAAATTCTTCTGACTGAATCTGATATCCTGATGTCTGAAAGAAAAACAAAGTAAAGCTATGAAAGGGTTTTGGTTGTGTAATCTTGATTTGAATTCTAATATGGGCTCTGCCTCCATCACTTGGGGAAGTTGCTTACCTTGTCCAAGCTTTAGTTACTCCTTAAATAAAATGGGGATAAAAATACATGCAACATGGCAGGGAAGAATCCTAGGTTCAGATCTGACCTCATGACCCACATGCAAACCACATGCAAATAAATCTTTTAATACTTTCCTCATCTGTAAAAAGAAGCTAATAAGATCTGTAATCTCTATCTCAACAGGGACGTTATAAGAATCGGATGAAAGAATGTAGGTAAAATGCGTTGTAAACCTTAAAATACTCTACAAATGTCAGCTTAATAATAAATAAATGGATGAATAAATGAAATAGCATTTATTAAATACTTACTTTGTGATGAGCGCTGTACTAATATAAATACAAAGGTGAGACAGTCCCTATCCTAAAGATGTTTACAACAAAAATATAAGTAATTTATATAATAATAATAATGGCTCACACTTTAAGATTTGCTGAAAGTTTTTATATATAGTAATCTAATTTGATCCACATGACAACCTATAATTATCCCCAATTTACAGATGGTGAAACTGAATCTGAGAGATGTTAAATGATTTGCCCAGGGCCATACAGTAAGTTTCTGAGGTGGGTTCTTATTGGCTACAAGTCCAGCATTCTAGGTCTGTAAGGATTACAAAGTGTCATATGAGATTTGCAAGTCTTAAAATGTTGCTATATGGAGCAAAGGAGGGAATTAATATATGTGGATGCACTTTGTAATCTTCAAACACTAGACTGGTGATGCCAGCCTCCTTGTAGCTCCCAAAGGTGCATTTCTCCACTGGCTGTCCTTGGTGCCTGGAATGCCCTCCCTCCTTCCTTCAGCCCCTTGGCTTTCCTGGCTTCCTTCAGAACTCAGCTCAAAGCCTGCCTTCTACAAGAGGCCTTTCCTGCACACCCTAGCCCTGCCAACATCTGTTCCCTCTGAGATTATCCTGCAACATGTCCATATATGTACATATGTATGTGTCATGTATGTTCCTAGTTATTTGCATATTGTATTCTCCATTAGAACGTGAGGTCCTAGAATGCATGGATTGGGTTTCTGCCTTTCTTGGTGTCCTCAGAACTTAGAACAATGCCTGGCACGTAGGAAGTTACTGATTTAGAGACTAAAATAAATCCACTGAGAACCACTCAATTCCAATAAGATGTTTATTTTAAACTGGGCATTAAAAATGAAGATAAAATGGATAAAGGAACTGACATTTACTCAACATGTAGTGGCTGATTCCCAATTTAACTTCAGAAAGTAACAAAAGACAACAACTAATGTAAGTGCAGAAAGGTAAAAATGCCTTTGGTGCACTGGAAGTCTTGATGAGTCATTTTTCAAAATGCCACATGTTTTTAGGAAGCCCTTCAATTTACAGGTTCCAAAACATATCCCACAGCCGTCATGAAATCTAAAAGTTAGACATAGCTTGGGAATATTTTCACAAAAATATTCTTTCTCTCAGCTCTTTTACAGCTGGGGAAAACTGAACCATAAGGCATGGTCACCATCCAGGGGGTGTAATGGGTACTGCTTTGCACACCTGGATGAGGATAGAGACTAAAGGAGCTCTGAACTGAGTGAGTCTTTTTAACTTTTCATGGACTTTCAGTGATTTCCCTATAAATACACGATCTCTCTCAGAATCTTAAGACAACATATTACTACTACTACTACTACTACTACTACTAATAATAATACCATTAAGGTAGCACTTTAAGATTTACAAAGTATTGAAATATTATTGTATTTCATCCCTATAACAATCCTGTGAGGTAGGTACTATTGTTAACTCATTTAAAGGTAAGGAACCTGAAGTTAAGAAAGATTTAGTGACTTACTCTCTACCCTTGACATACCGGGTCCAGCCCCTAACATACCCTGTATTATAGCTTTCTGTGTTGGTATCTCATCCCTCCATAAAGACTGTACATTCTATGAACAGAACTCTATCTCATCTAGGCACGGAGGACTTTGTCTTACCTAAACTTCCTGTCTCCCTCCTCACCTAGCATGGAGTTTTAAAAACAGCAGATCAAATGAGGTAACATTTGTAAAGCTTTTATAAGCATCAAAACACTACATAATGCTATTCTAACTGTCAGTAGTAGGCATGCAGTAAATATTTGTTGTTTTGGTTGACTGTGGTGCACAGTGATCCCACTCTATTTTAGGCTTAGCCGAAGGCCACCATACTTTTATACACATGTATGTGGTGGGCGGGTATGTATGTGTATGTTTTCTTCCTAGAACTGTGATTTCATCAGTGTGAGAAAGCCCTCTCTACCAATGCAGAAAGAGTACTTGTACTGAAAGTTAAGAGTCTTTGAGACTTCCCTTCGGCACTGAGAGGTTGTGCCTTTTTCATGCTTTATTTGCCAGAAGCCCCAGTAAAGTCCATGTCTTCCTGGTTCTGAGACTGGTCTCCTAGGCCACACTACCTCACTCATATGTACACACAAGTATATAATTTTTTTTTTTTACTTTTGGAGAAAACTTGGTTTTCCTTCAACTCTCCTTTATTCACCGTCTTCAGTAAAATCGTTATCTTTAGGGACACTTAGTTATCAGAGTGGGTAGAGTGAGGTACCTGGAGTCTAGAAGATCTGAGTTCAAATCTGGCCTCAGACATTTATTAACTGTATGATCCTGGGCAGGTCACTTCACCTCTAACTGCCTCAGTTCCTCATCTGAAAAATGGGGATAATAATAGCTTTTACTTCCCAGGGTTCTTGTGAGGATCAAATAAGATATTTATAAAGTATTTGTATATGTTAAAGTATTATGTAAATGCTAGATATTATTATTGTTGTTGTTAATCATCTTAGGTATGTCAGTAGCCACTTTAATCACGGTGTACAATATTTTAAGTTTCTCCATCCTTCTTTTCTTTTAACTAGGTATCATTTCCCAGTAAGGCATATCTGCTGCATTCCATTTGGAATATACCTACCGGCATGCGGCTCCTGGTTTATAGAATCAATTACAGAATGCTTTAGAGAAATCAAGCAGGGAGTTACTAGAAAAGAAATACCTGCATGTTAACAAGTTTGAAGTAAACCCCTTCCCTTTTCATCAGCTCACTGTGGCTTCCTTGTTCTGTAATGACCCCATCCTCAAAACCGGCTATGACATCTGCGTTTCGGATTGTAGACAGACGATGAGCTATCACAATGGTAGTTCGACCTTCTCTTGCCTGGAAAAAGGAGAGAGGGAGAAAGAGAAAAAGGAAGAGGGGGGTACAGAGGAAATTATAAGAATGAAAGGTTCACTTTGTACCAGAGTTATCATTAACAGGAACTACAAAAAAATATTATTTACACCTTATCATAATGGATAGAAACTTGAAGTTCTCTGATTCTACTTGTTACCATTAGCTCCTTATTAATTGATATAGCAAATGCTTATATTACACCTATTCATAAAATCATAGAATTCATAATTGGATAAGACCTCCTAGTGGGCAGAGCACCATTTCTGATGTCAGAGAATCTGGGTTCAAATTCTGATGATTATTTCCTCTGTGATCCTAGGTTAGTGATTTAACAGTTTCCTCATCTATAAAATGAGGGGGTCATATTACATGGTCTCAAGCCTAGTTCTGTGATCCTCCAATCTGGTCCAATCTCCTCATTTTACAGCCAAGGAAACTGAGGCTTAGAGGGGCTAAATACATGCTGAAGATTACCCACTTGGCATGTTGGCTCAAAGTGGCTCTAGATAAGCTCCCAGGACGACGGGATTACAGCCTACTCTGCAGTCTTTTCCAAACAGTGGCAGTAGAACTGGGTTTGGAATCTAGAAATAAGGATTCTGAGGCCAGCTCTGAAATTTTTGTAGCTTTGTGACCAAGAACAAATCATTTGATCTACCTGTACCATGGCTCCCTCATCTGCAAAATAAAAATAAGAAGTCTGACACTGACCACTTCACAAGGTTATTGTGAGGAAAATGATTTGTGAACTTTAAAACACTATAGAAATGTAATCTCTTATTCTACAGCAAGGACACAGATAGGCATCAGTGGCGCATGCAGATAGAGCTAATCATCTCCTCAAAAAGTAAGTTTCTCAAGTATTGACTTGACTACTTGATGAAGCCCCAGAATTCTGTACCAAGGGCCACACAATGTTCTCAATTAATCACCCCATCTATACAAAATCTTAGTTAAGGCTTTATAGAACATTTTATTTTTAAGAACTGCATTCTAACAGGACAATATAATTGCTGCAAAAAATACTTCCACATAGCCAAGAGAACTGACTTAGCAGAGGAGGTTATCTAAGGCATTTCTCATCTTCACCTTCTGGAGACTCCTCTCTGTGTTTGAGACACTGGTGCATATCTGTTGTCAGGTCAGTCTTCTTTGCTGGACACAAATCCACATCAAATCCATTAACCGAGGATATCTCCCACAGCTCTGTCCTGAGCCCTTTTCTCTCTGATCTCTCTACTATGTTGTGTGGTGATCCCACCAGCTCTATTGATTCAATGATCTTTATGCAGACGATTCTGAAATCTATGTATACAACCCTACTGAGCTCCCAAACCACAACACCAACCGCCTTACAGATATCTTGAACTAAATGTCAGTCAGGCATCTCAAACAACCCATCTCAAACAGAACTCATTATCTTTCCCCAAAAATTCTCCCCTCTTTTGAACCTCCCCATTTCTGTTAAGAGCTCCACCTTCTTCCAGTCACCCAGGCTAATTGACCCTGACTTTCTTTCACCCCCTATATCAAATCTTTTGTTTCCACCTTCACATCTCTTATATATGCCCTTTTCTCTCTTCTAACACAGACACCATCCTACCACAAACCTTCACTACCTCTCACCTGGACTGTTGGAATAGACTTCTAATCAGTCGCCTCACCTCAAGTCTCTCCCCTCTCCAATGCACAATCCATCCTCAACTTAGCTTCCAATGCAATGTCATTAAAGTATCGCCAGGTCTGCCCCCTGCCGCCTCCCTACAAGACCTCGAGTGGCTCCTCCTTATTACCCCCAGGATCAGATGTAAAGGACTCCCTTTGTCATTTCAAGATCTTCAGTCTTCTTGCACTTCACACCCTTCCATGTACTCTATGAGCCAGCTGTCCTGGCTTTCTTGCTGTGCTTACATACCATCCTCCATTTCTTATCTCTGTGTCTTTACCCAGGCTGGCCTCACCCCCATCTCTTCCTCCTGGCTTCTCTCCTTCAAATCTTAACTTTCTGCAGGATCCCTTTCCTAGTCACCCCAACTGCTGGAGCTTTCTCCTCTATGGTCACAGATAAGGAAACTGAGGTAGGCAGCCATTAAGTGACTTGCTCAGGGTCACACAGCTATTAAGTATCTAAGGCTGGACTTGAACTCAGGTCTTCCCAACTCTAGTTCCAGTGTTTTATCTAATACAACACCTTGAAAATAAGGAACCATTTTTTTCTTTATCTGGATCTCCAGATGTTAGCACAGGGTTTGGCACATAGTAAGTGCTTAATGGATGAGTGTTGGGGCAGCTAGGTGGCGCAGTGGATAGAGCTCTAGCCTTGGAGTCAGGAAGACCTGAGCTCAAATCCAGGCTCAGATACTTGACACTTACTAGCTGTGTGACCCTAGACAAATCACTTAATCCCAATTGCCTCACCCAAAAGCAAAAACAAACAAACAAAACAATTAACGGATGAGTGTTGACTGACATTGTAATGCTGTAGCATACCTACCAAAGGTTGCTATTTTGTGTTTTTATACAATCAATAGCGATCCTTTCCTTCTGTTTAGGCAGGGGTATGCTGGTAAATGTTTAATAACCAGCTCTCAGGATGGAGGAGGGGATGTAAGCATGACACACTTTAAAATTTAATTTGCATTATTACATTTTCTCCATTACTTTCTTAAGTCTAGACAATCAGGCCCTGATTTGTGGCATTTGATGATGAGGTATAAATGCTTATACTGCAAATTTAATAATTGGTTCTCCCTAGCTGGTTCCAGCTGACCCAGCAAACCCCCAGGCTTAGGTGCTTTCTATGAACATTTCTTTGGCCAAACCAAAGGAATCACGTGACCAGTGAGGCGGACACTTTTCCTCGCCACAGTGGCAGAAGGAGGAGATCATGCAATATGCTGTCATGGTGACCTGGTATTCACTCCTAGCTCTACAACTTACCAGCTATGTGATCCCTGGCAAGTCACCTGATTTTAGCATCTTCAAGTGCAAAATGAATGGGTGGCTCTCAGGATTCCTGCTAGCCCTCCTCGTAGGATTGTTTAATCCAGGAGTGGGGAACTTGCGACCTCGAGGCCACATGCGGCCCTCTAAGTCCTCAAGTGTGGCCCTTTGACTGAATCCAAACTTCAGTCAAAGGACCTAACTTGAGAACCTAGAGGACCATATGTGACCCCAAGGCCACAGGTTCCCCACCCCGGACTGTGATCCATTTCACCCAGGTCTTTTTAAAGGTACAGCCCTTTTTGAAGCAGATTGGCGCTGCATGTCTTATGACATCCCCCTTTTCCATTTTAATTTTAACAGTTACCTTAGGACGTAGACCCCGAAGTCCCATAAATAAATAGCCTAGGGGAATGCTGAAAGTGGACCGAACCCACTATCTGCAACATTGACCTCACTGCTGAAATAACGAGTCCCACATCCCATGCACCTTCAATTTTCAAAACAGCAAGAGCGTACAGAGACAGAATGGGGGGATAAATGGAGGATCAGAAGAGGAGCCCATTTTTCACTCATTTACTGGTTTATCAATCCAGATTTAGAAAGCAAGGCTATTTTTTTTCCCTACATGGTAGTTTATGCTGCTTATTTTGGGTTCTTTGGGATGTACTGACCTTATCCAGAGCTGCTTGTACCTCAAATTCACTCTCGGTATCCAAGGCTGAGGTGGCCTCATCAAGCAGAAGGATCTTAGGATTCCGAATGAGAGCTCGAGCAATTGCTATCCTCTGCTTCTGACCGCCACTCAGCTGGGCCCCTCTTTCTCCAACCAGAGTGTCAAATTTCTGTTAACACAGAGAGCAGCTGAAGGAGCAGCAAGGTGGTACAGGGGAGAGAGTTCAGACTTGGAATCAGGAAGTCCTGAGTTCAAATCCTACCTCAGACACTTAATATCTGTAACCTTGAGCGAGTCACTTCTCTCAGCCTCAGTTTCCTCATCTGGAAAATAGGTATCATAATAACCCCTACCTCCCAGGGTTGTTTTGAAGAGCAAATATAAGCAAAACTTACAAGGTTTGGGGAGATCCCATATGTAAAGAGGTTTGCTATAAATGCTAGCTATTATGAATTTTCAAAGGAGAAGTTATCTTTATTGCAGTGTGATAGAAACAGCATTAGGCCAGGAGGTGGGAGAACTGGGCTCAAGGCCTGCCTCTGATTTATACTATGATCCTCCAAGTCTCCAACATTGTAGGTTATAGGGGAGGTGCTAACACACATTGGTGGGTGAAGTTTCCTCACCTAGGAAATCCCTATATCAGTAAAATCACAGGCCCAGGTCCTATTCCTGTCACGTGTAAAAGAGTAATAGAACATGATCCAATCTATCATTTTGTACCATGCAAAGTCTGGGGACTTTGGCTAGATTAATTTTATTGATTTATTTAGCAAGACATCTCTAACCTCTAAAGAGAATACTAAGCTGCCTTATGTTAAATGCAGATTTTTAAAAATCACTGCTCAAGGTCTTCTTTAACTGTTTTTAGTAACTATAGGGGTTTTTTTGGTTTTGTTTCGTTTCATTTTTTGGTCTGGGAGTTGGTTGGGAAGGTTCTGGTTGGTTAAAACAAAATGGATCTTGTCCACTCATTAATGTTTAGCTTTAGGTTTGCAATGCACTTTACAAATATCTCATTTAATCCTCACAACCACTCTGGGAGGTAATAACAATAACAATAACAATAACAACAACAACAATAATAATGATGATGATAATGATAATGATGATAACTAACATTTATATAGCATTTACTATGTGCCAGGCATTGTGCTAAGCACATTTCAGATATTATTTCATTAGATCTTTCCAATAATGCTGCAAAGTAGGTGCTATGATTATCCCCATTTTACAGATGAGGAAACTAAGGCAGACAAAAGTTAAGTGCCTTGCCTAGGGTCACGCAGCTAGTAAGTATCTGAGGTTGGATTGGAACTCAGGTTTTCTTGACTCTAGGGCCAGCACTCTACCTATTGTGCCAATTATCTGGTCCTAAATGAATAAATACATTTAAAAAATGATTCCACCATCCATCCCTTTACCTCTGGTAGTTTCATGATGAACTCATAGGCATTGGCATCTTTGACGGCTTTCTTGACCTCATCCATCGTGGCGTCTTCCCTGCCATAGCGAATGTTTTCAGCAATTGTGGTGGCAAACAGCACCGGTTCCTGACTCACGACTCCGATTATTTCCCTCAGATACCTCACATTTAGAGTTCGAATATCTTGCCCATCAATGCTGATCTGAAAGAAACCAAAATGTCAGTGTCCTAAAACCTGAAATTGACAACTGAGAAATGCCAGCTCTGACAGAGGCCCATCACACCACCCTCAGTCAGTCCGGGACATCTCAACATGCACAGGAGCAATGTTTTCAAGCAAGAAAGGGTCTTTGTTAGTCAGAGAGAAAATTCTGTTGGTTTTTGGTTTTTGGTTTTTGTTTTCTCGGTTAGGGAATGAACAGCAACAACAAAAAACCAGGCTGTGCCTGGATTGTTAAATTGAGTTCCATGATCTGTTCCGTAGGAGTCCATCTTTATTGTCCCTATAAACATCCCCAGTATTAAAGACAGCTGAGACTTCTATCAACCTAGCTGCCCTAGCTGTAGCTCTAATAGCATTATCACCGATCAACAAACTGCCTGCAAATTTTGTCCAGATACCCATTGGCCGGACGAAGCAGATCATCCCAGGCAGTGTGAATGGCAGGGGTGGTGAGATATAGAGCTGGACTGGTATGGAAAAGGGACTGAAACAAGATTCTATGGCTCCTGAATGTCCTGGGTAAATAATTTATGTAGCATCTTGTTGTCCAGGCATTTTCAGTTGGGTCCAACTCTTCATGACCCCATTTGGAGTTTTCTTGACAAAGATACTGGAGTGGTTTGCCGCTTCCTTCTCCAGCTCATTTTACAGATGAGGAAACTGAGGTAAACAGGGTTAAATGACTTGTCTAGGGTCACACAGCTAGCAAGCGTCTGAGGCTGGATTTGAACTCAGGACTTCCTGACTCCAGGCCTGGTGCTCTATCCACTGTGCCACCCAGGTGCCTAATGCATATAGCAGTTAACATTTGAAAAGTGTTTTTGCAAACATTCTCATGTGATCCTCACAGCAACCCTGAGAGGTAGTGCTATCAGTATCCCCATTTTACAGATGAGGAAACTGAAGCACAGAGAGGTTAAGTAAGTTGCCTATGGTCATATAGTTACTAAGTGTCCAAGACAGGATTTGAACTGGGGTCTTCCTGACTCTAAATCCAGCATTCTATCCATGAAACCACTTAGCCACCACAAACTATGAAAATGAAATAACTCTACTGATTGTACTATCATGACACCTTTCCCAAACAAGATAAGTATACTTGGTGCTCTCTGTCACTATAGAAAAAAGTGCTTCATACAAAGCTTTTTGCAAAAGGAAACCTCATTCAGGGGTCTTACCGTGCCTTCCAGAGGGTCATACAGTCTCTGTATCAACTGAACAGTTGTACTTTTCCCACAGCCACTGTTACCAACCAAGGCTACTGTTTGTCCACTGTTAACCTTGAGGTTGAGGCCCTTTAAAATCTACACAGGAAAAAGAAACATCCATTATATCACTCCAATAGACAGCCCAGCAGACTTGAATTTCTTAAAACGTTAAGTGAATGTGTTAAAAAAATGTTCAATGAGTTAAAAAAACTTCAAATAAAAATATTAAACGTAATTATATTCACACAATTAAGCAATCAGTTCTCAGACAGAAATGCCTCTTCATTTGACTTACAGTACCTTGACATCAGCTCGGGAAGGATAAGAGAAGTGAACGTTTCTGAACTCCAGATTCCCCTTGATGTGGTCCGGTTTATGGCCAGCCTCAGAAAAACTGTCAATTTTAGGATTCTAAGTAAAACAAACACCATGGGAAAATACATTGACTATTTTCATATGGAGGACTGTTATTCCTATTTTCTAAATCCAGTCAGACTGTTTGAATATAGTTACATGGTCACAGCACCTTCATCATACATCAAACAACCAGGCTAAAAGTAGCCACTCTAATCACAACTGCATGTTTGAGACAACTTGGCACAGTAGTCTTCCTGAAATGTAACTCTGATCATGTCTCCCTCCCCTAATTCAACAATTCCAGAGGCTCTTTTTTCTTTCCTTTCCTTCCAGCATCAAATATAAAATCTTTTGTTTGATATCCAAAGCCTTTTATGATCTAGTCCCTTCCTATCTTGCCAGTCTTCTTTTTTAATTAAATTTTATTTTCTTTTTAAAAAATTATTTGTGACATTCTTTTCTCTTTAATTTGAGTTCCAAATTCTCTCCTTCTCTCCCACACCTTCCCACACCTACTGAGAAGGCAAGCAAAATAACAATATACATGCGAAATCATGCAAAACATATTTCCATAATAGCCATATTGGAAAAAAAAGAGTAAGAAAATTATACTTCAAAGGGCACTCAGATTTGATCAGTTCTCTCTCTGGTAGTGGATAACATTTTCTTTATCATGAGTCCTTTGAAATTATCTTGAATCACTGTATTGATCAGAGAAGCCAAGTCTTTCACAGTTGATCATCATTACAACATTTCTGTTACTATGCACAATGATGTTCTGGTTCTTCTCTCTTCACTTTGCATCAGTTTTTTCTTGACAATTTCTTGATGTCTGGGTGCTTTTTTGATCATGGTTTTCAGGGAGTTTAATAATTATTAAATTATCTCTCCTCAATCTATTTTCCAGGTCAGCTGTTTTTCCAATGAGATACTTCACATTTTCTTCTATTTTTCCCATTGTTTGATTTTGTTTCATTGTTTCTTGATGTCTCATGGAATTGTTAGCTTCCACTAGCCCAATTCTAATTTTTAATTACCTCTTTTTTAATTTGGCTAATTCTGCTTTTTAAGGAGTTATTTAATCAGTTTTTCAGTTTCTTCTTTTTTTTAAGGTGTTATTTTCTTCAGTATTTTGTGTCTCTTTGACCAAGCTGTTTATTCTCTTTTCATAATTTTCTTATATCACTCTCATTTCTTTTCCCAATTTTAACTCTACCACTCTTCTTTTCTTTAAACTCTTCCAGAAATTCTTGTTGTGCTTGCATCCAATTAGCATTTTTCTTTGAGACTTTGCTTGCAGCTTTTTCACATTATTGCATTCTTCTGAGTTTATGTCTTGGTCTTCCCTGCCACTGGACTAACTTTTAATGGTCAAGTTCTTTTTTTGTTGTTTGCCCATTATTCCAGTCTATTTCTTGACTTTATCTCCTGCTCCCTTGTGACTGATCACAAATGTTTGTCTCCATCTTGGAACTGCAACCCAGAACTGCCTATTGGACAAGGGAGTTGCCAATTAGCACCACCAAAGTCCCAGTTCCAGCCTGTATTCTCTTTCTGAACGGTTATCCAAACCCCCTTACCATCTCTGGACTGAGAGCTCCAAAAGCTGCTACTGCTGCTGCTGTAACAGCTGGCTCTAATGCCCACTGGCCCCCGCTACCATATCACAAACCTTTACTGCTGACCTCCTAAGTTGGAAAAAACATCTCACTGTCACCTTTTGTTGACTCTGCCACTCCAAAATTTGATTTGGGGTGTATTTTAAAGTTGTTTGGATGGGAATGTTGGAAGAGTTCACCTGGGTCCCAGTACTCTGCCATTTTGGCTCTGCCCCCTTCTGCCTTACCAGTCTTCTTATACCTAATTCCCATTCACACACCCTAGGATCCAGTGGGTCCAGTGACTCTGGTCTGCTTACTGCCTCTCACACATTCCATCCCCCCAATCTCTATTTGCACTGCCTGTCCCCCAGACTGGAATTCCCTCTTTCCTCACTTGCACCTCTTTGCTTCTTTCATGCTTCAGTTAAAGTCTCACTTCTGCAAGAAGTATCTCTCAATCCCCTTAGTTAATATTAATACCTTTTCTCTGAGATGATATCCAGGTGATCTCGTGTATGTCTTGTTTGTATGTAGTCACTTGCATTTATCCATTAAGCTGTTTGCTCCTTGAGAGCCGGGACTGCTTTTGCCCTTTCTTTCTTTCTTTCTTTCTTTCTTTCTTTCTTTCTTTCTTTCTTTCTTTCTTTCTTTCTTTCTTTCTTTCTTTCTTTCTTTCTTTCTTTCTTTCT